>NC_033794.1:75550114-75598166 GCF_001876935.1 Asparagus officinalis | reverse complement strand
ATGGCGCGGTCGACCGTGGCGGTCGACCGGGATCTTGCGGTCGACCACGGCGATCGACGGCCTTCAGATCCAGCTCCTCCTGAGCTTCTTGCATGTTCGTGGTCGACCGTGGCTGATTCGCGATCGACCACAGAAGAACCAGCAGCCTTCTTTTTGTTCTTTCCTATAGTCTTCGACGTTGCCACCCCCGACGACTTCTTCCACATCTCTATTCTTAAGATACCATGAGAATCATCTATCGTCACACTCCTGATGAGGATCGCTAAGTTCCCGAAGTAAGGAAGAAAACACACCCATATCATGGCTCCTCCCTTTAGGAACTTGAAGTCCCGTTCAAGTTAGAACTGTAGTTGAGGGAACTCGCGAGCCCCTCCTTCTCTATTGAACCACTTGGCTTTGCTAGAAACCTAACCTTGGCGTCCGATCAAAAACGATTCTTTAGTTTGTCATCTCGTCGTAGTTACTTTTCGCTCTAAAATACAATCTTTCTTCGATGACATTTCTGGAAGTCTAATGCACAGCGAGACAAACTTCTTGCTTGCATTCACTAGCCTCTTCGTTCGCGTCGCCGTCCCCAAGCTTATCTCCCTCGGAAGAGACGCCAAACAAAATATGAACTTTTCATCACCTTTGGTGAATGTATACTTCTGAACCCTCCTCTCATAGATCGCATATCTATCCCATAAGTACGGATTGCCCAGTATAATCTGACAAACATCCAATGGAACGAAGTTACACGTGACCTCGTTAATATACGACTCGTGGAGCGTAAATCTGACAGTGCATTGATCAACTACACTCAGCCTCTCCTCCTTCTGAATCTACCCTAATGGATTGGGCTTCGGATGCTTGACCGTCTTCAGACCCAGCTTCTGAAGCAAGGCCTCGGATATCAAATTCTTTTCGCTACTCGGATCAACAATGGCATCAACCAAACTGGTCTTCACTTGTAACTTCAGCACAAAGAGCTGCTCTCGGGGGTCTTCGTCCTCTTTTGTGGCCTGTTTTCCTAGCATAAGATTGAGACTGCTATTGGGTTCTGTCATCCTAGGGACTTCTTTCGGACTTTGAGCTATCACATATGCCTTTTTCTCCTCCTTCTTCTTCAATCCTCTTAGGTTAAGATGAGGATACTTCTCCCAGTACCGATCAGCAACATGCCCTATCTTCTCGCAATAACTACAAATCAGTTCTGCTTTCCCTGGATAACCCTTCTTCTCCTCCTTATATTTGGAACCACTAGACTCGCCTCCCATCTGTTTGGAGTCTCCTTTCATTTCGTTGCCCTTCTTTTGCCTACCCTCAATGGCAATAGCCTTCACACTCGCCTCTGCAACAGTCTCGACCGTGAATAACTTCATCTTCTTCGGGATGTAATCGCTCAATTCCACCATATACTTCATAAACACAGAATATTCCTCTGTCATAATGTTAAGGACCATCGCCTGCTGCTGGAACTCCGTGATGTATTCTTGAACGGTTTGATTGAATCTTTGGTGCAAGGCGTACTACTTGTACCAACGCTCTTCAAGGAACCCTACTGGATAGAACTGCTTCCTAAGTAGTTCCTTGAACTTGTTCCACGACACCGCCTTCTTCTCCTACTTGCAATAGGATTTTCACCATGTCAAGGCATGCCCCGAAAGCTTCAGAGTCGCTAACACGAGCTTCTCCTTGGATGAATATCCGTTGAGTTTGAAATAGGTCTCCATCCGCTCGATCCAATCATCAAGCTTCTCGACGTTGACACTCCCATCATAAACAGGAATCTCCACTTTAAAGTCTATCTTTAAATTCTAGTAAGAATTCTTACCCTCCTGGTGTGAAACAGACCTAACGATATGGGCCTCCTCATCTGAATCAGAATCCTCGTCTTCTCTATCGGACTCCACAAGTTTCTTCTTGCCTTTCGAAGAAGATTCCTCCTTGTTTCCTTTGTCTTGGACAAGATTGACGAGCTGCACGAGGGTCGAACCCATTATCTCCATCTGCTTCTCCAATGCATCTAGCCTTGCTGAGCTATCACCTTCAGTCATCTTCTTCTTCCTTGATTTCTGGACTCCTTCCAATAAAATAAGGATCTTGCCTAGCTTCTTATATTGCGATCGAGTCAGGACCATACACAAGATGCCCCCTTCACAGGATCTGATCACTCTAATACCAACTTGATACGAGTCGCCGTACGAGCACCCTTGATCGCGGAATTATCAAGAGTGGGTTGCGAAGAAAATAACAGAAAAACACACAAAAGAGTTGATTTGGGCAAAGAAAAATACCTTCTCTAGATTATGAGAATTAATAGATTACAAATCTCTCTCTCACAATCTCTCTAGATCAAAGAATAACCTCCCTGATCTCTTTTCTAATTACAATCTGGTTTCCTAACCTTAGGAAAATCGTGTTTCTATTTATATCAAATAGAAATCCTAAACAGTGTAGGAAACTAGGCCCAGGCCCAAAACTACATCACGGTCGACCGTGGTAGTCGACTGTGAAAGTATCATGGTCGACCGTGGATGATTCGCGGTCGATCGAACCAAAACCCGAGAGCAGTTTTGATTATAGTCATGGCGCGGTCGACCGTGGTGGTCGACTGGGATCTTGCGGTCGACCGTGGTGGTCGACCGCCTTCAGATCCAGCTCCTCATGAGCTTCATGCACGTTCGTGATCGATCGTGGTTGATTCGCGGTCGACCGCAGAAGAACCAGTAGCCTTCTTCCTGTTCTTTCCTGCAGCCTTCGACGTTGCCGCCCCCGATGACTTATTCCACATCTCTATTCTCAAGATACCATGCGAATCATCTATCCTCACACTCCTGATAAGGATCACTAAGTTCCCGAAGTAAGGAAGAAGATACACCCGTATCATCGGGATATCGAGGCTGTGCCCGGCTGCAACTCAATACAGAACTCAACCTCTCTCACAGGAGGTAACCTAGGTATATCGTGAAAGACATCCTGAAAATATGAGACAACTCTAGTCTCGCATATATCCACACTCTGATCCCGAAGCATCACCTCCTCGATGTACACCAGTAATGACTCTGCAAACTGGTTCCCCTAAGAGGTTGTCACAACTAACTCGGACCCATCGGACGCTCGCAACTTGACTGTTTTTGTAAAACAGTCGATACTGACGTGGTAGGAAGATAGCCAATCCATACCAAGAATAACTTCGAACTCTGACATGCTCAACACTATCAGGTCGACAACAAACTCAGACTCATCTAAACTGATGATACACTTCCTACAAATGCTCTCCAAGAGTGACATCTCACCTAGAGGGGTGGAAACTAATAAAGGAATATCTAGAGTCTGAGCTAGGAGCTGAAGTCTACTCATAAAAGCATAAGATATGAAAGAGTGAGAAGCTCCCGAATTGAAAAGAATACGGGCTGGAAAGGAGTTCACGGAGAACGTACCCTCCACTAC
Source organism: Asparagus officinalis (assembly GCF_001876935.1). Lineage (NCBI taxonomy): Eukaryota > Viridiplantae > Streptophyta > Magnoliopsida > Asparagales > Asparagaceae > Asparagus > Asparagus officinalis. Next base: position 75,594,734 of record NC_033794.1, on the reverse strand, counting down.
AGCCCCGCTCGCAACATGATCGTGAGGAACTACTACATACACTCTGCCTGTGGCTAGAATCTGCTCTGCTGCTGGAGGTGGGATATACTGGACTACCTGCCCCTGAAGGACCCCCTGAACTGCACGAACCTACCCCTCAATCATAGGAACTACTGGTGGTACCTCAAGTCTCACCTGCTGACTCTGACCTCGGCCCTGGAATCTGCCCTGCTATTGATTTTGCCCTCTCCCTTGCTGGGCTCCTGCTAGTGCACTGCTACACTCTGATGCTTTGTGGCTAGTCTTGTGATACTTAAAACAAGTGCCCTGGAACTTGCGCTGCTAAGGTGCTCTCTGCTCATTCTAGGGTTCTCTCCTATGAGAGCCTCGCTGCTGCTGCTGCTAGGGTCCTGAAAAAGGCCTCTTATTCTTACCCTTTTCCTTGTTGTTCCCGTCCTTGTCCTTCTGGAACATGGCTGACTCATTCTCCTGAGAGATGGCAGCATCTGCTACCTCTCGAACTGAATAAAACCTCCTAGAAGCGAGGTATCGACGAAGGCTGGGGCGAAGTCCTGCTAGAAACATCTGAGCTTGGCGCTCTCCGGTCTGCCTCATGCCCATGAAATAAAGTAGACTCATAAATCTGCTCTCAAAATCTGCTACCGACATGTCTCCTAGAGTCAATCTGGATAACTCAAGCTCTTTCCCGGCCCGTGCCGCGGAAGAGATAAACTGCTCATCAAAGAAATAAATAAAGTCCTCCCAGGTGAGTTTCATCCTCTGATCTGGAGTAAACTGCAACTGATACCATCTCCTTGCATCTCCCTTGAGACTGTAAGATGCCAGCCTCTGCTTCTGAACCGATGTCATATTCAGTATCTCTAGAATTTTGCTCACATCCTCCTTCCACTTATGCGCTACCAGTGAATCTGATAATCCCTGAAACTCCGGTGCTCTCATCTTCTGGTATCTCTCCACCAGACGGAGCCAAGTCTCCTGCTCTGCTGCTCTATCCACAACTTCCTGTAGGGTAGGTGCTGATGTGTTCCCCTGTAAACCCTCCGCAATTGGAAAACCGGTGGTGGAACTACTGGTGGTGGTGGGGTGATGTGACTCGTCATAAGCTCCTCAAGAGCTGCCATCCTAGCGCCTATAGGAGTCATCAGATCTATCAGGTATTAGGGAGCCTGTTGCAGCTCGGGTGAAGTCTGCTGCTGTGCTGGTGGAGCCTGCTGTGGCTCTGCCTGACCAGCTCTCTGAGTGGGAGGTCTACCGTGTTCTGTCGTCTGAGCACATAGAAGAAGGTTTATGAGTCCTCAAACAAAACATATAATGATTTCACGTCATATATTATTCACACAAATACTTTTAATATCAGAAAAAAATATTCACAATTTTTGAATACGCGTATATAACGTCCTCACTCGTACTAGAAATTCTTAGTGGACTCTATACATGAATCCTAAGAAACTTTATTCTAACTCCACGACTTGACATAGGATGATCCTAAGGATACTGAAACTAGAACTCTAATACCAACTATGATGCCCCTGGTTTTAATAAGGCTGCAGTCTAAGGTAATACCAAGAATGTCAAACCTGCCATACACCACACCATGCAATAACATATTTCACCATCACAGTAAATATCTATCTAGTGGAATCAATAACCGGTGTAGGTACAAAACAGGCAAAAGAGAAAAATACAGAAGAAATATGAAACAACAGGTACTCTGAAGAAAAGTCATCATCACTGACATAAATAAATAAATCTCTAAGAAGAAAACATCTAAACTAATACAACTGTCTCACAATATGAAATCAAATGAAGTATTACTAAGGCACACTCGTCTTTTTCAAAACTAGAAATAATATCTCAAAATATTTAACAAAATACATCTACTGTGGAGTTCTGACATAACTACTAACAGTGTCTATAAATAATGACTAAAGCAAATACATCAAGCTATGGCTCTCCGTGCACCTGGCTCGTTACCTAAAAGTGGGGGAAACAACAAGCGTCAAACCGCTATAGCGAGTAACATCTCAACCAACCCTAAGGGGAAGGTCTAGTTGGATAGAAAATAACTGTTAATACATATAGATAATCAATCATAAACTCTAAAATAAAATAGGAGTTTGATATTTAGGGATTTACAACATGTGCGTGGGTAACTCAACAATCCCATAAGCTCATATTGTAAATAGCTAAATGCCCAATCCAACAACTATGTGGAGTAATAACTCCATCTCCAACCATACCATCAATAATCCGTCATATGATAAAAATATGTCAACCTGTATTACTTAAAGTCCAACACGAGGACTTTTATAGTTTATAGTCCGGCACAAGGACTTTAGTAGCTTGTAGTCCAACACGAAGACTTTAATAGTTTATAGTCCAACACGAGGACTCTGATGATTATAGTCCAACACGAGGACTCTCATAACTCATAGTCCCTCACAAAGATTTTAATAGTTTATAGTCCAACACAAGGACTCTGATGATTATAGTCCAACACGAGGACTCTCATATAAATAATGTCTGAAACAACATCTAAACTGTTCACCATCATGTCCCGGTGAATAAAAATTAAGACTCATATCTATACTCAACTCATGTACACAATTCTCAGTGTATAGCAAACATAAATAACCCAGATATTATGCCAGCCACACAAACCTAAACACAACAGGACAAAACAGCAAAAATTCCCAACGGTCGACCACCACGGTCGACCACGACTAGAGCAGAAGCTTACTGCTTCTGTGCACGGCATGCGGTCGACCGCCACGGTCGACCGCGTAAAAGCAGAAACCCTAGTTTGGTTTCTGTTCTATGTGGGTTCGATCCAAAACTTCCGTGTAATAAATATAGGCATTATTAAACCTTTACAAATGATTTAGCATAACCAGAACATGTGATTTACAGACTAATCACTATAGATAAAACAAATAAAAACTTAAACATGTATATTTCGTGTCGAAACCTTCAAAAACAAATATTTTTCTTACAAAACTCTTGTTAGACATAAACTCAGATCTAGATTTGTATTAAGAATTTCGTGGGTGAGCTTTATTAACTGAAAACTCGTTCTCTTTGTAAAATACAACATATAGATCTATTTTTATATAAAAACTTGCATGTTAGGCTCACAAAACACATGAAAAATATTATTAAAACATCTAAAAATATGGGTATAGGGTTGGGCGAGATACTCGCCTGAGAGGTGATGAACTACTGTGGGTAAGATCGTGAGAAGGTTCTCCTTCGCTGAACACCGCTGGATCTCGCTCGAACTCCCAAAACTCGCCGAGAAATGCCCAAAAATTAGGGTTAGGGTTTGCAAGAGGGTAGGGGAGGCTACTAGGGTTTTCTGAGATAATGAGGAGGCTCTCACGAATAAAATAATATATATGAGCCCTCCAACCCGACCCAAAAACCCAAACTGACCCGAAACAGGAACACTAACAAAACTCCCAGCGGTCAACCACCACAGTCGACCGTGCAAGATGCAGAGGACTCCTGCCACAACTGCGCGCGCGGCGGTCGACCACCACGATCGATCGTGTAGGTTTTCTCCTGTTTGTGCATGGTGTGTGTGTGCTAGTCTTGACACTCGATTCCTCTCACATAAATATACTTGTTTGATCTCCAAACACTTGTTATCATACTCCTCTATGATATGAACATATATTTCATAATAAAATCTCATTAATAAAATTCTACGGGGTTTTACATTATCCTAACTCACATATCTTGTTGTATTTTATACTTGCTAGAATAACTTGTTAATTAGTTTTAATTAGTATAAAATCGGATTAGATTAGCATAAGACTATAATCACCCTCCCCTCTAGGGTCTAACAATTGGTATCAGAACTTGGTGCTCTTTGATTTAAGGTCTAATCACCTTAAGTTAAAGATAGAAGTTATTTTTTTATGCTAATCTTGTTTAGATTTTATTTGTCTTGCTTGCACATATATATATTTATCATGGACATGAATTGTGCACCTTTGTTAGGCTATGAATCAAATGTTGCTCTTAAATTCATTAATTTTCCCTATGCACAATGGGCTTCTAGATTTAAACTATTTGTGCAATCTAAAAATATTAATTTATGGGAAATTATTGATAATGCTTATATTTTACCTACTTTGGAGAAATTCAAATGGAGTAAAAATGACAAAAGATTGTTTACCATGAACAAGATTGTGTTAGAATATATGCTTAATGCACTTGATTCTTCTATCTCTAACAAGCTTGCTCATTTTGATAGTGCTTACCAATTGTGGATATTCATAGAAGCACATCATGGTAACTTAGAGGAGATCCAAAGGATTCTGGCGGATTCTTCCTCAAGCAATATTGGAGCTTCATCATGCACACGACCACTAGGCGTTAGCCCTAGTGTGGTATGTGATTCCAAACCCGATAATGATTTATCTAGTGATGAACTTGCTTGTGCTAGTGAAAAATTATTGTATGCTATAACAAATTGCATAAAGATTTTATAGATTTAAAAAGTAAGCATGTTAATTTAGAATTCGATCATGAGGAGCTAGTGTCCAAATTTGATGTCATTGTAAAAAAAATACTATGCTTAAAGAAAACAATGACTTGTTAAATTTGAAAAATCAAAATTTGACCTCATCCATTTCTAGCTTATCTCATGCTAAGAATAATGCCATACTAGAAGTAGAGAACATTAGAAATGAGTTTAATTCTCTTAGAAATGATCATATATGTTCTACTTCTAATGTTAATGCATATGTGCCTAATGATGAGTTGAATGATGTTAAAAATCATATTATCTCTTTAGATTCAACTCTTAATTCATGCATTGTTAATCATAAGAAACTTGTGGATATGTATGCCAAGTCTAATGCAAAATCATCCACTCATTATGCACATATATATAGCAAAGTTTACAAGTGCTCCATTTGTGATCCTAAAGGCCATTTATCTAAATTTTGCTATGATGCACACAAATATAAGAATGCTAAAGCTTATTGTACATCTCATCAAGTTTCTTCATCACATATACATGTACATGCACACACTCATAAAATTTATCATAAGCATGCTCATGTGTTTAAATGTGATCTTTATGGACGTTTTGGCCATTTGGCAAAATGTTGCTATGATTTGAAAAAGACTTCATTTTTGCCAAATGATTTTAAAACCACAAAAGTTTAAGTGTGATCATTATGGTAGATTTGGTCATTTGACCAAGTTTTATTTTGATTTGAAAAGAGTTTCCCATTTGCAAAATAATTTTAAAGAACAATCTATTTTTACAAATGAGTCCCGTGCATAACCGTTTGGTCAACATAAGCAAATGTTTCCTTTCCATTGTACTTATTACAATCGGAAGGGTCATTTGAGTAATTTTTGTTACGACCGTGTCCGTATACCACATATGCCCAAACGGGTTCTTAACCCTAGGGCTTTAAGTTTAAATGATAGGGGTCATATCCTTAAACTTCTTGGTTTCAAGAATTCTTGGGTACCAAAATAAATTTGATTTTTAAACCAAGTATTTTAGTGTTTTTCTTTTTCCTTTTCTTGGTTTTGAAAATTATACTTTAATTTTTTGAACATGAAAATAATTCTTTTTATTGATCAAATTCTTTTGTTTTCATGATTATTGGTTTTATTTTGATGAGAGGTTTGTGTTTATATAATTCCCCGGGTTTATTGGGTGTTTATTCCCAAATCTTGTTACTGAGTACTAAAAGTTCTTATATGGGTTGGAACAAGCTTAAGAGCTTGATATATTGTTGTCTCTCTTGTATTTTGTCAAAAATTTTATTTTGATTTATTGCTTTGAATTCATTATATAAGCACAAATAGATGATTCAAATTTCAAATATGATTTATAATGTATTCTTTATGTGGTTTGATCATGTTTTACAAAGAAAATTTCCTTTATTGATCAAACATCATTTTTGGGCTTAAATTTTGATTTATGATTTCATTTGGTTAATTTTTTTTTTATTTGAAAACTTTTTGCATGATTCTCATGTTCCTCTTCTTTTGATTTCATAAATCTATTTTTTACACTATGTTTTTATAATTGTGTAATGAGACACTTCTTTCATAAATGATATATCTATATGTGTCCTTATTATCCTCTTGTTTATAATTGTGTAATGAGACACTTCTTTCATAAATGATATATCTATATGTGTCCTTATTATCCTCTTGCATGTGAGCGATATTTAGCATATTCATCTATGCTTACTCACATATGTGTGCCTTGATCTTTATTGCATATATTCCATGAGGCATTTTGCTAGGGGGAGTCTTCCCTTTTCTATTATTGTTTTTATATTCATCCATGCATATTGATAGGGAGAGCTTTCACTCTCTTCATTCTTTTATTTTCCCCTTTTTGATGTTGTCAAAGGGGGAGAAATATTGTGAGTATAGCATTTCTTATTTATATGCATGATATATTCTAATTTATATATTCATTTCTTTCATGCATATATATCTCTTTTGTAAATTGTTTGTCATCATCAAAAAGGGGGAGATTGTTGGCCATCTTGTTTTGATGATGTTTAACAAATAATTTATAACTAATGTTGTTTGTCTAGTGTTTGTGGTTTTCTATTTATTGTAGATAAACAACATATTGGAGGATAGATAGAATCAAGCATTCACGATCATATCCAATAGAGGTTGGTGAAATAGTGGAGTGAAGCTACGTAATTCAAGTTAAAGATTCAAATTCAAGCTTTATCCGTAAGTGTACCAAGATAGAGCTTCGTTAAATATCACAAGCTTGGGTAAATTTAATTTTAGGTTTATATTATGTGTGTTAGTACTTTAAACTCAATCATATACATACATACACGTTTTGGTTTTGTATATATATAGTTATATATATACATATATGTTTTGGTTTGATAATTTTCAAGTTTTAATATGAAACAATTGAATATAATTAGAAAACATAATTTTGTTTCATACTTACATGCATATATATGATTTCATCAATATCAATTTTATTTAGTTCACTTACATGCATATATATGATTTCATCAATATCAATTTTATTTAGTTTAATGAAATCATATTTACTTTTTAAATGTTTGCAAAATATGTAATTTTGTAAAAATATTGTTTTCTTAGTTTATGGACTTAATAACAATCATATACATCTTTTATTAAGTCTATATAATTATTTTGTAATTAGTTTATGGACTTAATAACAATCATATACATCTTTTATTAAGTCTATATAATTATTTTGTAATGTTTTAAAACATGGTTAAGCTAAAATGTCAAAATTCATATGTTTACATTTTTATGTTTTGGACTATTTTGTAAAATGATGATATTTACAAATGTAAAATGCAATTTGAAAAATTCCTTTTGTAACATGTTCATTTACATATTTATATACATTTCCTAAAGTTTTATTATTTTTGGACATCATTTGTTATTTTTAACAAATTTTTAAAAGTCAGAAAAACACTTTCAAAACTGTCAATTTTCATATATCAGTTTGCGGTCGACCGCCACGGTCGACCACCTTGAGTCCAGAGACTCAGGATAGTTTTCAGAGGCTCATGGTCGACCGTGGCGGTCGACCAGATGCAATCCAGAGAGTTTCGCGGTCGACCGTCACGGTCGACCGTCACGGTCGACCGGCTGATGTCTAGAGCCAAAGCTTTGTTTCTGACCTGCTCACGGTCGATCTCGCATTTCCTACGGTCGACTGCCGATCTGTCATTCAGTCTCTAACGGCTAGTTTCCAGAGCCGTTTTTTAGCTGGTTTTTTGGTCTTTTCTTGGCTTTCTCTTGGCTTTGGGGTTTCATATAAATACCCCCTTATACCTCAGTTTTACAAGTAATCTAAGAAATGTTTTAAACAAGTTTTAAAAGAGTTTAAGTTTGATTTAAGTTTGTTTAAGGTTTTGGTTTGTAAAGAATTCCACAAGAGGAAATGGAGATTAATTCATTGATATTTGAGATTCAATCCATCTCTCTCTCTTGTCATCTAGAGAAGTTTTCCTAAACTTAATTCTAGCTTTTATTTATAACTATTTGTTGATTATCATTTCTATTAAGCTAGTATTTACATTTGAGTTTAGTTGATTTTATTTCACTCATTTTAAGCTAGTATTTACATTTGAGTTTAGTTGATTTTATTTCACTCATTGTTTACACACACCCACTTGAGCTTATTTGATTTTATTTCACTCATTGTTTACACACACCCACTTGAGCTTATTGTATTTTCATATATAGTATATTTTGGTTGGTGAGATTTGTAACAATTGAGTGTGAGCTTATATTGTATTCTCATCCATATTAGAGAACCAATTAATGGTATTGTGAGCCTATTGTGAGATTCACTTTGTATTACACTAGTACACCGAGAGGAGTGTGTGGTGAGAAACAGGTCGAATCCAAGAAGAGTGGCGTCGGTTGACGAACCTAGGGAGAGGTTGTATCCGAGCACTTGAGGAGGAGGACACGAGCTAGGCCAACACTTAGAGGGTGTGAAGTATATTTGCAAATATGTGAGTTGCAAAGTTTTTAGTGAACTAGAAAACCGAGTGTGTCGGTGTAAACGTTATTCGGATGAGTGTAGAAAACCCGATTGTGATAGTGGATTTCTCCCCGAGAGTGAGGAGCGGAGACATAGGACGGAAGGTCCGAACTCTGTGATCATTTCGTGTGTTTGAGTTTGCTTTGGCGCACTTACTCTTATGTTTGTATTTATTATCGTCATTGTCCATTGCTCATTATTTATATCATCCACTATCTTGTTTATTTTGTTTACTTTTATGTATATCACTTATCCTAACTCACATATCTTGTTGTATTTTATACTTACTAGGATAACTTGTTAATTAGTTTTAATTGGCATAAATCGGATTAGATTAGCATAAGACCCTAATCATGCCCCCCCCCCCTCTAGGGTCTAACAGATAGTACTACAGGGAGATTAAAGATCAACTAAGTACCTCGTTCCTTGCAGTGCGCTTTACGCAACCCCTAAATTTTGCCTTAGACACCAACTAATTCAAGTAAACTTGAACCAATTCACTTAAGGATATCTTGTTCCTTAATAAGCTTGAACCCTTATAGACCAACGTCTAATGAGTTTTAAAAGGCTTGGGTCTATGTAGTAAGGAATTAATGATTTGTGGGCTAAAGAAAGGGTGATGAAAAAGGATGATGAAATACCTCACCTTATCTTGATTAGGGGGATTTTACCCTTAAGAACATTTTCAAGTGTGTGTCAAATCAAGATGCTCATATCACTTTGGTGAATTCCTACTATTATATACAATGCGACCCTAGGAATTAAAAGCAACTACAAAAGGATGGAAAAATAAAAAAATTTGTTTTTTATTAAGGTTAACATTCCAACAAATGTGAGAAAGTGACTCTTGTTTGAATTTATTATCTTGTTAGTAAATGTCCAAGTGGAGGGTAAATTTTATTATGGTTGACAAGAATATTTTTTTCTTTTTAGATCTTAATTGTCTCTAATTGTGAGAAACTAACTAAAGGGGTGAAATTAAAAATACTAAAAAAAAAGAGTATACCTCTAAAGTTGTAAGTACACAACCAATCAAGTTATAGTATAAAAAGTTATCGATCACACGAGGAAGGTGTTTTTAGAAGAAAATCAAAACTGGTTCTTATGTTGTGTGTGTGACAATTAGGAGTGATGAATGTGATTGTTGAGAGATAAAGAGAGTGAGAGTGATTGTACGTAAATAAAAACAAACAAGATTGAGAGTAGAGAGATAAAGAGTGGGTGTGATAAAGTGTAAGCGTAAACAAAACTAATAAAAGGGAAGAAAAAAAAGATGAAGGAAATAAACTTAAGAAAAAAATGAGAGAAAAATTAAGAATAAAGAGGAAAATAAAGAAAGTAAAAGATGGATGATTCAATTAAAGATATGAGAAATGTAGAATTGAATCAACTAGCTAGTTTCATATAATTTCTAGGGTTCTCACAAGCACTAGTTCCACATCTTTAAAAAAAGTAATTTTCTAGAGGGTTCTAGCCTCAAGGCGTATCAAAAAAGGAAAATAAACAAAAATAAAAACTAATCCCAAGAGGATTCTAGTCTCAATGCGAATAGTGCAAAAAAATAAAATCTAAACTACAAAATAAATTGCAAGAAATAAATGTAGGAATTTAAAGCAATAAAGTAAAGTCAAGAAAGTAAATCTACTCATTTAAGCATGAAAATAAATTTAAGTCAAGAGGGTTCTAGCCTCTTGGCTATTTAAGCAAGAAAAAAGCAAAAGATAAATTTATTAACAAAGAGAAAATATACATCCCAAGAGGGTTCTACCCTCAAGGTGATAGCAAAACTTCCTCTTGATCTTCATCTTCATCTCACCTTCATCTTCATAATCAAACAGAGAGAAGAAAAGAAAAATATGAAGAGGTGAAAAAAATCTTTTATTAATTGTAACAAAAAGTTATAAAATTAAAAAGTCTTCTCAATTAAGAGTAACCCTTCTAAAAAATTTTACACCCTCAACCCCCCCCCCCCCTATTTATAGCCCACAATAATGAATAAAAGCCCTTGGATTAAAATTGCTTCCCAAGTTAATTAATTTTTAGCCTTTAAATCATAACTGCACATTTGTATCGATACTGGTATCGATACAGATACCGGTATAGATGCCCCTATCGATACCGGTATTGATACCCATATCGAAACTTGTATTAAAAATCTAACTTGACATATGGCTTCGTCTCATCGAGATAGGTGATTTTTGTATATTATATGTTAAATTCCGACTTCCGGATTGAGAGATAGCATTGTTTCTTTGCGGTCAATCATCTTGAATATGATATTGGCTTTTTATTTTCTCCGGCTTCTGTAGGCTTCTTGGCTTGACCTTGGGCTTCAATAAAAGGTTACAAAATGAGGAGGTTAGAGTTTTTTGGGCTTTTATTCATTATTTCTTTATTAATCTACAAATTAAGATAAAAATAATTATTAGTAATATATTTATTCATGTAAAATAAATAATGAGGGTTTAAAATCATAATAAAAATATGATTATCAAATACCCCCACACCTAAACTTTTGCTAGTCCTCTAGCAGGAAAGACAATAAAAGAGAAATGAAAAAAAATCCTAACTCACTTTCGCAGGAATCACGGTTGTATTTAACGCATAAAACAAGCCTTTAAACCCCTAGGTTAGCCTAGTGGACAAGTTGTAGTCTCGTGAGGGTGTGCACTGAATATACTCATTATTATGTCGAAGCCCTCAACATTATTGGGATTGGTGTTATCAATGCAGTATCAGACTTCTTCAAAACAAGCAAACTTCTTGGTCAAATCAATTCCACTACTATAACTCTTATATCGAAAGTTCCTTCCCCACGTCTATGTCTGATTTTAGACATGTCTTATGTTGTAACTTTGTCTATAAAATCATATCTAGAGTCCTTTCTAATAGGCTTTAATCTGTGATAGGCTCTACCATAAATAGTTCTCAAAGTGCTTTTGTCAAAGGTAGAATGATATCTAGTGACATTCTTGTTGTTCGTGAACTTGCCAAGCACTATGGTAGGAAACATATTTCACCTAGATGCATTTTAAATATTGACATTAGAAAAGACTTCGATATGATTAATTTTAGAATTTTCTTAAGGTGATGCTTTTTGGCCTTGGTTTTATCTCTTGTATGATTAACTGGATTTCTACTTGCATTTCCACTCCCTCATGTTCAATTTTTTAATGGTACTATTCATGGCTACTTCAAAGGAAAAAGAGGTCAAAGACAAGGGATCCTTTTTCCTCTGAATCTTTTTATTATAGGATTGGAATAGCTAGGCTCAAAATGAGTCATCCATCACTGCTTTAACTAATTTCCTTGACTCTTTAGCTCTATCGTTGGTCTGCATATCAGCCCCTCAAAATGTGTTGCTTTCCTTGTGGGTGTTCCTGATAACATCAAATATGATATCCTCCACCTTCTTGGTTTCCATGAGGTAAATTCCCTATAAGATATCTGGGGTTACCTAAGGTTTGCAAGATGTTGACATCTGCTGATTGTGATGCTTTATTTACTAAGCTCACTAACCAAAATCATGGTTGAAAACAGGGAAAACTGTCATATGCAGCTAGAATTCATCTTATTAAAAATTTTCTTATGGGAGTGCAAGTCTTTTGGTGCTCTAACTTTATACTCCCTAAGAAAGTGCTGAAAAGAATTGATGCTCTCTGTGGAGATTTTCTATGGAGATTTTCTATGGGAAGGACATATACAGTTAGTAGCTTGGGATCAAATTTGTGGTAGCTTGGGATCAAATTTGTTTTGGAATTATGATTCAGCCCTGAAAACTGTTCTAGGCCATTCATTTTAAACAAGACACAATCTACTCTTCTATACGTATAGGAGGGTCCAAAGAATTACTATTCATGCTACAGTGAATGATACAGTGACTATAGTGCTATGAATACTAAATCGACCCACAGTCCGTCTGTTGCAAGCAAATTACTATACCGTAAACAATAAAGCAAATCTCCCACTATATTGTTGAAATTACTATTTATGCTATATTATTTTACTTTATCATAAACAGTAAATCAAATAAAATGTATTAAAACTTAGATCCTCCTCTAAGTATAAAGAAGTAGATATGATTTCTAAATCAAATGTATTAAAACTTGGATCATCTTTAAGTATAGAAGAGTAGATATTGTTGATGACTACGACCAAACAGTCAATCGGATCTGGGCTGGGATCGGTTCTGATTCAAAACTGGATCGGTCCTCCCTGAGTCCTTACTAGGACGTGGCAAGGGAGAGTGATAAAGGAACCGCTTCCTTCTTCGATTTTATGCATGGTTATTGAACGAGGGCTTGATGTCCACGCCGCACAGACAAGAAGAACCCGTGAGAGGGGGGGACCGGTTCCTCCATGGTTCCTCCGATGGTCAAGTTAGTAAAACTCGAGTGGGGAAGGGGAAGGTCAGGAACTAATGAGGTTTTTGAAGTGGCAATGTGCGTGCCCAGAGGATCTACATGAGCTCTTCTATCTAGACGAAGAACTGTGTGTTCTTTTTCTTTCAAGGGTGAGAGAGAGAGGAAGTGAAGTCACCTTAGCATGTGCTTTTTTTTATCTAGCCCCCTTTCGAGGTTAGGAGTCTACCTGTATATATCTCCATCACCGGGATAAAATAGGTCACCCCCTAGCCCAGAATAGGGAGGCGGATGATGAAGTGAGGGCTAAGAGCTGAGTCATCCCTTGCTTTATAGGTGTCGGCTGGCGACTGGAGGGGAAGTCACTTCGACATGGGAGAGGATGTCTCCGTATTTTTTAGGAAATGATTGAGAGCGTGGCAGGAGGCATGATGACATGATGAATCATCCCTCGCTTTACAGGTGTCGGCTGGCGATTGGAGGGGAAGTCACTTCGATATGGGAGAGGGTGTCTCTATATTTTTTGGGAAGTGATTAAGAGCGTTGTAGAAGGCATGTGGGCAACTAACAAGTCATGGAGACTATCAGGCAAAAATCGAGATAAGCCTTGTCCGAGGTGGACTAAAATGCTGACATATGCTATGGGAGAGAGGCTTAAGGCAGGGGTCGAGTCCTCAACTTAGCCGACAGCAGGGAATGTCCCTCAAGTTATCTCCAAGAGTTACCCAGTAAGTGATCGAGTGCCCTAGGTGGGGTTGTCCTAGACGATAGGGTCGACTGATCCCACCTTTCATGTTGGCATGAAAGAATGTCGACTTGATAAGTTGGCAGGGTCAAGGCCTCTGTTGGGCTTGGGCCACTTAAGTGGGTTGAGGTCATTTTGTCAGGACTCTTATTATATTATTTTGCAAATACACGTATCTTGGATGAGCGAACACTATAACAGTTGGCTCTTTTCGCTTGGAGTTGACTTTTAGTCAGGTCCGAGTGAAATAAGATATGCTCTAATTAATACAAGCTTGCTAGGAACAAAAAAATGAGAAGTCTTTGTCTTAGAGACGTGACTGACATCATCAGGCACCCATTGTTGACTTTGCTTTTCATGGCTGACGTTATCAAATATCTGAACCGTCTCTTTAGGAAACGAAGCATCATGAACATAATGGAGGATCTTTCGCTTTTAGGTATTGGAACATGAGGCATTAAATGAGGGCGACGCTTAGTGTTTCAAGTGAACTGCTTTAGATTCTGAAGTGGATCTGGCCTGGTTGCTTCAAAAATCATCGTGTCATTTAAAATCCTTCTATACTCTACCTTGAAAGCTTATAAATAGCCTCTTGATGTTAAGATAATTCTTTTACGAACCTTCACTCTGACAGATTCCTAATATTCCTCCAAGCTTTTTTTAAGATAAAGTCTTCTATGGCCTCTCAAGTTTCAAACTCTGGTCGTAGTGAGGAAAGACTCGCTATTCTTCTACTTATTTGCTCGAAGATCCATATGGAAAATCTGGTGGGGTTGTATGATTAATACAATATCCCCTAGACTCTCACATTGGTGGCACCAGAGATGAGTGAGCCGGTGTATTGTCATGGTGAGGGTCGAGTGTCGTTGTACTTGGCCCACTTGGAGCATGCTTACGGCTATCCTTATACCCTTTTATTAAGGAGGTGCACGCCACTCCAAGAGTCTCCCCTTCCCAATTCTATCCGAACGTAGTGGGGATTCTGGTGTCTTTCATCATCATTTGCCACTGTGTTGGAGTCCAACCAAGCTTGGGCTTGCTTTGGCATTTGATCAGCATGGGGTCGGCTAAGAAGGACTCGCATTACTCCTATCACTATCGTGGTGAGTTCCAGCTTGACTCAGATTCTTTAGAGTTGGATGAAGACTAGAGGAGGTGATTTGTGTGGGTCTATGGTGACGACAGCGTCTTCACCTGCTCGGGCTGATCGGAGGCAAATGAAGACACTTTGAGGCCAGTCACCCTTAGTGATTCCGATATGATGGATCTGGAGAAGGTCTGTTCTTATGTCGGGACATGGGAGAGTGATGCTCTATTTGATGATGTATCTCTCTGAATGATGGGCATATCCATGATCTTGTCCTCCACTAGCTTCCACGCAAGGACGAGCCCCATTCCTCTGTTGGCGGAAAGTCGCAAGAGAAATGCAGGTACCGAGGGGTCGAGTTCTACTGCTAGGCCCTATAAGAAGTTGAGAGAGGCATTCAATGCTGAGGAGGTGGTTGTCTTGATGCCTCAAGCAGCCAAAATTACCTCTAAATTAATGGGAGGATAAGGGTCGAGAGGCGGCACCCAAATGGACCGGTTGTAGGGTCCCAACTAGCTGGGAAGGGTCCGCTAGTAACTCCGCTTAACCGCTTGGAAAATATTAGGTGGATACACGAGTCTTCTTCTAGAAGGGAGACAACGGCCCCTAACAATCGAGGAGGATGTTGTCGGCCCCAGTGCTCTTCCTGAGGAGCCTCGTCGTCCTGGTAAGGAGTCGATTGGGGTGGACGATGGCGTCGATGGGAGAGCTAGAATTCCGTCAAACCAGATGGAGAATGGTGTTGGCGGAAGGATTTTGAAGGATATGCCAAGTATTGGCATACACCAAGCCCTCTGGGCTTGTTTGGCTCAGGGGACTTTGCTGGAGCATGCTCTATTCAATCGACTCGAGCGTTCCCTGGAATGGTAAGCAGGGCTGGCAAAGGAGAAGTTGGCCAAGGAAGAGGCAAAGAAGAGGATCACTGTCTTGGAGACCAAGTTAGCTCACAAAGAAGGTGCTTGGTGCCAGAGTCTGGATGAGAAGGAAGAGCTCCTTAAGAGCTTTTGAATCCAGTTCTCCAAGCAGGTTGGGACCATCGAGGACCTTCAAAGGGAGATGGTTCATCTATAGGCGGAGGTCGAGTCCAAGAAATGTCGTAAGGCGATGGTTGAGGAAGAGGCTCGATCAAGTCCATATCTCTCTAGAAGACGAGGAGGGACTTTGAAGCGCTGCAATCACAGCTTCAGGCATCCACGGCCCTTGTCAAGGAACTGGAGGACAAACTCATTCGTCTGGATTTGGAGCAGCATAAAAAAGAAGGTGGTCGACGACTGGCATTTGAAATTACCCTAGAGGGAGGTGAATAGGGTATGTGCTAATCTAATCTGATATTAATGTCGATTTAAAACTTATTAACAATTATATCCTAGCAAGTATGATATTTAACAAATTATATGCAAGGATATGTAATTAAAACGAGGGCGATATAAACATGAGACAATTGGCGATATAGAATGTAATAAACAATGAGCACAACAAATACATCAAGGTAAACTCAAACACACAATATGATCACGGAGTTCGGTCACTCTTGACCTATGTCTCCCCTCCTCACTCATAAGAAGAATCTCAACTATCATAACCAGTTTTCAATGTTTCCTAAAAACGTTTACAACTCACACAATCGTAATCACACAATACACCCTCTAAGTGTTGTCCTAGCCCATGTTGACTTCCTCAAGTGCTTGGATTTATAACCTCTCCCTAGGATTTACTACCGATGACACTCCTCTTGGAATCGACCCCGTCTCTTACTACACACTCCTCTCGGTGTCCTTGTATATTACAATGTGTTCTCACAAATTAAGCACAAGTAAAAATGATTTGTTCTCTATAAGGAATAAGAACGAATTGTAAGCTCACACTCAATGATACAATCTCACAACCCCAATATACTATGTATAAAATACTTAAGCTCAAGTAGGTGTGTGTAATCAATGAGCAATAACAAAATTAAAGTCAATATGAAATCTAGCTTAATGAAAATGATAATCAACAATAAATATATACATAAAGCTAGAAATTGAGTTTAGAGAAAACTTATCTAAAAACAAGAGTGAAAGAGATGAGAGATTGTGACGGGGCATAAATGATGTCCAAAAGTTATAAGTACACAATCAATCAAGTTATAGTATAAAGAGTTATCGATCCCACGAGGAAGGTGTTTGTAAGAAATTATTAGAATCGGTTCTTATGTTGTGTACGTGAAAAAAATAGGAGTAATGAAGGGGTGTGATTGTGGGGAGATATTAGGATTATTGTGAATATATGCAAGTGATAATAAACTGAGATTTAGAGGAGAGTGAAAGGCCCTAGGGGGGGTGAATAGGGCTAATGGATAATGAATATGCAATTAAAAGATTTTACAACAAACCACAAACAAGTATGAAGTGCAATAATAATAAAAGAGAGTAGGAGTTAGAGATACTTAGCCAATTGATGATGCCTGGTATGTTCACTAGGTTTAGTTCTCTAACCTACGTCCCTGCTCCCCACTCTCGAGGAGAAATCTACTAACACACCCGGTTTGGAAGCTGAAACTTCAATACACAATGATCTCTACCGAGATATCATAACCACACAGTAGATTTCCACGAGATCAAGCTCACAACAGTTACAAATGGAAGAAAAACTCTCTCTTACAGTAGCCCTATAGCAAGAGGAAGAGATTGCAAGTGAAGCTTGAGATGTGAGATTTGAAAATGTGAAAACAAATGAAAGTTGAAGCTCTTTTGAACAAGAAACACAAACTCAAGAGATTTTTCGATGCTTTCTTAGTTGCAGAAGTTAATGGGGTTGGTGGGTATTTATAAGAAGTGAAGATGACAACCAAGCCCTGAAGAAACAGACAAAATCCCCCAAAAACCAAGAAACATGATTCTGCACAGAACTAGCCGTTGGAGGCTTATCAGTCGACTGATGGATTTCATTAGTCGACTGATGAGCTGACCATTACAGGTAATTTTTAGTTCGTCAGTCGACTAATAGTATAATCAGTCAACTAATGAGGTCATCAGTCGACTGGTCAGTCGACCAAATAAGAAGCAAAATTTTTTGGCAATTCTAGCATGTTTCATCAGTCGACTGATCTCATGTATTAGTCGACTGATCTCATGTATTAGTCAACTGATGAGATCATCAGTCGACTAGTCAGTCGATCAAATAAGAAACAGAAACTTTTTTAAGATTCCGACGGGTTTCATCAGTCGACTGATCTCAAGCATCAGTCGACCGATAACAGTTTTTATCAACCAGTATAGGTTTGGAAAATGAGTTTCAAATGTCTTTTAAAAATAGTAAATAAATTCTAAAAAATGTGAATTGAAATGGTTTATAAGCATAATAACAAACTTGTTTGAAAAGAAATTTTGCAAAAAGGTCCTCGTATTTGTGAAAATTATTATTTTAGCAAAAATGTCAAAATACAAGAATTGAAACTGTGTGAGTGTGTTATCCCAAGAGCTTCATATGTAATCAACAAGCTACTTGCCTACATTAAGTACTAGAGAAAAAATAAAATAGCAAATATCACTCACATATAAGTACATGACTTGAGTCTTGATATTTGCTTCTATGTTGATGAAGCTTATCATGTATGTAGTGTTCTTAGAAAGCTTTACTTCATCATTTTGCCTCTACCTCCTTAGATATCATCGTTATAGCTCATATTCCATCCAATCCTCTAATAAAGGTACTAATGAATTGTAATCTACAATATAGCTCAATAAACAAGTAGCACCAATAATAGTGTTTGTGCATCATCATCAAAACAAAAAGACTAACAATCTCTCCCTTTTTGATGATGACAAACAACCATTATTCAAGAGCAAATAAAGTTGGTTATTTGGATTATAGATAGTTACTCCCCCTATTTATAAGGCTTACCCTAACTATGTGCACAAATGAGGAGATTTCTCTCCCCCTTTGTCACCATCAAAAATAGGGTTAAAAAAAATACAATGTGCATGCAAAAACCCTCACAATGCACCTCAAGTGTTGGCCTACCCGTGTTACATTCCTCAAGTATTCGGAATTACTACCTCTCACTAGGCTTTACTACCGACCTCACTCCTCTTGGAATTGACCCCGGTCTCTCACCTCTATACTCCTCTTGGTACCAATGTGTGCTTAAGCATGGTATGTCATTGAGTACGTAAAGGAAAATAGTAGGACATGAAAATAATAATCAAAACAAATAAACAAAGTCAAAGAATGCACATGCCCAAAACATTTCTTATGCGATAAAAATTTTCTTCACTAAGAGGCTTGGTAAAGATGTCCGCTAATTGAGATTTAGTATCAATATAAATAACGGATACATCTTTTCGCTCTACATGGTCACGTAAGAAATGATGGCGTACATCTATATGCTTGGTTCTAGAATGCAAAACGGAATTTTTTTTTTAAATATTAATAGCACTAGTATTATCACAAAAAAAATTATATCTTAAAAATGCAAATCGTAATCAACCAAATTTTGTTTCATCCATAAAAGTTGTGTGCAACATAAGCCAGCAGTAATGTATTCCACTTCTGTAGTGGACAAGGTAACACAATTTTGTTTCTTGGATGCCCAAGAGACAAGAGAGTTACCCAAAATTAACATGTACCACTCATACTCTTGTGATCTACCTTACAACCGGCAAAGTTGGCATCACAAAAACCATAAAGATCAAAAGAAGTATTTTTAGGGTAAAATAAACCAAGTTCTAAGGTGTCATTAATATATTTGATAATTCTTTTAACCATAACCAAATGAGACTTTTGAGGAGAAGCTTGAAAACGTGCACATGCACAAACACTAAATATGATATCCGGTCTACTAGCGGTAAGGTAAATGAGACTACCTATCATATCTCGGTAAAGCTTTTGGTCTACCTCCTCACCACTAGCATCTGCATCAAGCTTGATACTTGTACTCATGGGAGTTGGAGCATGTTTAGAGCTCTCTAATCCAAATTTCTTCACCAATTCTCTAGCATATTTGCTTTGAGAAATGAAAATTTCATCCTTAGATTGCTTGACTTGGAGACCGAGAAAGAATGTAAGCTCTCTCATCATACTCATCTCAAATTGGTCTTGCATAACTTTTAAAAAGTCCTTGCATAAAATTCATTAGTGGCACCAAAAATGATATCATCAACATAGATTTGAACTAAAAGGAAATTATTTTTTCATTTTATAATAAAAAGAGCATTATCAATTTTTTCTTTAGAAAAACCATTTTCAAGTAGAAAACTAGAGAGGCGGGCATACCAAGCTCTAGGAGCTTGTTTTAACCCATATAAAGCCTTTTGGACCCGATAAATATGATTAGGAAAGGAATGATCCATAAAACCAGGGGGTTGCTCAACATATACTTCTTCCTCTATAAAACCATTTAAAAAATCACTTTTAACATCCATTTGAAATAGTTTGAAATCTTTAAAACTAGCAAAGGCTAAAAACATCCTAATAGATTCCAATCTTGCAACCGGCGCAAAAGTTTTATCATAGTCTATGCTCTCCTCTTGATTGTATCTTTGGGCAACTAAACGAGATTTATTTCTAGTCACTATGCCATGTTCATCAAGTTTGTTTCTAAAAACCCATTTAGTTCCAATAACATGAACATTATTAAGTCTAGGAACTAATTTCCAAACATTATTTCTTTAAAAATTATTTAGTTCATCATGCATTGCTAAAACCCTAAACTCATCTTTTAAAGCATCATTAATCTTTTTAGTTTCTATTTGGGATAAGAAGGCTATATTACCACATTCGCTCATTGCTTTTGAGCGAGTCAAAATATCTTTGGATGGACTTCCTATAATTTGGTCTTTGGGATGATCCGGTGCAAATTTCCAAGCCTTGGGGAGTTCTTCTTGATTTTGATCATTTTTGCCTTCCTCATCATTTGGTACTTCTGTTGAGGGTTTATCATTTAGTTGTAAGAGCTCCATTTCTCCCTCAATCTCATCATCATCATCCCTAGGCAAACCATCTAGCAAACCAATATTAGATTCATCAAAAGTAACATTTATAGACTCTTCAACAACGAGTGTTTGCTTGTTAAAAACCCTATAAGCCTTACTTCTAGGTGCATATCCCAAAAATACACCAACATGAATTTTTGAATCAAACTTATCATGACGGTTTTTAGTATTTAAGATAAAACATTTACAACCAAAAATACGAAAATATCCAATATGTGGTGTTTTGTCAAAAAAGAGTTCATAAGGAGTTTTCTTGAAAGTAGGTCTAATCAAAACACGATTTAAAATATGGTAAGACGTATTGACGGCTTCGGCCCAAAAATATTTTGGCAATACAAAAGAGTTTATCATTGTGCGTTCCATCTCTTGTATGGTTCTATTTTTTGTTCAACAATACCATTTTGTTGGGGTGTTCTAAGAGTGGAAAACACATGTGTTATACCATGATAAACACAAAAATCATTAAAGAATTTATTTTAAAATTCACCATCATGATCACTCCTAATTTTAATAACTTTCAAATCTTTCTCATTTTCAATTCTTTTTATAAAATAAGAAAATTCTTTAAAACATTCATCGTTATTTGTAAGAAAAATTACCCATGTAAAACGTGAGAAATCATCAACAATAACAAAAATATAGTGTTTACCTTCTAGAGAGGCAAACGTATGGGTCCAAAGAGACCAATATGCAATAATTGTAAAGGTTTAGAAGTGCATACCTCATTTATGGATTTGAAGGAATTCTTAGTTTGTTTACCTTTAGCACATTCCTCACAAGTAGAATCCTTAATATATGTTAGATTTGGTAGCCCTCTTACTAAGTTATTCTTGGATAGCTTAGATATTAGCTTCATGTTAGCAATGTCCAAGTCTCTTGTGCTAAATCCAATGATTCCCATCCACTGTGGCAAGGTACTTTACATCTTGATCTATTAGCTCATTCATCTCAAAAATATAAACATTAGATCTTCTAAAAGTAACAAAAATAATTTTATCATTCATAATAAAAATACATTTATCCGGTTTAAAAGAAATGTCAAAGCCTTTGTCACTTAATTGACTAATGCTAAGAAGATTGTGATTTAGTCCTTTAACAAAATAAACGTCCCCAATTATAGGAGAATGTATCTTACCAATATTACCAATACCTATAATTTTACCTTTCTCACCACCACCAAACGAGACATTGCCTCCTTCAATCCTTGATAGGGTTGCAAATAGTTCTTTGTTGTCCGTTATGTGATGTGAGCAACCACTATCAAGATACCACAACTCCTTACGTCTTGTGCGAGACGTTCCCTACATATGAAGAAGCTGTAGAACCTTTAGGTACCCAAACTTTAGGTCCTTGAATGTTAGTATTTTTGGTACCCTTAGGTACCCACATTAACTCATAATGATCAATATTATTTTTTATCCTACAATGAGTAGAGATATGATAATATTTCATGCAATATGTGCACAAAAACCTTTTCTTGTATGTAGGAGCATGAGATTGATAATACCATTTTCTATCAACATGATTATGACTAGTGTAAGCATGATTAGATTTAATTCTATTATTTTCAATTTCTAATCTCTCAATTTTAGACCTTAGTTGTTTATTTTTAAAATCTAGATCCCCTATCATTTCTTATTTTAGAGCAAGAAAGGATTTTAGTTGCTCAAACTTAGAGTCACAAGAAACATGTAATTTTTTGAATGAGGAATATTCTTTTGCTAATCTTTTAAATTCAAATTTTAATTCTTCTAAAGCCGCTTCTAGTTCACATTGCATATAAAGAGATTCACTTTTGGTTTCAGATTGTACCTCATCTTCATGAGCTATGAAACAAATGTTTGGGTCATGAAGAGCAATATTGGCGCTCTCATCATCGTTATCTGAATCGTTTGGTTTGGATTCATCCCAACCGATATACATAGCCTTCTTCTTCTTGTCCTTTAAATACTTCTCCTTAAGCTTGGGACAATCATTGGCTAAGTGTCCCAGTTTGTTGCATTCAAAGCATTTACTTATACGAGAAAGAAATTTGTTATTAGATCGATTCTTAAAATTTTTATTCATTTTGATTAATTTTGATATCCTTCTAGAGAGGTGTGCCACTTCTCTAGAGATATCAACTTTACTATCCGAGGAGGATGAATCATCAATTGCTCCCTTGAGTGCAATAGACTTTGATTTTTGGGGTGGCTCCTCGGTTGCTTTTGGGGTTGCTTCTTCCTTCTCCTTGATCAATAGACTTTGATTTTTGGGGTGGCTCCTCGGTTGCTTTTGGGGTTGCTTCTTCCTTCTCCTTGATCTTTTTTCATGGACTTTGCAATGAGACCATCAAGAGTGAGAGTTGAGAGGTCATGAGCTTTTTCGATGGACGTGACTTTAGGTTCCCAAGCCGGCGTTAAAGAGCGAATAATCTTGTAATTCATTTCTTGATTTTCCAAGACCTTATCAAGACCATGTAATTCATTTATAATGTTAGTGAATCGAGAAAACAGAGAATCGATAGATTCATTTGGAAGTATTTTAAAAAGTTCATAATCATGCATGAGTCCACTAATCTTGGATTCCTTTACTTGGGGGTTCCTTCATGAGTGATGCATAACTTCTCCCAAATTTCGTGTGCGGTTGCACATGTAGAAACTCTCTTATATTCATTGGGAGTAAGACCACAACATTCATAGCCTTAATATTAAGGTTAGCTAGGTTCCTCTCATCCTCGGTGATTTCACTACTAGGCTTCTTAACATTTTTTTTTCACAATATCTAGGATATCAAGGTCAATGCATTGTAAATAAACCCTCATCCTAGCTTTCCAATAGACAAAGTTGTTACCGGTAAAAAGGGATGGCCTAGAGGTGGATTGTCCTTCTAACATATGCATATTCATTGAAGCCTCCATTTAGATCTTTTCTCTAAGGGGTTTAAGCCTAACAAACAGTAGAGACCTTGCTCTGATACCAATTGAAAAGACCCTAGAGGGGGTGAATAGGGTTAAAGGATAATGAATATGCAATTAAAAGATTTTCTAACAAACCACAAACAATTATGAAGTACAATAACAATAAAAGATAGTAGGAGTTAGAGATAGTTAGCCAATTGATACCGCGTGGTATGTTCACGAGGTTCGGTCCTCTGACCTACGTCCCCACTCCCCACTCTCGAGGAGAAATCCACTAACACACCCAGTTTGAAAACTGAAACTTCTCTACACAATGATCTCCACCAAGATCTCACAACCACACAGTAGATCTCCACGAGATCAAGCACACAACAGTTACAAATAGAAGAAAAACTCTCTCTTACAGCAGTTCTATGGCAAGAGGAGGAGATTGCAAGTGAAGCTTGGGATGTGAGATTTGAAAGTGTGAAAACAAATAAAAGTTGAAGCTCTTTTGAACAAGAAACACAAACACAAGAGATTTTTCAATGCTTTCTTAGTTGAAAAAGTTAATGGGGTTGGTGGGTATTTATAAGAAGTGAAGACCAAGCCCCAAAGAAATAGATAAAATCCCCCAAAAACCGAGAAACATGATTCTGCACAGAACTAGTCGTTGGAGGCTTATCAGTCGACTGACGGGTTTCATCAGTCGACTGATGGGTTTCATCAGTCGACTGATGAGCTAACCGTTACAGGCAATTTTTAGCTCGTCAGTCGACTGGCAATATAATCAGTCGACTGATAAGATCATCAGTCGACTGGTCAGTCGACCAAATAAGAAGCAGAAACTTTTAGCAATTCTGGCATGTTTCATCAGTCGACTGATCTCAAGTATTAGTCGACTGATGAGATCATCAGTGGACTGGTCAGTCGAGCAAATAAAAAACAGAAACTTTTTAAGATTCTAGCGAGTTTCATCAGTCGACTAATCTCAAGCATTAGTCGACCGATAATAGTTTTTATCAGCCAGTATAGGTTTTGAAAATGAGTTTCAAATGTCTTTTAAAAATAGTAAATAAATTCTAAAAAATATGAAACTTTGGAATAGTTTATAAACATAACAACAAACTTGTTTGAAAAGGAATTTTGCAAAAAAGTCCTCGCATTTGTAAAAATCATTGTTTTAGCAAAAATGTCAAAATACGAGTATTGAAACTGTGTAAGTGTGTTATCCCAAGAGATTCACATGTAATCAGCAAGCTACTTGCCTACATTAAGTACTAGAGAGAAAATAAAATAACAAATATCTGTGACGCCCCTGGGTTCACACAAGGCTACAGTCCGAGATGAAATCAGGAATGTCAAACCTATCATGCACCACACCGTGTAATAACATATTTCACCATCACAATTACTATCTCTCTAGTAGAGTCAACAACATGTGTAGGTACAAAAGCAAGTAAAAGATAATACAAGAGATATATGATGAAATAATAGAGATAAAAATGATATTTCATCATCCAACATACAAAAATATGAAGTGAATCTCTGAAATAACTAGTCTGAAGATCTCAATAAGTCTCAAATACAGAATATCTGATAAAAGGAAATAAAGCACATAGCCTTTAAAACTTCTAGAACATAACTCTTAAATGTCTAAACAAAATGTCTACAGTGGAGCTCCATAAATAAAATAAAACTACAAATGAAAGGTGGACGCTAATAAGTATCGCCATCAACCTGAGACTCTCCGTGCACCTGGCTCATTACCTAAAATAGGATGGGACAACGAGCGTCAAAGCACTAGCAAGCAACATCACAACCAACCCCCAAGGGAGAGGGCTCGTTGCATATAGAAAATACAGTTAATACATATATACATGAAATCATTGATCCTAACAATAAGAGGATTTTAGTATTTAGAAAATTACAACACGAGCATAGGTACGTCGAGCAAAATAATCCAAACAAGGAAACCCTCATGTATATACCTTGTATCTCAAATTGTAAATCCCTAAATACCAAACCCAAGATCTAATACAGGAACAATAATATAAAGAAAACTAACCCATCTCAGAACTCAAATACTATGTCATGTCAAAACCCACATAAGTATCATGTCCAGCCTATGTAAGTGTAAGTATCATACTCAAGGTTTAAATAGGTGTCCAACACATGGACTAAGACTAGGTGTAGTGGATGCCCAACACATGGACTACATATATAAATTGTCCAACATATGGACTGAATGATGAATGTCTAACACATGGACTGAATATAATGAATGTCTAACATATGGACTGAATATGATGAATGTCCAACACATGAAGTGCACATAACAATTGCCCAACACATGGACTGAATGAAATATGTAGAATATCGATGAGATATATGAAAAGGATGCATATACACAAATTTCACACATGTCTCGGTGTGCAAACCTAAACTCATGTCCGCAAGCCATCTCACATATGAAGATACATAATAAACAATAATTTCTAATGTCAAATATTCGAGGTGATTCCTCGTTCACATTAAAGCACACAAACAAAAGTAAACATGCACAAACTGTGCCCGCGATCAACCGAAACAGGCAGAAACCCTTTAAAGGTTTTTGTCTGCTTCGAAACAAATCTAGAAGTGATATCATTATTTTCCAAGCATAATATTACTGATATCAACATATATGAAACAACATGAAATGAAATATTAGCATGTAAATATATCGTCGAAACCCTAAACATTTATATACACATGTTTAAACATTTTAAAAGAAAAAACTTGAGATTTAATTCATGATTAATAAATTTTAGATCTAAAATTTGTCAAGGTTACTATTGTAATCAATTAGAAAATTATGATAATGTATTCTCACTTTATAAGTTATAAAAATCTATCTTTTGTACACTAAAAATACGTTTTAGGCTCGAAAAATCCGAATAAAACTTAATAAAACGTGCAAAATAAAAGGGTACAGAGTTGGGTGAGATATTACTCGACTCAGATGCTAAAAAAACTCCTGCCACATAAAAGAGAACAAATCCCTTTCGCTGCACTGCACAAAACCCGCTGAAAAATCCTCCAAAATCCCTCAAAATCGCCAAAGAAAAAAACTAGGGTTTGAGAGAGGGGAAAAGGGGCTACTAGGGTTTGGAATACAAGAGAAAAGAGGTGTTTTTCATGTTTAGACATGTGTATATATGACAGCAAACCCGAAAAACTACAGCCCAAAACCCGAAACCCGAAACTGGAAAACTCAGTCTGACTACAAACATACTCTTCGGTATTTTGCTTGTAACTTTCGTATCCGACCTCAGAATAAGGTGATTAAAGATTTGTTAGAAATTTGATGAAGATATCTACAACTTTGATCTTTTAAGTTTTCTATATTCACAACATATCAGTATGTAAAATACAAAATCTCTCCACTGGTCATAAATTTCCAGATTTATACATCGAGCATGATTTGTGTATTTGCTCTTATATATATACATATATACATTGAATTGATCTCAAATCAATTCCTAGCATATTCAAACATCATAATATGTTATTTATAAATATATAACATATTTATTATTATTTATCATAAAATATTTAAATTTTTAGGGTTTTACATTCTTCCCCCCTTAAAAGAATTTCGTCCTCGAAATTCAGAAATCATACTTAACTAAAAGATAGTATTAGAAAGCATGTCGAGGGTGAAATCCAACCCGCACATACCCCTCTCGTAATATTAAACTCTTGATAAGCATATAGGGATATTTATACTTAACAATCTAGAATGACTATATTCCCACTCAACCCTTAATCAAATGGAACTAGTACGTCGGGTGAAAAATCCAAACAAGGAACCCCCCATATATATCATATGTTCTAAAAGATTAAGAATTAAGAGGAAATATCCTTTTTCTAGCGTTAAATCTAAATATAACCATACAAATAATCACACACATAAATCAATCCACTTCCTCAATAGGTGTAGGTAGTCGCGCTGCATAACATCTTCGCGCTCCCGAGAATCATCCTCGATGTCTACACTTAACCATCTAAACTGTAAATACCCCCACTTAACCCTAAACTAAATGGAACAAGTACATCGAGCGAAAAAATCCAAACAAGGAACCCCTCATATATATACCATGTGTTCCGAGTATTTAGGAGTTAAGTGTTAATATCCTCATTTTAGCGTTAAGTATAAACATCCACCATACATGTAATCCATAAGTTATATATAAGTCATACAAAAAGTTAATTTACCTATTTAAACATGTGTGGGTAGTCGTGATGCATGTCCTCTTTGTGCTCCCAAGAAATCTCCTCAACGCCTCTTCGGTTCCACTAAACTTTCACCAAATAAATTACCTTATTTCTAAGTCTCTTGTCCTCTCTGGCAAGTATACCAACTGGAATCTTAATAGTAGTCAAATCATCCTGAATCTTAATCTCTGGTGCAACCAACACTCGCCGTTGCTCCTCATCATGTAAGTGCTTCTTGAGCATAGAAACATGAAATACATTGTATATACTAGATATTGATTCTAGAAGATCTAGTCTGTATGACACGGCTCTAATACGCTCCAAAATCTAGAAAGGTCCAATATACCTCAGTGCAAGATTTTCCCGCCTTCCGAATCGTTGAACGTTTTTCATGGGCGATACCTTCAGCATAACTGAATCTCCAACCTAAAACTCCAAATGTCTTCGTCTCTTATCTACATAGCTTTTTTGCCGACTCTGAGCGGCTTGAATCTGCTCTCTGATCAATGCTACCTTTTTAGTGGTCTGACTCACAAGCTCTGGCCTAAGCATCAAGTTATCCTCCGGTTCTGCCTAACATATCAGTGATCTACAAGGTCTCCCGTACAATGCTTCATATGGGGCCATACCGATTGTCGCTTGATAACTATTATTATAAATGAACTTTATCAGTGGAATATGATCCTCCCAGCTACCCTGAAAGTCAATGACACAAGCCCGTAACATATCTTCCAACACCTGATTTACTCTCTCCGTCTGACCATCTGTCTGTGGGTGGAATACACTGTTATATGATAGTCTGCTGCCAAAAGAATCCTGGAAACTCCTCCAGAAGTGCGAAGTAAACACTGAACCTTGATCCGATACAATCGTGTTTGGAACTCCATGAAGTCGAACTATCTCCCGAACAAATATCCTCGCATACGTCTCAGCTGTGTATGTAGTCTTCATTGGATCAAAATGTACTGACTTCGTCAACCGGTCCACTATCACCCAAACAGAATCATTCCCCTTCCTCGACTTCGGTAACCCTACAATGAAGTCCATAGAAATATTCGCCCACTTCCACTCTGGGATGGGTAAAGACTGAAGTGTTCCTACCGGCCTCTGATGTTCTGCCTTCACCTGCTGACAGGTAAAATACTTAGCCACATACTCTACAATCTCTCTACGCATACCACTCCACCAGAAGTGTCTCTTCAGGTCCTTGTACATCTTAGTGGTCCCTGGATGTACTATGTACTGAGTACGATGTGCTTCATCAAATAACTCTCTCTTCAGCTCGGCACTGGATGGCATAACCAGCCTACCCTTCATCCGTAGACCTCCATCTGCTCCATTGGTCTAATCAGTCTTAGGCTCTTTGGTAATCTCCTCCTTTCGGATTTGAATCCAAGAGTCTTCCAGCTGAGCTCTAACAACTCTAATACTCCAAGATGGCTGCACTGACACAGCTCCCAAAAATGTACTGGTTCCACAAATCTCGGGTCTAAAATCAAACTGGCTAAGAGTAAGAAGATCTCAATACAATGAGCATCTCAAAGCCGAAACCCGATGTTGATACTTCCTGCTTAAAGTTGTTAGACCCTAGAAGGGGGGGTGATTAGGGTCTTATGCTAATCTAATCCGATTTTATGCCAATTAAAAATAATTAACAAGTTATCCTAGCAAGTATGAAATACCACAAGATATATGAGCTAGGATATGCAATGTAAACAATGAGATATATCCTATATGATAGAGATATATGCAAGGATATATAAACAACACAAGGGTAAATAATCTAAACAAGATAGTGGATGAAATAAATGAGTAATGCACAATTGGCGATATAAGATAAATGTAAAAACAAATACGCCAAAGACAAACTCAAACAAGCAATATGATCACGGAGTTCGGACCTTCCGTCCTACGTCTCCGCTCCCCACTCCCGGGGAGAAATCCACTATCACAACCGGGTTTTCTACGCTCACCCGAATAACGTTTACACCTCACAGTGTCGGTTTTCAACACTCACCGAACAACGTTCACTCCTCACACTCGGTTTTCTAGTTCACCGAAAACTTCACAACACACTCGGTTTTCTAGCTCACCGAAAACCTTACACCACTCACAATGTAACAAATATAAATTTGTTCTCTACAATAGATGAGAACACAATTAAGCACAACTCAATGTTACAATCTCTCACAACCCTAAAATACTATGTATGCAAATACAATAAGCTCAAGTGGGTGTGTGTAACAATGAGATAAAATCAAATCAACTAAACTCAATATAAAACTAGCTTTAATAGAAATGATAATTGACAAATAACAAATGAAAGCTAGAGTAGAGTTTAGAAAACTTCTCAATGGAAGACAAGATGGAGAGATGGAGATTGGAGCCCAAACAAGAAGATGATCTCCTCCACTTGTGAAAACTTCTTCACAAATCGATCGTAGAGGCACGCGCGGTCGACCGTGAACTGATATATTCAGTTTTCCAAGTTTGAAAACAGATTTTTGAGACTTTTAAAAATATGTTAAGAATAACAAATGAAGTCCAAAAATAATGAAACTTTGGGAAATGTATATAAACATGAAAACAAACATGTTACAAAAAGAATTTTCCAAATTGCATTTCCCATTTGTGAAAAATCATCATTTTGCAAAATAGTCCAAAACATGAAAGTATGAGATACTTGAATTTTGATGTTTTGACATAAACCAACTTTTGAAACTTTGTGAAATGTTTTTATAGACTTAGTAAAACATGTATAAACTGATATTGAAGTCTACAAACTAAGAATACAATATTTTCACAAAATTGCATATTCTATGCAATGTTTTCAAAAACACAATAGAAAATGTGAAATATATAATTTCATATATATAATCATAAAAACTCAAAACACATGTATGTATATATATAACTATATATATGCATAGAAACCAAAACTTATGTATATATATATGACTATATATATATACGAAGAAACCAATAAATGTGTGTGTATAGATATTGAGCTTAATGTATTAAACACACATACTATAAAATCTAAAACTACATTACCCAAGCAATCTTGATCTTCAATTAAGCTTGACTTGGTACACTTGCGGATGAAGCTTGAACTTGATCTTTAACTTGAATTGTACGTTGCTTCACTCCACAATTCCGCCAACCTCCTCTTGATATGATCGTGTAGGCTCAATCCATCCAACCTCCAACTACGTTGTTTGTCTACAATACATAGGAATACACAAACACTAGACAAACAACATTAGTTGTAAATTGTTTGTTAAACATCATCAAAATAAGAAGGCTAACAAAAGCATCTGCTACGACGTTCGCTTTCCATGGATGATACTGAATCATGAACTCGTAATCCTTGATAAACTCAATCTACTTTGTCTCTGGTTGAGCTCCTTCTGAGAGAAAAGATGCTTCAGACTTTGATGGTCTGTGAACAACTCAAATTGCATTCCATACAAGTAGTGCCTCCATGACTTCAGTGCAAATACCACTGCTGCTAACTCCAAGTCATGAGTGGAATAGTTCTGCTCATGTACCCTTAACTGTCGTGGGATATATGCTACCACCCTCTGAGTCTGCATCAAGACGCCTCCTAAATCTGCTAATGATGCATCTGTGTAGACCACAAATGTCCTGTCACTGCTTGGAATAGTCAAAACTAGTATTGTAGTCAACTTAGTCTTTAAGGTATCAAAGGCCTTCTGGCACTCCATGCTTCAAATAAACTGTACACTCTTCTTCGTAAGGCATGTAAGCGGCATCGAAATCTTCAAGAAGTCCTGGATGAACTTCCTGTAATAGCCGGATAAACCCAAAAAACAACGAATCTCTGTCACCGTCTTCCGCGGTTCCTAATCAAGAACTGCTATAACCTTAGTCGGATCTACTGCTATGCCCTCTCTACTGATGACGTGGCTGAGAAATCTGACTTCTGAAAGCAAAAATTCACACTTGTTGAACTTAACATATAACTGATGCTCTCATAGGGTCTGTAAAGTTAACCGTAGATGATGCTCATGATCTGCCTTCGATCTCGAATAAATAAGGATGTCGTCGATAAAAACAATCACAAACTGGTCCAAGAAGAGATGGAAAACCTGATTCATCAAATCCATAAATACCGCGGGTGCATTGGTTAACCCAAATGGCATGACCATGAACTCGAAAGATCTATATCGAGTCAGAAAAGCGGTCTTGGGAATATCCATCTCCCGAACCCGCAACTGATGATAACCAGAACAAAGATTAATCTTCAAAAAATACTGTGCTCCCTACAACTGGTCGAATAAGTCCTCAATCCTAGGTAATTTGTACCTATTTTGGATAGTGACCTTGTTCAACTCTCTATAATCAATACACAAACGCATACTGCCATCCTTCTTCTTCACAAAGAAAACCGGTGCACCCCATGGAGACTGACTCTGATGAATAAAACCCTGAGCTAATAACTCGTCCAACTGGGTCTGAAGCTCCCTCATCTCAGCTGGTGCCATGCAATAGGGTGCGCGGGATATCGGGGCTGTGCCCGGCTGCAACTCAATACAAAACTCAACTTCTCTCACAGGAGGTAACCCAGGTATGTCCTAAAAGACATCCTGATACTCTGAGATAGCTCTAATCTCCAATAAATCAATACTCTGATCCCGTCGCATCACCTCCTCGATGTACGTCAGAAACGACTCCACAAAACGGTTGCCCTGAGAGGTGGCTACAATCATCTTGGACCCATCGGACGCTCGCAAATTGACTGTCTTCGCAAAACAGTCAATACTAATATGGTAGGAAGATAACCAATCCATACCAAGGATAACATCGAACTTGGACATATGCAACACTATCAAATTGACAATGAGCTCTGACTTATCTAAACTGACGGTACACCTCCTACAAATGCTCTCCAAAAGCGATACCTCACCTAAAGGGGTGGAAACTGATAAAGGGGTGTCTAGAGGCTGAGCTATGAGGTGGAGTCTAGACATAAAAACATACGAAATGAATGAATGCAAAGCTCCCGAATCGAAAAGAATAAGGGCGGGAAAGGAATTCACAAGGAATGTACCCTCTACTACGGCTCCACTAGCTCCATGATCACGTGGAACTACTGCATACACTCTGCCTATGGCTGAAGACTGCTCTACTACTAGTGCTGGAGAATACGGGACTATCTGCCCCTGAGGAACCTCCTGAACTACGCAAACCTATCCCTCAATCTTCTGAGCTGTTGGCGGTGCCTCAAACCTCATCTACTGGCCCTGACCTCTGCCCTAAAGTCACTGATGCTGCTGATTTGGACCCTTTCCCTTCCTGCTAGTGCGCTGTGGCACTCCGATACCTTGTATCCGACCTTATGACAGTTATAGCAAACCCCCTGAAACTTGCGCTGCTGATACGCTCTCTGATCCTGCTGGGGTCCCTTCTTATGAGGGCCCTGATACTACTGCTAAGATCCAAAAAAAGGTCTCTTGTTCTTACCCTTATCCCCGGTTTGTCCTATCTTAGCTTTCTCTTCCTTGTCTTTCTGAAACATGGCCATCTCAATTTCCTGTGAAGTGGCGGCCTCAG
This sequence comes from Asparagus officinalis, assembly GCF_001876935.1. NCBI lineage: Eukaryota > Viridiplantae > Streptophyta > Magnoliopsida > Asparagales > Asparagaceae > Asparagus > Asparagus officinalis. Next base: position 75,561,306 of record NC_033794.1, on the reverse strand, counting down.
CTACCTCTCGTACCGAATAAAACTTCCTCGAGACGAGATATCGACGAAGATTGGGGTGAAGCCCTGCTAGAAATATCTGAGCCTGACGCTCATGTCTGCCATATACCCGTGAAGTGCAGCAACTCCATAAACTTGCTCTCAAAGTCAGCTACTGTCATGTCCCCCTGAGTCAATCGGGACAACTCAAGCTCCTTCTCAGTCTGTGCTGCAGAAGAAATATAATGCCCGTCAAAAACATATACAAAATCCTCCCATGTGAGGGTCATCCTATGCTCTGGAGTAAACTGGAGTTTGTACCATCTCCCAATGTCTCCCTTCAGACTGTAAGATGCCAGTCTCTGCTTCTGAACTGAGTCCACATTGAGTATTTCAAGTACATTACTCACATCCTCCTTCCACTTATGGGCTACAAGAGGGTCTGATGACCCCTGGAACTCCGGTGCCCTCATCTTCTGGTACCTCTCTACCATCCGGAGCCAAGCCTCCTGCTCTGTGGCTCTATCTAGGACTGCTGGTGGAATAGCTGCAGATGTGATCTCTAGGGATCTCTCTCTGATGGGAACGGCTGGTATCCCCTACGACTGAGCTACCAGTGGTGGTGGTGGCGTGATATGATTCGTCACAAGCTCCGCAATTGCTATCATCCTAGCTATAAGGGGAGCCATGATATCTACTAGGTACTGGGGTGCCTGTTGCGGCTCAACTGGTGCCTGCTATGGCTCGGGTTGAGCTTGTTGTGGCTCAGGTGGAGCCTGTTATGACTCTGCCTGTCCAGCTCTCCGAGTACGAGGTCTACCACATCCTGCCATCTCTGATAATAAGAAATAAGAGTTCATGAGTCAAAATGGACATATAAATATAAATAATGTATCACAATACGATTTTTACAACATTTAGTATTCACACAAATACTTAAATTTACACAAAATAGTTATCATAAAAAATATATTCTCAAAATTTTAAGATATACGCATATATCACCCTCACTCATACTAGGAAATCCTTAGCGGGCTATATACATGAATCCTAAGAAATTCTATCCTAGCTCCACAACTCGACACAAGATGATCCTAATGATAGTGGAACTAGAGCTCTGATACCAACTGTGACACCCCTGGGTTCACACAAGGCTACAGTCCGAAGTAAAACCAGGAATGTCAAACCTGCCATGCACCATACCGTGCAATAACATGTTTCACCATCACAATTACTATCTCTCTAGTAGAGTCAGATAATACAAGAGATATATGATGAAATTATAGAGATAAAAATGATATTTCATCATCCAACATACAAAAATATAAAGTGAATCTCTGAAATAACTAGTCTGGAGATCTTAACAAGTCTCAAATATAGAATATCTGATAAAAGGAAATAAGGCACACAGCTTTTATAACTTCTAGAACATAACTCTCAAATGTCTAAACAAAATGTCTACAGTGGAGCTCCATAAATAAAATAAAACTACAAATGAAAGATGGACGCTAATAAGTATCACCATCAACCCGCGACTCTCCATGCACCTGGCTCGTTACCAGAAATGGGAGGGGACAACGAGCGTCAAAGCGCTAGCGAGCAACATCACAACCAACCCCAAGGTAGAGGGCTCGTTGCATATAGAAAATATAGTTAATACATATATATGAAATCATTGATCCTAACAATAAGAGGATTTTAGTATTTAGGAAATTACAACACGAGCATAGGTACGTCGAGCGAAATAATCCAAACAAGGAAACCCTCATGTATATACCTTGTATCTTAAATTGTAAATCCCTAAATACCAAACCCAAGATCTAATACAGGAACAATAATATAAAGAAGACTAACACATCTCAGAACTCAAATACCATGTCATGTCCAAACCCACATAAGTGTCATATCCAGTCTATGTAAGTGTAAGTGTCATACTTAAGGTTTAAACATGTGTCCAACACATGGACTAAGACTAGGTGTAGTGGATGCTGAACACATGGACTGCATATATAAATTGTCCAACACATGGACTGAATGGTGAATGTCTAACACATGGACTGAATATAATGAATGTCTAACACATGGACTGAATATGATGAATGTCCAACACATGGACTGCACATAATAATTGCCCAACACATGGACTGAATGAAATGTGTAGAATATCGATGAGATATATGAAAAGGATGTATATACACAAATTTCACACGTGTCTCGGTATGCAAACCTAAACTCATGTCCGCAAGCCATCTCACATATGAAGATACATAATAAACAATAATTTCTAACGCAAAATATTCGAGGTGACTCCTCGTTCATATTAAAGCACACAAACAAAAGTAAACATGCACAAATTATGTCGGCGATCAACCGAAACAGGTAGAAACCCTTCACAGGTTTCTGTCTACTTCGAAACAAATCTAAAAGTGACATCATTATTTTCTAAGCATAATATTACTAATATCAACATATATGAAACAAATAAAATGAAATATTAGCATGTAAATATATCGTCGAAACCCTAAACATTTATATACACATGTTTAAACGTTTTAAAAGCAAAAACTTATGATTTAATTCATGATTGATAAATTTCAGATCTAAAATTTATCAAGGTTACTGTTGTAATCAATTAAAAAATTATGATAATGTATTCTTACTTCATAAGTTATAAATATCTATCTTTTATACACTAAAAATACGTTTTAAGCTTGAAAAATCTGAATAAAACTTAATAAAACATGCAAGATAAAAGGGTGCAGAGTTGGACGAGATGTTACTTACCTCAGATGCTAAAAAACTCCTACTACGTGAAAGAGAACCAATCCCCTTTGATGCACTGCACAAAACCCGCTGAAAAATCCTCCGAAATCCCTCAAAATCACCAAAGAATAGAACTAGGGTTTGAGAGAAGGGAAAAGGGGCTGCTAGGGTTTGGAACACAGGAGAAAAGATGTGTTTTTTTGTGTTTAAACATGTGTATATATGATAGAAAACCCGAAAAAACTACAGCCCAAAACCTGAAACCCGAAACTGGAAAACCCAGTTTGGTTAGAAACATACTCTTCGTTATTTTGGCTGTAACTTTCGTATCTGACCTCGGAATGATGTGATTAAAGATTTATTAGAAAGCTGCTAAAGATATCTATAACTTTGGCCTTTTAAGTTTTTCCATATTCATAATGTATCAGTGTGTAAAATATAAAATCTCTCAACTAGTCATAAATTTTCAGATTTATACATCGAGCATGATTTGTGCATTTGCTCTTATATATATATATACATTGACTTGATCTCAAATCAATTCCTAGCATACTTAAACATCATAATATGTTATTTATAAATATATAACATATTTATCTCAAATCAATTCCTAGCATACTTAAACATCATAATATGTTATTTATAAATATATAACATATTTATTATTATTTATCACAAAATATTTGTTATTTATAAATATATAACATATTTATTATTATTTATCACAAAATATTCAAATTTTTTGGGTTTTACAATATCCCTCACATATAAGTACATGACTTGAGTCTTGATATTTGCTTCTATGTTGATGAAGCTTATCACGTATGTAGTGCTCGTAGAAAGCTTTACTTCATCACCTTCTTAGATATCATCGTTGCAACTTATATTCCATCCAATCCTCCAATAAAGGTACTAATGAATAGTAATCTATAATATAGCTTAATAAATAATTAGCATCAATAATGGTGTTTGTGAATCATCATCAAAACAAAAAGACTAACAAAGAGAATAAAGAATCAAAGGAAAAATAAAAACCAAAAATAAAAGAGAAAAATCAAGAAAACAAAAGATGGAGGATTCAATTAAAGATATGAGGAATCTAGAATTGAATCCACTAGCTAATTTTAATTATAAATTATGAATCATTCTCATTTTATCATATTTTACTTTAGATTTATTAAGAATAAACTACCAAACCATTTCAGAAAAGTATAACCTATAAATTATCATCTAAGTAAAAATTATATTTATGAAAAGAACAACAACAAGATAATAATTCTAGAATTCATAAGTATAATCTATCAAACCACTTAAGATAAGCAAGATTATCAAATTCTTCTTCTACCAATTAGTTTTCTAGTTGATTATCCTATACATGATCATTTTAAGTGCAAGAGAATAATTCACATAATATGAAGAAAATTAAACTAGTTTCATACAATTCTAAAATTCCTATAAGAATTAATTTCACATTTTAAAAATAAAAGTAAGAAATAAAATAAAAGAATAAGAACTAATTACAAAGAAGAGAAATGAAATAAAAAAATTTACACTATGAACAAGAGATAAATCTAACTAAATTGCAAAAGAAATAAAAAATACAAGAAAATAAATCTACTCTATAAATTAAAATGCAAAATAAGATAAAGACCATAAAATAAATCTACTCTACAAGACATGAATGTAAAACTAAACTAATAAGCAATAAAAAGAAATTACTAAAAAGAAATAAGAAATAAAAGAGAAAATTAACAATAAAATAAAAACAAACCTTCAAATTGATCTTCATCTTCATCATCATCATCAAATAAAGAGAAGAAAATTTACAGTGGTGAAAAAATTCTTTTATTGATTGTAACAAAAGTTACAAAATTAGAAGATCTTTTCAATTAAGAGTAGCTCTCCTCTCCAAATAGAGTTACAAAAATTATTACACCCTTAATCCCTCACTCTCTACCCTAATTATAGTAAACATCAGTGAATTAAAGCTCTTGGATTGAATTCTTATCCATAACCCTCCATTTTTAGCTATAGAATTGTAACATAATGGTCAGCATCGATGGGGGCATCGATGCTGGCATCGATGCTCTCATCGATAGCCATGCTTCTCTATTTCTGGCTGAATTCTTTTTCTTCCATTGTCTTTGGGCTTTTGCCTTTTGGGCTTTTGCTTGTATTCTTCATTAATTCATGGGCTTTTGTTGAGAGGTGAGATCTTGGGCTTTATTCTTCATTAACCTGCAATTAAAGATAAAAATAATTATTAGTGGTATATTTATTCATAAAAAATAGATAATAAGGGTATAAAATTATAATAAAATATGTTTATCAAATACCCCTACACCTAAACTTTTGCTAGTCTCCTAGCAAAGAAAGAAATTAAAAAAATTCTAACTCACTTTCACAGGAATCGCGGTTGTATTTAGTGCATACAACAAGCCTTTAAACCCTTATGTTACCCTAGTGAATGAGTTATAGTATCGTGAGGGTTTATAATGAATATACCCATAAAATTCGATCAACTTGTCAATTTAAAGAAGTCAGTAAATAACTAATTTTCTTTGATATATTTAGACATTCTAATTGAAGCTAGTTATTACTCAAGAAAACGTTTTTATATATAACTCTAAGGTAAATCTCCTCAAAAATCTTTTCATTATAGCAATACAAAACCAAGTCAAACTTAGAAATTTAATTTAAAAGTTTTAAAAAGAACATGCTAACTCTTTGTTTTAAATAATTTTTAAGTCTTTTGATCAAAAAGTATATACACAAATATATATAAACATTTGTTAGAACATTATATTTTTTCACTCTTTATTCATTGGTGATTTTTTTTTTACTTTATCGGGCTCTCTAAGTGACCATTTAACGAGTTTGGGCCAATGAATCCCAACCCAATTGGGCTTAGGTCATTAAGTATGGAAATACTCCTTGGACATAATTACTCGGTCAACTTAGACTAAATAAGAAAGAATCACCTTGAATTCAAGAGTTTTTTTTTTGGTGCCCAATTTCTGCACTTTTCTTTTTGTAAAGTTAGTTAGTTAGTTAGTTTTCTCTAATATATATATATGGTCCATCCAATGGCTTCCCTATTCTCTCTTAAAACATCTAAGAGAGCTTCCTTTTGACCGGTAGTTAAGTTAGAAGAAATGATAACTGGTAAAGTCTCGCTCTCCCCTAAATAGGCATACTCTAGATTTTCAAGTAAAGGTTTAAACTCTAACTTAGGGGGTTCCTCCATAGATGGGCGAAGTTGGACTCGGGGTTCAATCTCCAAAGGTTCTCGTTGCCAGCCAATTGCAGATACATGATTGACCAGCGGATCTAACTCTAATTCATCCTCAAAAAACTCTTCAAATACTAAGTCAGATACACAAGAATCTGAGTCTCACTCTCTCTCTCTCTTGTTGCTCAGTGGATATTCCCTGAATGAAGTTCACTTTCATGGGTTGATCAGATGGATCATTAGGCTGCTTCCTTAAGTTAAAAATATTAAGGTCAATGGTCATGTTTTCAAAAGATAGTTTCATTTGATTGGTCCCACAATTGATCAAAGCATTTGAGGTGGCTAAGAATGGTTTTCCTAGAATGACTGGGATTTAACTTTTGAGATTGGAAATAGGCTGCGTTTCCAAGATAATAAAATCAACAGAAAAAATGAACTCTCCAACCTTGATGAAAACATCATCTACCTCTCCTTTGGGAATTTTTACGGATCTATCAGCTAATTATAGAGTGCATCTTATCATCGGTTTAAGTTCTCCTACACCTAGTTGTTTATAGACTGAATAAGGAAGGCGGTTGACGCTGGCTCTCAAGTCTAGAAGTACCTTATCAATGTGAGCATTACCTATAACGCATGGAATTATAGGACAAGCAGGGTCCTTATACTTTAACGGCATGGGTTTCAAAAAAATTTCATTGAGGTTGGCAGCTAAGAAGACTTTCTTGGGGACATTGGTAATTCTTTTCTTAGTGCATAAGTCTTTAAATAACTTTGCATAAGAAGGGATTTGTTCAATTGCGTCTAAAAGAGGGATATTGATCTTGATCTGTTTAAAAGTTTCTAGGATTTTCTTAACTTGCGGGGAGTTTTTCCTAGGTGTGAATCTGTCTGGAAAGGGGGCAATGGGCCTATACCTATCTAGATCAGGCTCAGACTCAAGTTCAGCTTCTTGGTCATCGGAAGGAATTACTTCATCAGAAGGAATATGTTGGATGGGAGAAAGGGTTTGATTCTGTGGTATTCTAACTTGGTTGTCTATCTATTTTCCCAATCGTAAAGTGTGAATTACATTCACATGGGCTGGTTGGGTTGAACTGGATCCATTGTCTTTAGGGTTAGTAACAGGTTAACTTAGAAATTTTCCTTTCTTTCTCTCACTCATGACAGTGGCTAGTTGTCCGAGTTGGGTTTCTAACCGGGCTATGGCTTGAGTATTCGAATTGAGCACTTGGCCGGTTGTTTGTATGAAGGAATTTAGAGTGGTGGATGACTGGGTCAACATGTTGGTGGTTTGTGTAGAAGCTTTGATCATAGCCTCTAGACCTTTTTCTAAGATGCTAAGACGTTTGTCATGATCAGAACTTAAAGGATTCTAAGCTGATGAGGATGAGGATGTTAGGTTGAAAAAGGTAGGTTAGTTTGTTGAAAATTGTTTGGTGAGTTGAACGGAACTATATTTGTCTTAGGGAATTGTCGGTTTGAAGTGGGAATGAAATTTTGATTTCTAAGGGAATTTCCTTGATTCCATGTAAAATTCGGATGATTTCTCCAATCTGGATTGTAGGTTGGAAAAAATGGATCATTTCTAGAACGTGGGAATGTAGTATTTATCTGTTCTAATGAATGGGTATTTTCTAGGAGAGGGCTTTCCTCTGAAATATGGGTAGGAGACTGACAGCTATGACATCCTGGGGTAGAAACATGATTGATTTGAGCTGGAGCTCATTCTTTAATTTCTAAGGCTTCTAACCTCTGTAGAATTGTCGCCATCTTTGCTTCAGAAGCAATGTTCGACTCTAAGGAAAGACCACTAGACTTAGGTTGGAAAACCGATACAACTCTGTCATCATAGTATTCCTACTACATAGTTTTCTCGGATAGACTCTCTAAAAACTCTCAAGCTTCATCAATGTTTTTCCTCATGAAATCTCATTGGTACATCAATTCTTAAAAAAGTTTTTGAAGAATAGTTCAATCTTTTATATATGACTTGGCATAACCACCATTTCTCGAGACCATGATGAGGACATTAGATAAGAAGGTCTTTGAATCGGTCAAAATACTGTTGGCCTTTTTGTTTTGATGATGTTTAACAAACAATTTACTTCTAATATTGTTTGTCTAGTGTTTGTGTTTTTATCTTTATTCTAGGAAAACAACGAGTTGGAGGATGGATGGAATTGCGCATTCACGATCATATCCAATGGAGGTTGGCGAAATTGTGGAATGAAGAAATACAATTCAAGTTAAAGATTCAAGTTTAGCTTTATCCGCAAGTGTACCAAGATAGAGCTTCGTTGAAGATCACAAGTTTGGGTATAATTTAGTTTAGGTTTTATATTATGTGTGTTAGATACTCTAAGCTCAATATCATATACACACATATTTTATTGGTTTCTTTGTATATATATGTAGTCATATACAACACAAGTTTTGGCTTTCATGTTTATAAATATAAAATTAAATATTTCATATTTATTTTTGTGATTTGGTTTAACTACTTAGATATGAAACAAATATATTTTCATATAGATACTCATATGTTTTATTTTCTATTGTATTTATGAAAATATTGTTTTCTTGGTTTATAGACTTAACAATAATCATATACATCTTTTATTAAGTCTACAAAATTATTTTGTAATGTTTCAAAACATGGTTAAGCTAAAATATCAAAACTCATGTGTTCACATTTTCATGTTTTGGACTATTTTGAAAAATAATGATATTTTTCATTTGGGAAGTCCTTTTTGAAAACTAAAATACCAAAGTTTTATATTTTTCTGAATTTATTTGATATTTTTAAATAGGATTTTAAAATTAAAAATTTAACTTTCAAACTGTTATGTTCATGTATCAGTTTGCGGTCGACCACCACGGTCGACCGCACCTAAGTTTTTACCTGCGGAGTCAAACAGAAACTTTCACGGTCGACCGTCACGGTCGACCGTCAGCTCGAATTTTTCCACGGTCGACCGCCACGGTCGACGGCCAAAGTCTCTAGAAAATTCCGTGAGACTTTCACGGTCGACCGCCGTTCACTCCAACAGCTATTTTTGTACAGAATCAGATTTCTGATTTGTGGGCTTTTTGGTCTTTTTCTTTGGGGTTTTGGCTGAGATTTTTGGGAGGCTATAAATACCCCCTTGCTCTCATCCTTCACATCAATCCAAGAAGTTTTTAAATAAGGGTTTAAGTTTGTTTAGTGTTTGTTTAAAAGAGTTTTGTTTGTGAAGAAGTTTTACACAAGTGGAGGAGATCATCTACATTCTTTGGGCTTCATTTTAATCCATCTCTTCATCTTATTTTTCAGAGAAGAATTTCTAAACTCAATACTAGCTTTGTATTAATTCTTTGTTGTTTATCATTTTCATTAAGCTAGTATTTTAAATTGAGTTTAGTTGATTTGATTTCACTCATTGTTTACACACACCCACTTGAGCTTATTGTATTTGCATACATTGTATATTTGGGTTGGTGAGAGTTGTAACAATTGAGTATGATTTTTCATTGTGTTCTCATCCATATTAGAGAATAATCATTTATTATAATTGTGCTTATTGTGAGATTCACTTTGTAATACACTTGTACACCGAGAGAAGTGTGTGGCGAGAGTCGGGGATCATCCCAAGAGGAGTGGTGTCGGTTGACGAACCTAGGGAGAGGTTGTATCCGAGCACTTGAGAGAGACACGTCTAGTTTAACACTTGAGAGGGTGTAAAGTGGGATTACAAGAGTGTGTTAGTTGTAGAGTTTTCAGTAAACTAGAAAACCGTATTGTGTGGTGTAAACGTTATTCGGGTAAACGTAGAAAACCCATTTGTGATAGTGGAGATCTCCTTGAGGTGAGGAGCGGAGACGTAGGTCGTGGGGACTGAACTCCGTAATCATATCGTTTGTTTGTGATTGCATTGGCGCACTTACTTTTATGTTCATATCTTATATCGCCTTTGTTTATTGCTTGTTGATTATATTGTCCACTATCTAGTTTAGATTGTTTACCCTTGTGATTATATATCCTTACATATAGATCTCATTGCTAGGAGATTTACCTTTGTTCATATTGTTTATTCTTGCTTGTAACATATTATATATCTCTCTTGCAAGAATAATTTGTTAATTAGTTTTTATTAGCATAAAATCAGATTAGATTAGCATAAGACCCTAATCACCCCTCCCCCCCCCCCCCCCTAGGGTCTAACAAATACTTCCAGAATGGCTTTCCCGAGACAATTTTAAAGTTTTGAATAATGTTTCTAAGCTTTATCGTTTTATGAGTTAGAAAATTTTTCTTAAGAAAAAGGGTGACAAATTTATCCCAAGTTGAGAGGGAATTTGTGGATAAGCTATACAGACATTTTTTTGCCTTGTCCTAAAATTTTGAGATAAAAATATAAGCATCTTTAGTTTCGTTTCTGAGAAATTTGGGAAGCATATTTATGTAGTGTGGTCGAAGCTTAAAATTTGTTCAATTTGCTTCGGGAAGCCTAATGCAAGAAGGGATTGTATTTCTAGTGGGATAACACATATCTTGGAGAATGGATTGATTAGTCATTTCTTCAATTGGTTCAACACGAATTAAACGATGAGTATTATCCCTAATCCACGTTCGCATACACCAAAACAACTTCTTTTTATAATTTTTTTAAGGGAAAAAATTAGTTTTTTTAGATTACGAGAAGAAAAAAGAAATAAAGGAAAATCCTAAGTAAAATAAATCAAAAGCAATCACTTTTTAACCACTCTAAACTCTAGGGTTAAGCCTAACTCAGCTAGATCAGCTCCTAACGAAAAACTCCTTAAGTAAAAAGATTAAAGTTTTACTCGGTTAGTTAACCAGGTAAGGATAGTACTAGAGGGTGATCAGAGATCAATTAAGTACATCGTTCCTTGCGAAGCACTTTACGCAACCCCTAAACCTTACCTTAGACACCAACTAATCCAAAAAAAACTTGAATCGGCTCACTTAAGAATTTCTTGTTCCTTAATGAGCTCGAGTTTTTAGGGGCCAACGTCTAATGAGTTTTAGGAGACTTGGATTTATGAAGTGAGGAATTAGTGATTTGTGAGCTAAGGAAAGGGTGATAAAATCTCTTACCTTATCTTGATTAGGGGGTTTTACTCTTAAAAATATTTTCAAGTGTGTGCCAAATAGGGGTGTGCAACGGTCGGTTCGGTTCGGTTTTTACCAAAATTTGAACAACCGAACCGAACCACCTAT
>NC_033794.1:75531542-75550104 GCF_001876935.1 Asparagus officinalis | reverse complement strand
CCCGAACCGCCTATAATACAAAACCGAACCGAACTGTTGCAAGTCGGTTCGGTGCGGTTCGGTTCGGTTTGTTCGGTTCTAAATTTATCAAACTTCTTATCAAACAACAAACTGTGTTAAAGAAAAAATATCAACAAAGTAGGAGATTATGAAGCATTAAACACTGATATAATGATATTGTTTTTAACCCATAATGATCCAGAAAATGAGTTTAGAGTTTGAGTCTTTGACTCTTTGGGGACGGATCGGGTAGTGTTTGAGATCAGAATGGATAGTATTGCACTATATTCGGTCGGTTCGGGTCGGTTCGGGTTGAAAAGTTTTCAAACCGACTCGAACCGCCCTACTCATAAAACCGATTTTTTCGGGTCGGTTCGGTTCGGTTCGGTCGGTTTTTTCGGTTTGGACCGAACCATGCTCAGCCCTAGTGCCAAATCAAGATGCTCAAATCACTTTGGTGAATTCCTACTAACTATATGCAATGCAATCCTATGAATTAAAAGCGACTACAAAATGATGATAAAAAAGAAAATTTTTATTTTTTTTATTATGGTTAACAATCAAACAAATGTGAGAAGAGAGCTCTTGTATGAATTTATTATCTTGTAAGTAATTGTTCAAGTGGAGGGTGAATTTTTATTATGGTTGACAAAAATAATTTTTTTTTAGATTCTAATTGTCTTTAATTGTGAAGCTAACTAAAAAGGATGAAATTGAAAATACTAAAAAGAAGAGTTACCCAAAAACAATTCTTCAAGTTCTTGATCTCCAATCTAAAATTTTTAAGTTTCGAGTGGTTCCTTCACAAGAAAACACACAAGTTAAAGAACCAAAATAATTAAAATCTTATTTAAGCACTGTCCCCGACAACGGCGCCAAAAACTTGACGGGGCATAAATGATGTCCAAAAGTTACAAGTGCACAACCAATTAAGTTATAGTATAAAGAGTTATCGATTTCACGAGGAAGGTGTTTGTAAGAAATTATTAGAATCGGTTTTTATGTTGTGTGCGTGACAAAAATAGGAGTAATGAATGAGTGTGATTGTGGAGAGATATTAGGATTGTTGTGAATATATGCAAGTGATAATAAATTGAGATTTAGAGGAGAGAATAAAGAATCAAAGGAAAAATAAAAACCAAGAATAAAAGAGAAAAATCAAGAAAACAAAAGATGGAGGATTCAATTAAAGATATGAGGAATCTAAAATTGAATCCACTAGCTAATTTAAATTATAAATTATGAATCATTCTCTTTTTATCACATTTTACTTTAGATTTATTAAGAATAAACTATCAAACCATTTAAGAAAAGTATAACCTATCGAATTATCATTTAAGCAAAAATAATATTCATGAAAAGAACAACAACAAGATAGTAATTCTAGAATTCATAAGTATAACCTATGAAACCACTAAAGATAAGCATAGATTATTAAATTCTTCTTCTACCAATTAGTTCTCTAGTTGATTATCATATACATGATCATTTTAAGTGCAAGAGAATAATTTTCATAATATAAAGAAAATTAAACTAGTTTCATATAATTCTAAGATTCCTACAAGAATTAATTTCACATTTTAAGAAATAAAAGTAAGAAATGAAATAAAAGAATAAGAACTAATTTCAAAGAAGAGAAATGAAAATAAGAAAATTTACACTATGAACAAGAGATAAATCTAACTAAATTGCAAAAGAAATGAAAATGCAAGAAAATAAATCTACTCTACAAATTAAAATATAAAATAAAATAAAGACAAGAAAATAAATCTACTCTACAAGATATGAATGTAAATCTAAACTAATAAGCAATAAAAAGAAATTACTAAAAAGAAATAAGAAATAAAAGAGAAAATTAACAATAAAATAAAAGCAAACCTTTAAATTGATCTTCATCTTCATCATCATCATCAAACAAAGAGAAGAAAATTTTAAGTGGTGAAAAAATTCTTTTATTGATTATAACAAAAGCTACAAAATTGGAAGATCTTCTCAATTAAGAGTAACCCTCCTCTCCAAATGGAGTTATAAAAAATTTTTACACCCTTAATCCCTCACTCTCTACCCCTATTTATAGTAAACATCAGTGGATTAGAGCCCTTAGATTGAATTCTTATTCATAACCCTCCATTTTCAGCCATAGGATTGTAACAGAACGGTCAGCATCGATGGCGGCATCGATGCCGCCATCGATGCTCCCATCGATAGCCATGATTCTCTATTTCTGGCCGAATTCTTTTTCTTCCATTGGCTTTGGGCTTTTGGTTTTTGAGCTTTTGTTTGTATTCTTCATTAATTCATGGGCTTTTGTTGAGAGATGAGATCTTGGGCTTTATTCTTCACTAACTTGCAATTAAAGATAAAAATAATTATTAGTAGTGTATTTATTCATAAAAAATAGATAATAAGGGTATAAAATTATAATAAAATGTGTTTATCAGATTGAAGCTCAAACATGAAATGATGATCTCTTCTTCCTCTTGTGAAAATAACTTCACAAAACAAACTTGAAAACAAAACTTAAACACCCTTCAAACCTTTATAAACTTATTTAAAACTTTTCTTAGTAATTTTCAAAAGTTAGAGGGTAAGGGGTATATATAGGAGCCCTAAGTAACCAGTAAAAACCACTAAAAATATTAAAAACAATAAAATCTAGAAACTAGCCATTACTGTGCAACGACTTTATTATAAGTCGACTTATGATAGGTATAAGTCGACTTATGTCTACATGAGTCGACTCATTTGAATTACAAGTCAGCTCAGCAGATAAAAAACATCTAACAATAGAACACTTCATAAGTCGACTTATTACGTCATAAGTCGACTTATAACATGCACGGTAGATTTTAGAATTTTGCGTAGCTGGCTTTCTAAAATCGATTAAAAATAGTAAATCAACTCCAAAAATTATGACATTTTGAGATAAGTTTCTAAGCATATAGATAAACATGTTAGAGAAATAATTTCTGAAATAATCACTTCCCATTTGTGAGATATTACTATTTTAAGATAGATATTCCAAATTCTGAAAACTGTTGAAACACTCGATTTTGTAAAATCAATTTGACATAGTAAAACAACTCCAAAAATAATAAAATTTTGGAAATGGTTATATACATGTAATAGAATGTGTTAGAAAAAGAATTTCTCAAATTAAATTTTCCATTTATGAAAACTCATATGTTTTGTAAAAACACGTACGAACATGAACTTATTAAAACTTGATTTTAATGAAATTATTTCAAGCACATATAAATATGAAACGAATATGTACATATATAATTATATTCATGTGTTTCATATTTATATAGCTAAACACATTATTTTCCAAAACAAAATCGATAAATAGAAAAGTAGTATATATGTATATGTATATAACTATTAGTTTCATATTTATACGATTTAAACTCAAAAACTATAAAACAAAAATGTGCATGAGTGTATAATGTTTGAGCTTTAAGTATCAACACACAAAGTATAAACCTAAAAAACTATACCCAAGTTATTGATCTTTAATAAAGCTCGTCTTGGTTGCGGATGAAGCTTGATCTTGAATTTGACTTTGAATTACAAATGGCTTCATTCCAATATTCCGCCAACCTCTAATAGATATGATCGTTTACGCTCAATTCCAACCAATCTCCAACAATATTATTTGTCTAAAATACCTAATAAGTAAGTACGAACACTAGACAAACGATATTAGGGATTGTTTGTAAATCATCAAAACAAGATTAGATAGTAGGCTCATAAACATGAGTCCTAACAGCGTTATGGTCTCTTAGGAAGGGTCGAAGTAGCTTTGGCATGTAAGGCCGGAGTCAACTACTTCGCTTCTCTAGTTCCTCGCAACTCTCATCCTGCTCCAGACCACTTCTATCCTTCCCGCGACTCCTCTTGTCTCAATTTGTTGAAAGATGTCGAGAAGAGTGGAGGCAGGTTGGATTTATCAGCGAGTGACGATGAGGTCGATCTTGTTGCTGGGGCCCCTGGGGAATCTTCTGCAACTACTACCACCAGGAGGCCGTCAAGTCTAACTCTCGGATATGGTCTAGAGCTTTAAATACCTACATGTCTCTTTTTTTTAGAGAAGTTTGTAATGAAGTTTACTCTTATTGAATGAAAATTAACTTTTGTCTCCATTCTTGAGCTTGCCTTCATTGTTTATATTCTTTTAGCTTTGTAGCTTTGTTCTTGTCTGAAATGTAGGCTGAAATGAGTTAGCTGTAATGTGACAACTCGTGCTGGGGACTTATGATAACTAGTTCACCTGATGCCTTAGTTTGGCTGAGCGTTTAATTGACCAGAACTTGACAGACGACTGCTTAAGTTTCTAGATCAATTAAGTATTGACCATATACTTAATATTCATACCTTAGGCATATGAATATCTTTTTTGGCAGAGTGACAACCCTGAGGTTGGGTGCCTAGGTCTTACGTAGGTGCTTAGGTCTTCATAACCTCGTATAGTCGAGTGCGATTGTAGGAGTCGACCATAGGGTTGTGCCTTGGGTTTATCCTGAAGAGGTACCAAGGTCTTGTTGGCATATCAACCCTGAGGTTGGGTTGCCCAGGACTTATTTGGACGCTTGGGTTTTTGATTAACCATGATGGTCAAGTTATATTAGAGGATTCGACCATATGTTACATCTTGGGTTTACCCTGAAGAGGTACCAATGGCTTGAAATTAACCATGATGGTCGAGTTGCACTGGAGGATTCGACCATATGTTGTACCTTGGGTTTACCCTGAAGAGGTACCAAGGGCTTGTAATTAACCATGATGGTCGAGTTGTACTGGTGGATTCGACCATATGTTATGCCTTGGGTTTACCCTAAAGAGGTATCAAAGGCTTGTAATTAACCATGCCCTTGTAATTAACCATGATGGTCGAGTTGCACTACAGGATTCGACCATACGTTGTGCCTTGGGTTTACCCTGAAAAGGTACCAAGCACTTGTAATTAACCATGATGGTCGAGTTGGACTAGAGGATTCGACCATATGTTATACATTGGGTTTACCCTGAAGAGGTACCAAGGGCTTGAAATTCGACTAAGGAGTTGAATGCACAGAACTCTTAAGAGTTGACTAGGTCTTTGGCAGCCTTGAGGATGAATGACAACCTTGAGGTTGGGTGCCTAGGTCTTACGTAGGTGCTTAGGTCTTCAGAATTCTCGTATGGTCGAGTGGCGACTATGGGAGTCGACCATAGGGTTGTGCCTCAGGTTTATCCTGAAGAGATACCAAGATCTTGTTGGGGGTCTCTAGGTCTTACGTGGTGCCTAAGTCTTCAGCCCTAGTGAAAGCTTGATCCCACTTGTGATCTTGCTTTGTCTCTATTTCCAAGGCAGTTTTGTAGTGGATGAAGTCACCAGTATAGAACCTCTTTAGTTGGATTTTGCTTTTACCATAGCGGAGGACTCAATGATAGATGAAGATGAGTCAAAACTCTATTTATTATCTCATCAGCCAAGGTTCCTTTTGAGTTTGAATCTTTAATAAGGCCTTGAAGGCGGATGGTTGCCATGCCGGCTTTTAGAAAAAGGAACTGTCCAGACACCACGAATCATGTTGAATGGTGTTTTCTAGGTCGGGTTCGTGAGGGTTAGGGGCACGACCAGAAGCTACATGGTACCTTTTATGGTGAAAATTCTCTTGGAGAGAGAATCCACCAGCCGGTATTGTATTACCTGAAAATGACAAACCGTAGCGGTTTTCTCGAAGGAGCTTCGGGAGCACTGGGCGCTGGACTATGCTGTAAATGTAGAACTCTCCCTTATGGGGATCATACGGGTCACATGCTTCGACCACCAAAGCTTAGGAAATTTTAGTGGGCGTCAGTTGAAGGGCTAAGGTCATTCTTCCTGAGAAGACAATCAGCTGACAGGCCCTAAGATTTTCCTGTAATCTCATTCTCGGCATATGGGAGTTCCCTTCAAAGAATCCTCATGGTCCAAGGCGCCTACCACAGACTTAATCACTACTCCTATGCTCATATGAGCTATTGTCAGTTAGAGCTTAAGTGATATTTGACCTGATTGGATCCTGTGTTTTGGCCAAAGTTATTATGTGATGGTGATTAGAAGTCGGGGTTGCTTTTCAAGAAAGATAATCACCCTTATGGTGTGTCTTCTTCTGGAGGCTTTTTAGAGGGGTTGAAGGTCACTCTACCAACTAGCAGATGATGTGCTTAGCAAACACTCCCCAGATAAGTCGCTGAGGCCTTCGAGGACTACGCCTATGTTGGTTCCTCTTAGCCAAAGCTAACCCTCCTTAGCTTGAATAATACAACTCCTGACTTCATTTAGCTTGGATGATACAACTTCGATGTTGTTCTTCAAGGTGAGTAGAATCAGACTCTTGTTCAAAACTTGGCATGTCTTCTTAAAAAAGAAAAGTAGCCCCACGGTGGGCATCAAACTGTTGATGACTACGACCAAACAGTCAATCGGATCCAGGTTGGGATCGATTCTGATCTGGAACTGGATCGGTCCCCCTGAGTCCTCACCGAGACGTGGCAAGGGAGAGTGATAGAGGGGACGTTTCCTTCTTCGACTTTATACCTGGATCTTAAACGGGGGCTTGATGTCCACGCCGCACAGACAAGAAGAACTCGTGAGAGGGTGAGGACCGGTTCCCCCGTAGTTCCTCCGACGGTCAAGTTAGTGAAACTCGAGTAGGGAAGGGGAAGGTCAGGAACCAATGTGGTTCTTGAAGTGGCAATGTGCATGCCCAGAGGATCTACGTGAGCTCCTTTGTCTAGACGAAGAACTGTGTGTTCTTTTTTCTTTCGAGGGTGAGAGCGAGAGAGGAAGTGTGGTCACCTTAGCTTGAGCTTTTTTTTATCTAGCCCCCTTTAGAGGTTAGGAGTCTACCTGTATATATCTCCGACATCGGGATAAAATAGGTCACCCCCTAGCCCAAAATAAGGAGGCGGTGATGAAGTGCGGGCTAAGAGCAGAGTCATCCCTTACTTTACAGGTGTCGGCTGACGACTGGAGGGGAAATCACTTCGGCACGGGAGATGGTGTCTCCGTATTTTCCGGGAAGTGATTGAGAGCATGGCAAGAGGCACGCTGGCATGCTGAATCATCCATCGCTTTACAGGTGTCGGCTGGCGATTGTAGGGGAATTCACTTCGGCATGGGAAATGGTGTTTCAGTATTTTTCGAGAAGTGATTAAGAGCATGGCAAAAGGCACGTGGGCAGTTGACAAGTCATGGAGACTATCAGGCCAAAATCTGGATAAGGATTGTCCGAGGTGGACTGAAATGCTGACATATGCTCTAGAAGAGAGGCTTGAGGCAGGGGTCGAGTCCTCAACTTAGTCGACACTAGGGAATGTCCCTCAAGTTTTCTCCAAGAGTTGCATAGTGAGTGGTTGAGTGCCCAAGGTGGGGTCGTCCTCGACGAAAGGGTCGACCGATCCCGCCTTTCGTGTCGGCATGAAAGAATGTCGACTTGATGAGTCGGCGGGGTCGAGGCCTTTGTTAGGCTTGGGCCACTTAAGTGGGTTGAGGTCATTTTACTATGACTCTTATTGTATCATTTTGTAAATACCCGTGTCTTGGGTGAGTGAACACCATAACAGATATAATATCTAATTTTAAGCATATAATAATCAAATTAGATGTATTAAAACTTAGAGGGAGATAAGTTCAAAATATAATACTTAAAAAAAATAGGGAGTCTTGCTTTGCACGGGTGCACACTAGTGTGGATACAGTGGACACATGGCAACTACTTGCAAAGGTGCTCTATTTGGGATGTACCAATTAAATAGAACTCTTGTTGGTTTTGGAAACAACTGCCGAAAATAAGAGAGATGGCCTTATCTGAGTGTAGCTCTATTGAAGGTGTTATTTAGGTCTTTGATAATTGTACCATCAATGAGAGATTTAGAATTTCTCTTGCTTGCCCTGCTTTCCTCCTTCAAACCTCTGCAGTTCCTTGGCATGCCATTGTTTGGTCAAAAATTAACTTGCCTAAATACTCATTCATGGCATGGATTCCTGTAAACAAATTTTTTTTTACATATGACAGGTTGGAAAATTTTGGGGTTAATATTCCAAATCCCCCACGTGTTCTCTGGAACTCCTACCTTGAATGACGTCATCATTTATTCTTCTCGTGTATATAGTTCAACCATTTGGAATGGAATTATGGATTGGTTAAAATTCAGATTTCGTAGCTGCGATTGGATCATATATTCAATTGGTTTATTAGTAAGCAGAGGAGGTCCAACTATACACAAAAAGTCGTGAGGCTTGCGTTTGCCTCAGCCATTTATACGGTGTGGCTCGAGAGGAACTCTAGAGTGCATAATGACATTAGAAGACCTGCTGAGCACCTTACCAAAGTCATCAAACCTAATGTCCTTATGATTGTTCTCCATGGCCGATTTCCTGACAAGTATCAAGTGGGTGGGTGAATAGCTTGATGATGGTTCATCCCCCACCCACGACCACCCACGCCCCCCTCCCCCCGCCTCCTGATTGTTACCTGCTTGAGGGTTTATCTTGCGATACATCAATCTTGTACACTCTGGTATGACCGAGTTTCATGCTGTACTTGAACTTCATTACTATGTGAATGGAAAAAAATTTATTGACCTATAAAAAAAATAAAAGAGTTTTTGATCGTCAATTAAAAAAAAATTATGATTGATGGAAGTATAACAAGAAACAAGAATTTTGGTTCGTATAGTAGCAAACAATGAGGCTAAACAAAATCTCAAAATCTTGGAAAACCACAAGCATCCAAAATAGTTGATAAAGAGAATAGCTGATAAAATTTTATTCAGATCTC
Organism: Asparagus officinalis; assembly: GCF_001876935.1. Classification (NCBI taxonomy): domain Eukaryota; kingdom Viridiplantae; phylum Streptophyta; class Magnoliopsida; order Asparagales; family Asparagaceae; genus Asparagus; species Asparagus officinalis. Next base: position 75,541,291 of record NC_033794.1, on the reverse strand, counting down.
ATGGTTTGATGATCCAAGTAATCTATCATCCTCCTTTGGACCAATCTCATCCATGGCAAGCTCCACGCTTGTCTTGAAGGCCGTCATCTTGTTCCATTCATTCTCAACACGGAAGAAAATCCACTGGAAGCGTCGGAATATCTCCAGAGCTGTGATTGTGAATACGGTAATGTAGTTGTGACGAAGATGGGCTGAGAGTTTATAAGTCCACGTGCATCTAAGGATTAAGTTACTACTTATTACCCAATAATAGACCTGCAGTATTCAATACAATAGTTTGAATAAAGGTAAGTTTATGGTTAAGGTTAGAGTTAAAGAACTGGTAAGTGGACCAAATAGACATACCCATTGTCGCCCATAAAAGATCGTCGTGCAGATATGGGGACTTTTGAATTTGAAAATTCGGGAGAAAACACTGTAACAAAATGAATTAATTATCTGGAACCGGAATTTTAGAGGTTTGCAGGATTCTGAGAAGGAATTATACATACCTCAAGTCCCAATCACGAGCCAGATCCCAGTAAAATGAATATAATGAATTAATAACACTCGACATAAGCCAAAGAGGGCGATAAAAGTTGATCCACTTTTCTGGGAAAACGTGATACTTGAGGGCTGACAAAAGGATAACTGGAACTGCTGTTGAATACTTTAAAGCTGACAAAGAATAAGCAATTTCTGTCATTGTAGGACCAAAAGGAGAATATGGAAAATATATATCTCAAGATCCGCGAGAAATTTTGTGGAATATGAAAGATCCAAGGTGATGCATTGTGAATCTTGTGTCACGTAACCATATGCAGCTGAAGAAATCTCTATAAGGACATCTATTAAGGAAACTGAAAATGTAACATTTTGCAGATGATTCCAACGTTATATTTTCTCAACTGTGGCATTTATTACTCTTATTGAGGACAGTAGATTATGCATTTTCAGTTATGATCCATGTTGATGCTATTAATTATTAAAGGGCACTGTTTATTTTGTGGATTGCGTCTAAGGATTTTGATGCATGTAAGGGACCTTAAAAAAATCCATACTCAAAAATCTTATTTGTTTGCAATGGCAATTGAAGAGGATTTGCATGAAGGAAAAATTCTAGAAAAAACTTTTTTGGTTACACATGCATGTTTTTGAGGATATCCGACTAAAGTTACAAATCCAACTGAATTTAGCATAATTTTAGGAGGTCACATTTGATGCATCCATCTTATGCAGAACCCCAGATCTCGAATATGAAAAATGCCAACTAAACAGTGTATTTGCCAAACATCCAGGATTAGAAACATCTGGGCCTCATTTCTCAATGCAAAGTTGAACAATCTCCTCCTAGATCATGGAAACAAATACCCCTAATGGCCATAATATCACTACAATGATCTGAATATGATATGGATGCTGATGAATTTTTATGCAAAAAATTCTGAAAATAAATATATCAGCAGTCACCAAGCTCCATAACTAAGCACTCCTATCCAAGCTTCAACTGACAATTATTGGAAAAATATTTTACCAAACATCACGCTGTAAAAATATGGAAACACCCTTGGCTCAAATAAAATAAAAGACCAAATCTCATGCATTTCCCTCAGAAATTAAAATGATGGTTAGTATCCAAACAGCAGGTCATGAATTATAGGAGAAAAAAGTTACCAGTAGTTCAGAGTATAGAAGAAAAAACTACCATCAGAGAGGAAATACCATTCAAAAGTGACGTTTTTTCCTTTGTGTCCCTGTACTGACGTAGGCATTGAAATAACCGACATAAATAGGGGAGAACAAGAACCAAAGGAATTGCAACAGAATGACTACCACAAATGGAATCAGCCTCAAACCATGCAATTGTTGCAACCTGAGAAACCATGAATAAGTAAGATTCTCAGTACAGACGTAAGGAAACTGTGTATAATAATGAGAATGTAAAGAAAAGATCCGGAAGGGTGGTGTATTCATAAGTTGATGGGTTAATTTGAAATACTTCTGCAGTAGCACACTATCTACTACTACTGGGACCTTATATCATAGCAATGATTGGAAGCTACAATAGAAAAACTTGAACAAAATAGAATCAACTTGAAAAAAAAAATCAACATCTTAGCATCTCTTTTGGTTCAGGGTCATAAGAGGTCACAGGTTCAAGACCAGCTATGTCCAGTATTCAAACCGAAAATCTGTAAAATAATGCTCTTTCTGATCTCAATGAAAATAGAGGCTCCCTGTTATTCTGTTAATGGCCACCAAAGCAAAAAGAAATTCCTCAACAGTAAAGGCACAAAACTCAAACAAAACCTAAGTCATTGAAAGCATAAAGATATTAGCTTGTGCCATCTATTAAGTGTGAGATCAAGTTATCAAATGACACAAGATAAGGAATTTCTTAAGTAAAGCGATAAAGGTTACACGATAGATCTGCCCAATTACACAAGACTCCAACATATATTCCACAGCTAATTGGGAATGCCCACGGACTCATACTATAGATAGTATGCAACATGGACAAATAACAAAGGCCAAAACGTTTATGTTATGTTAAAGCTAACCAAGCCCTGTGGGTACAAATTGCAAGAAAAAACAGCTCAAGTTGTTCTTCCTCTCAAATTGATTTGATTTGTATCGGATCTCTTCTTGATACCTTTCTAAATTTTCAGATATAATGCATATGGCACAGAATCTGAAATCCCTATCTTATTTATGTTGATCAAGAATGATGAGTCTCAGCATTGCAAAGCCTATATAAAAGGGAGCAACAATACAAAGATATGATAACATTCTCATCATTTAAATTTGTTGCATGCAAGCTATTGGATCTTAAATACTAATATTTTATATTTAGCAATAAATAACAAAACGAAAGAAAAAAAGTAGTGTTCATTGGTATCCAATCAATTACGACTTGTTATTAAAGTTATTTAGTGCAAATATTTACAAAGAAAAGGAATCTAGCTCCTTCAGAGACCAAGAATAATGGTTAGTGTGACTTATTCTGTTTCTAATCCTATATTAGCAAAGAGAAAAAAATCTATACTAACCTGGCGGTTCACCATCCGACAAACTGAACGCTCCAAATCTGAAAGCACCTGATAAAGAAATGAATGTCCCAAGATTTACCATAAATTTTTTCGACAATACATAACTTGCATTGCAGGATTCTCATAGTTCTATAATGGACATGTCTCTCACTTGCATCACTTTCATCATTGATGCAAGCAAGCTGCCTAATGAGAGTAGCATGGACCTATTTGTCTAAACTGTAAGCATCAAATGAATAACAATTTCAAAGGGCATTAGATGTAATCTGCCACCATCCTTTCTTCTGTCTTGTGAGATAAGAGTGGCCAACATGACATAATAATAGAGCACGTACCTTGGACATTGATGTCAGGATATCAGCCAAGAAAAAATCAGAAAATGATATAGCCTGCATTAAGAAAAATCCATGAAAGAGTATTAGGATGCGAAGATTTGAGGTCTCCATATCACTGAAGACCAAAGTAATAAAATATAGATAAGTTCCAAATAAAAGATTGTTCTTCTGAGTTTTTGGAGATATACATACTATAACTAAAGTTTAGCTGAAGTTTCTGAATGATTCATATCATAGAAATGAATTCAATGTCATGTTACTATTAACATTCAAATAACTATTAAGTATATCAGTTCAGTAATGCATAAAACAATTTCTATTTAAATGTAAAAAATCAGCATAAAGACCAGAGTATCAAAAGGAAGTTATCTCATCTATCATATCTACATATGTAAGCACCTTAAGCATCACAATCTACGTGCTTTCAAAATGTCATGTTCATAATCAATTATTTGGGTCTTCATCTTTGCCAAACAACAGATCAAATTAGCATGTTATCAAAAAACATTTAATCTTTGGCACCAAATTTACTCTTTTATAAGTACAGAATCTTGCAGTATTGCTCTCTGCTTAGTTACCCCCCCCCCCCCCCCCCCGGGGTTTTTTTTTTGTGGGGGGAGGGGGGTGGCGTTGTTTCAATATTAGTCCCTCAAATCATTGAAATTGCTATTCGGCCCTCTCAATTACTAAGTTATTAATCTTAAATTAGTCCCTCAAATCGTTGACATTGACATTAAGTCGCTGAATTCTTGCGTTATTTCCAAATTAGTCCCTCCGATCAATGGAGAAGTAGCTATTGGAGGGATTACCAAGTGAACTCTATTCTTATGGACTATCATGTCTACCAATTCTTATAAGTTGTTTTAAATTAATCCCTCCAAATTCTATGTATGCTCTTGATTTGAGGGACTAATTGGATAACCTAAGAATTGAGGGACCTAATAGAAATTTTAATGATAAGGGACTAAATCAAAATATTAAGATTTAAGGGACCTAACAGCAACATCAATCATTTGAGGGACTATTAGGGACTAAGGGAAAAACATATAATTTATAAATAATAAAGGCTAAATATCATAACCCCCCTTAACTTTGGACGATTATCAGAAAACCCCCCTTAACTTTCAAAATATCAGAACCCCCCACCCCTTTAAGTTTAGGGGCTATCAGAAATTCCTAATTAGGGGGTTTTCTAGTAAAAGCTAAATGTTAAAAGGGGGTTTTCTAATAAAATCCGAAAGTTGAAGGGGGGTTTTCTGATAATCCCTATACGTAAGGGGGTTTTCTGATATTTTGGAAGTTGGAAGTTAAGGATGGTTTTTCGATAATCGTCCAAAGTTAAGGAGCATTTTCTGATATTTACCCAATAATGAACTTGAAACAATCTTAAGTTTTTAAAAATTAGCCATGGCGTATGCATGTTTCCACGCCTAGTACAGTAGGTTAACCTTCCTTAAAAACCATAAGAGAATCCTTAAAATGTATCGAAAACAAGACGTTATTCAATTTAGTTCCCTGTCTACAGGACTTATAATTCAAACTTCAAACAACTCTAATTCACTGTGTTAGAATATAAAAATATAAAACACAATTCTCCGCATAACTTATGAGTTTTAGTGAAATGGTTAGGGACGTAATTTAAGATGATATCAAAGCAACCCAGGATCAAATCCCACCAGGCACAAATTTAGTGGATTTTCTAAAAATTAATACCGCTGCGTGAGTCCAGATTTCATCATAACTTTAGATATTTGGTCTAATTGTTAGAGAGACTTAATTTAAGATACTGGAAGAACCTAGTATGTATGTTCCAAAGCATTTTAAACAAAAAGAAACTTCAAAAGTTTTCATAGATCTCTTTGTTAAATGGCCTTCTTGAATAATCGACTAAATACAAAGAAAGCTCCATATAAATGTTATAGTACTTAACTAGTACATATTACACCACACACTTCACATGTTTCAATGTTTTACAAGTAGCATATCTTCCCACCAATACACAAAGAGAGAGAGAGTGAGAGATAACCTGTAATGGTAGTATAATGCGCCAAAGGGTCCTCAAAAAGTAGTACCGAGATGACAAATAAAATATATCAAAAGGAAATATGAGAAGCATCAAAACAACAGCATATAGGATAACCTGCAACAACCAGATAACCAGATTAATAGATATAAAAATGATCAAAGGAAAAAAAAGAGACAATATGCACAGTACTAATGGATCGTAAAATCTTCCAGTTGAAAACATAAAGACATATGGATAGAGTACAAGAGTTATCAGTCTTGTGTTGGCCAAAGGGAACAGCAGAGAGGATGGGACGGTGGGGGTAGGTGGCGATCGGTAGAAGGAAGAAGAGGAAGGGGGGAGAGGAGAAAAAGAAATAGAGGAAGCAGAACCAGTAGCCACAAGTTCAAAGAGGAAAGAAGTTAGCAAAACAATAATATACATCAGGATGAAAAAAGGTTCATACAACTTTAGAGCAACACAAGAGTAGCACAGAAAAAATTTTACCAATATTTTGCAGGGAAAAAACAAATTGGCAGAAGATAAAGAGAAGTTCATGCTTCTTATAGATTGCATTCTTAGAATATTTAGTGATACTTTTCACTGCACATCCTTTTTCTTTAAAAGAAACCACATTTAACTCCAATAGAATAGTTTGAATGTTCAATTATGCAAACTTTCTGCGTCAAATTGGTTATAAATTATTGAGGGCAGTGCACCCAAAATATCAATCAGCCTCTAACTATGCAAAATTAAGGTTGAACTACTTAATTAGCAGAGTCATCAATAAACATTGAGATAAAAAATGATATTACACTGGTTGTGAGGCAGCTAGAGAAACTTCTCCATGTGAGTAGAGATAAAGGTAAGCCGTCATACTGGTTGGGACAACGATGGTCATCCACGTGGCACACTGTTCACATAGCAATAACATCAGTCTGTATCCTTCACAATGTTACAGAAGGCGCTAGGCAAATTAGGCGCTTGAACCAGCGCCTAAATGCCTAGGCGTTTGGCTATTTTTAAAATTATTTAATTATAATAACTGATAAAAATATGTATTAAATTCATATATATTTACAAAAAAGAAATAGATAGCAATCCTAGATCTGCAATAAACCATACATACTTAAATGCTAAATGACCAAAATAATAACTAACAAGGTTATAGAAAGCGCTAGGAAGCCTAGGCGTTGGACCCGTCGACTAGAGCCTAGGAGATTTTTTTTTTTTTATTACGCTAATTGATAGTAAATGTTAATGTTATAGAAAGCGTAGGTGCTAGATTGGTGTCTAAGCGAATTTCTTTCTTCATTTAAGTGGTGGTCGAAGAAATTTTGCTGAAGATCGGAGGACGTAGTGGAAGTGTTCATAATTGGAGTTTGAAGGAGGTTGAAGGACGTAGAGGCTGCAACACAAAAATTACAGTCCACGTAAGCAGACAATGCTCCCCTAAACATTTCCAAAACCTAGATGGGTAGCCTAGGTACCGTCTAGGCGCTAGGCGCTAGTTAGACGGTCAAGGTACCTCCTAGGCGGACTAGGCGGAGGCTTTTTAAAATAGTGATCCTTCGCAATTATTTTGAGAGAAAGGATGGATATCAACTGAGAAGTGTAGCCCAAGAAAACAACTATATTGCTGCAAGGATATAGGAATTTGCACAGTGTAAAGAAGCAAGCCCCCATGTATACAACATAAAGGTTATGAACAAAAGCCTCAAAGGAAAAAAGTGCATATATGTTATATTTCTTGAATTTAGTTTGCATACGCTAAACACCAAATTAGTTCTAGAGCTTAGAATATTTGCTTGAAACAGCTATTAGACCATTCCAAAAGAGCGACAGGTAAAACACTAAATAGTATGAGGTCATTGTCTTAGACCGTTAATTGCTCAGAAATGAACAGATTTTAAGAAACAGATACGTGCAAAATAATGTTCCCATATCTATAACAAAGGAATGAAACAGTGAACATTGATTATAATAAGTTGTATATTAAACTGAAAAGCTGTGATGATGAATGCATGTAAAAATAAGTGAGCAGAACAAATAAAGGTGCAGAAGCATGAAGTAACACAGCTCACCATTTCCTTAACCAATATAGAAGCAGCTAGCTCCAATAAGTAAAGGTTACATTGATATCAAAAGAATACAGAAGATTAGAGTTATTTTATTAATGTGGTCACATGCCCCCAAATGAGCAGCACAGCTTGAGGTTCATGACACTGACGCCACGTGCACGAACACGTACCAAGCATGTTGTGCACTTTCATATTGCAAAAAAAATACTTCCTAAAAAGCTTTGTTGATAATTCGAAGTCTCAGAGGTTAAATACAAAGATTGTAGCAAGCTACAGTTTAAAAGTTAACAACTAGTGAGTCACTAAGTTCTTATTACATAAAGATTTCATCATCATCACTCCCCCAAATGTGCAGCATATTTTAAGAGACATGACAACGGGGGTGTGACATGTAGACTTAGCAAGCATTATGAAAGAAAATATTAGTTATCTTTTAGGGTAGAGAAATCACATTTGGTAGAGACGTCATGCTTTTATGAAATTACAGATTTTTTATATACATGTTTCGAATAATTATATTAGAAAAAATTTAAGGAAATGGCAGTACAGAAACAGAATTTAATATCATTGTACAAAAGTAAACTTGTAGTACCTTCCAGATTTCATTGTGTGTAAGATGAGTGTGGTCAAGGTCAAATATTCTGGCATAATTCACTGTTGATTGAGCAAAAACCCATAAATTGACTCCCCAAAGCCAAACCATCATGGTCTGCAACATCAAGTTGATGACATGTGATTAGCATAAGATGGTAAGAGTTTAGAACCTAAGAGTGTGACAGATGGGATGACTAAAACAGATTGGACTTACCACAAGCAGAAGAGGATTATAATACAAAAAAGCCTCATAAAGAAATAAATCCTGAAGGTCTGCACTCATTCGCATGACAGAGTCCCAGCTAATCTGCAGTTCATAAACTATCATGATTTTAGCATACACAACATCGGAAGATACCAATTCTTTTACATACACCAGTCTATTAAATTTGAAACCTAACATATGTCACAATAGAATCCTCAATAGAACTGACCTTGCAACAGCTGACACCCCATACAATAAATAGAAGAACCTGAAACATGAACAATCATCAAACAGTAAATGATACAAGATACTAAGATAATCTGTCTAGTTACTAATGCCCGTCTATCCATTGTCATCTTTTAGTGAGTAAAGATAGAAGCAAACCCTTCAAACATATTAAGGCATCTTCTTATAGTCTTTTCTTTAAAAGCTATTAAAAATTCTACAAAATTTATTGAGCAAAATGGAGAAAAAATCACATTGATTACAATCCAACTTTGAACAAAAAAAAAAAGATTCTCTCTTTTTGTTTAAGTAGGCTGACCTTTAGTCTCCATAAAAGAATCGGAGATGGCAATATTGCAGCACTATGTAGTGGCATAGTTACACTCTTCATTTCATCAACCTCTGCAGGAAACAAGAACCCCTCCTCGTTTACAAATTCACTGTATTCTAACAAAATGATATAACACAAGCGTCTCAATAAAAATCAACCAAAATTTTTAAAAAATAATCTAAAAGCACTAGTATGCTAACTTTTTACCCTGGTCTGAGATAACAGGTCTACTACCGGCCCGACGAATAACTGGTCTGTTTGTAGATACAGGCAAAGTAACTCCAAACATAGGCGAATATACAGTACCCGTTAAGCTACAAGCTCAGTTGCCACATACTAGGATCTGATAATAAGTTGACATAGCAATCAGTTATATTACTTGACAAGCGAAATCAAATACAGGCTAGTAAAAAAGAATAATTTATATAACTTAACGTTGACATTCCACAAGTTCAGATCTTTCGCTCAATAATGAAATGTGCAAGTGTTTTATGCTCTGATTGGTGATTTTATTTTTTTTATTTTTTTTCCTTCACAAGTTCAGGTCTTTCACCCAATACAGTGCTCACGATCTCAAATTGACCTGTAGCAATCAACAAAACTCAAATTTAACAAAAAAATTCGCAGGTTGAAAAGGGAATTCATTACCTGAAACCGAGCAAATCCATTGCCTCAAAGGAAAAAAAGAGAGGTCTCTACTGAACGAGATTCCGGAGCTAGAGATCGAAGGGTATGTTTGGTAATCAATGTGATTTTCTTGTTGTGTTTTTGTAGAAAAACACCATGTCATGGTGTTTTTTTTTTTCAAAAGTGTTTTGAAAACACCATTTTGAAAGTTATTGGTCAAACTAGTTTGACCATTTATATAGCACATGATACCAATCAACAACCACTTAACCTTATACTCTCGCCCGTTGCCGCTCCCCACCACCAACCACCTGTCG
>NC_033794.1:75461037-75531532 GCF_001876935.1 Asparagus officinalis | reverse complement strand
CCGGTCGGCAGCCAACGACCATTCGAGAGTTTTTTTTCAATGCCTATAACTCAAATTTTTTTAAAAAAAAAGATTCTAATATACTTCGTTGACATCACGATTTTCACTTGACATCTTTTACATTCACAACAACATGAAACCGAAAAGGCAAATCAATTAGGAGAGTATAATTAGAATCAAATTAGGGCAAGGATGAAATTGACACAAATTAGGGCAAAAGTTCATAACACAAATTAGGGCTATGTTCATATGCAAATCAAATAGGAGAGTATAATTCAAGAACATGCATACATATAACACACTTGGTTGAATGTACATTATTCCTTGTTACGGATTATAAGAACATGACATATTAATATGACATCTTCATCAATTACATGAAGTGTGATAATTAACAACTAGTCAACAAGATATGGCAGCTATACTCTTGTACAATCTCTAGCTATGCTTCAAATTTATATATAATAATCTGAGCTTAAAGTTTCAAACAGATGTGTTGATCATATATCATTATGTTCATGGGAACTATAAAATTTGAAATTGTTAATATTGTCCTTTGCATAGCTCAGATCTATAATGAATTCAGGAGTTTATGCATACGCAAGAACAAGGGCTGAGTCAGAAAGATGAAATCCTCAACTACAAAATATGTTACACAAGTCAGAAAGTTTCCGTTAAACAATTTAATAGGAATCTGAGTCAGAGTTGCTCATATTGATTCCAGGATAACTACTGATGCTTTTAACATTTTCAATCACAACAAGCTTCTGGATCCCCTTTCAAGTTCTGGATCCCCTTTCAAGTTATAGAGAACTAGCTGACAATTTAAGGTAACTACCAAAATTACCGTCATAAACCCCTCCGTAATTAATGAAATAAAAAATAAAACTGGTGAATTAACATGATTCAGAAGTGGTTAATCAACAAGAAACTGAACCAACAAGAAAGATGGAGTGAAGTTTTTAAAAAAAGGTTCAAAAAAAGCTAATTTTTGACCTTCACAATCCACAATTAGGTACCAGAGAATCCATCTTTTTCTCACAACCAAATAAATGGTTAAAAAGCTTAAATGCTGAGCAAAAAATTATCAAAAAAAGAAGGATTTTGACAGCATCAGGTGATTTATTGCGGAGTTGCAGAAGAATCCCACTAATCAAAATAGCTAATTAGATGCAAGATTACATCAATTAAGACCAATCTATCAATATAACCATGATCTTATTAATGAAAACATTATCAATAAAAACATAAAAATTCACCAAACCCATCAGACAGAAGATACCTTGCTCGGAATCGGAGGTGGCGGCTACTCGGAGGGCAGCGATGAGTCGGAGATGCTGGCGACGCGGAGGCGGCTGCGGCGACGAGCTGTTAGGGTTGGAGGGGCGAAAAGGGGATCGGGTGGGAAAAAATCACGGCAACTCAAAACACCTTTTGGGCTTTGTAATGGGTCAGGTCAAAAAAAACACTGCATTCATCAAACACGATTCATTTTGAATCGAATTGAATAACCCATTAAAGTGAAGAGGAATGAAATTAAGGATTTAAGGGAATTGAGGCTTCGGATCCAAGCGAGGGAAAAGGGGTGAGAAATGAAGGAGAGAGGAGGTTTATTTTTAATTAATTAAATTATTAAATTATAATTAATAGTTTCTGATCGAAGTGTAATTTTGAAGTAAAGTTTGGTCGTCGGGTTGCGAGCGATGTCCGCAACATGAAAAAAAAGGAAAATAAATAAATAAATAAAGAAAATTGCCCGACCCAAGTGGGGAATTTAGCAGGCTGGGTTCAGATGTGTCAGCTACTGAGCTACAAGTCACTTCTTATGGCTTCTGTTAACATTTTAAAAAAAAAAACCTGAAAAATTAGGGGTGTTGGAGAAAAACCATTCAACTATTTTAATTTGAGTAAAACCTCTAGGCTTTGGGGGTGTTGTGCTGGTGTAGATTAGGGCTGTAACTGAACCGATAACCGAAAAATAACCACACCAAAGCCGAACCATAACCGAAAAAACCTAGGAAACAAAAAAACTGCACCAAACCGCAAAGAAATAACCAAAAACCGAAAGGTTTGGTGTGGTTTTGGTTTCGGATGTCTGGAAACCGAAACCGAAAGGTTTGGTGTGGTTTTGGTTTCGGATGTCTGGAAACCGAACCCGAACCGAAAAAGCGATTATATATATTGTAAGGAAATTATATTATTTATAGATATATATTATTAATATACATAAAGTTTTATGTAGAAAGTTGGGCTTAAATGAAGCCCAAAAAAAGGGATGGCCTTGGCCTTGCGTTCCAACATTACTATATTAGGGTAAGACTCCAACTAACTCAAATGTCTCAACTCTGAACTCCCCTTTCGCCGTCTCCACTCTCCAAGAGTCCAAGACTCCAACTATCTACTCCAGAATCCAGATCTTTCAGTATGAAGAGATCTCGTGGGAACTCAAGGCTCCCAACAAGACATGTTTTTAATATTGCATCTGCATCTCAGAATTCTCACGTTTGTTAATTTGTTCTAAGTTCTTTAGGTCGATCTTAATATCAATCTTTTGTTAATTTGTTCTAAGTTCTTTAGGTCGATCTGATTGATGTAACTAAAGACTTATGTTGTTTTTTGTTTATGTTGTTTACTAACTCCAGATTCATTACATCGTTCTTTGCAGCCCCATTTTAGTTATGGTGAGTCATCCACACCATCTAAAGCAACATCTGCTGTAGCTCCACCTCAAAATGTTGATTTAGAGGATGACGTAGATACAAGGACTGAGGAGGAGATTTTGGAAGATATGAAGAACAATGAAAGGTCAGAAGCTTGGTCTCACTTTACTAGAAAAATGGTGAATGGTAGAGTTAAAGAGGCTTGTAACTATTGTAAAAAAGAGATATTAGCTGATCCTAGATCAAATGGTACCTCATCCCTTCTTAGTCATGTGAAAATCTGCAAGAGATACCCCCAAAATGTTGAGATATTAAATAAAGGGAGGCAGAAAATATTAGTTTTTAAAAACAATGGAGAGTTGAAAGCTGTTGGGTGTTCTCAGCAGGGGATAACTGAGGGTTGTGTTCATATGATAGTAGTGGATGAGCTGCCTTTTAGGTTTGTTGAGGGAGAGAGGTTTAAGTATTTCTGTAAGAGGGCTTGTCCTTATTGGGTTATTCCTTGTCGTCAGACAATTGCAAAACGGCTTGTCCTTATTGGGTTATTCCTTGTCGTCAGACAATTGCAAAACATGTGTTAAGTATGTACAAGTCTGAAAAGAAAATTCTTAAGGATGCTTTAAAGTCAGACAATTGCAAAACATGTGTTAAGTATGTACAAGTCTGAAAAGAAAATTCTTAAGGATGCTTTAAAGGGGAAGAGGGTCAGCCTAACAACGGATACTTGGACATCTATTCAAAATATAAATTACATGGTCCTTACTTCTCATTTTGTTGATGATTGGATTTTACATAAGAAAATGTTGAATTTCTGTGTTATTCCAAACCATAAAGGGGAGTCCATTGCTAGGCTTTTAGAAGAGTGTCTGATAGAGTGGGAAATAAGAAAGATTCTCACCATAACAGTTGATAATGCATCTGCTAATGATGCTGCATTAAAGGATTTGATAAAGAGAATAGGGGAGTGGAAACCCCTAATGTACTTTTGCAGGGAGGGGAGAATTTGCATATGAGGTGTGTTGCTCATATTCTAAATTTAATTGTGAATGATGGCCTTGATGTAATGAATGATTGTATCCAAAGTATTCGTAATGCTGTTAGGTATGTAAGATCTTCCCCTCAAAGGCTGGACATATTTAAGAAGTGTATTGAAAATGTCAAAATTGAGAGTAAAGTGCTTGTGATCATGGATGTTTCCACCAGATGGAATTCGACTTTTTTGATGTTGCGGTTAGCTATAAAGTTCAGAAAAGCATTTGATAGGTTGAAAGAGGATGACGGTCACTATGTGAGATATTTTCAAGGTGAATTAAAAAATGGGCCACCTGAGGCAAGTGATTGGGTTTCAGCAGAAGACTTTGCTATTTTTCTGAAACCATTTTATGATATGATTTTGCATGTGTGTTGCTCAAGTTCTCCAACAATCCATATTACTTTTGGTGATTTGCTTAAGATTTATGGTCTGTTGCAAGAAAGTAGTGATGTAATGCTCTCTGGTATTATAAAACATATGCAAGACAAGTATGATAAATATTAGGACAAGATGGAGAATGTGAACCCGTATATATTTGTAGCAGTTGTTCTTGATCCTCATCATAAATTGGAGAAGCTTGTTGATTATTATGAAGTGTTGTATGATAAGTTTGACGTGAAGGTGGAGCAACATGAAAAGAAAGTGAAGGATCTGTTGTATGAGTTGTATAGAAGTTATGATAATGAAGGAGTCACGGATTTAGGAAGTGTTGCCTCTGATTCTCAAAGCTTGAAGCCTGATGTTTCTTATTTGAATATGTGTACATCTGCTTATGAAAGAAAGTTGGCTGAAAAGGAACAAAGAAGAAAAGCAAGAAAAGCTGGAATTGTTCAAAATAATGTGGATAAATTTCTAGCTGATAGGTGTGAAGGAGAAAATGATGAAAAATTTGACATATTAGATTGGTGGAGAGTGAGTGGAACTGCGAAGTATCCAACTTTGGCTAGAGTAGCAAAAGATCTTCTAGCTATTCCACTTTCAACTATAGCTTCAGAATCTTCCTTCAACACAAGTGGCCGGGTAATTAATCCGTTTCGAAGTTCATTGAGTCCTAGAATGGTGGAGGCTTTGATTTGGACCCAAAATTGGCTCACTAGTACTCATGTTGCATTGCATGAAACTCCAACCATTGAGGATATGGAGCTGTGTGAACAAGTTGAGCGAGGTATGTTTTGGTTTTCTACTCGTATCTAATGAACTGGTTCACTAAATTTGTTTGAAATATAATGATGTTAATTAACTCTTTACATTTTGTTTGCATGTAGAATGGGAAATACTTTCTTCAGTTTCTTGTTCAGCTTCAGCTAGTGATGCTACGAGTGGTAGCATGTTGCCTCCAAAATCTGCCATGAGTGCTTTCCAAGCTTGATGTTGCTAACTTGCTGGTATGTCCCTTACATTTATTGGGTTTGTAAAGCTATATTGTTATGTGAACCATATTTTAGACCTATATATTGTTATGTGAATGAGTGAATCATATTAATTGCATACAATGTTATAGGAAATTGTGAACCAGATTTTGCACAATCTTATTAAGTGTATTGTTTGTGAAAACATGTGTCGCATGAAGGTTGTTTTTGTAGGTTTTTGGATTTTTGGTCATGGAGCTTGCTGCTGAAGTGCTGATCTATCATCTATATGTTTCTGCTATTCTAGTTTTTCATCGCTTTTTTTTTCTTTTCGAAAATTGTTATATGGCATTATGGGCTACCCTTTTTCATTTTTTTTCTTTTCTTTTCTTTTCGGAAACGGTTATGTAATATGTGACATTTCTACTTTCTACTTTTCTAGACTTATTTTCTTTATAGAATAACCGAAAAAACCTGATATAAACCAGAGAAAAACCAAACCGAACACAATTGGTTTATGAAAAAATAAGTGAAAAAGCAAACCGAACCAAACCGAAAGAATAGATCGGTTTGGTGTTCGGTGTCACCTATTAACCGCACCATTCAAACCGATTAACAACCCTACTATAGATAGCCCCACTCAACTTCAAGACGTTTTTGCTCCAAATGGTGTAGATAAATACTTCAAAATTAATGCCGTGAATTGAACATACAGTTTCCAGACGAGATTTAACCACTTTTTGTTTGGGCTAAAGTACATGTAATGTGTTGTAACTTTCATAGTTCTTGTTTTCTCACATTTACTTCTTGGAATTCTTCAAGCATGTCAGTGTTAAAATCTTATGCATTTGACTTTACGCATAAGTTTTTTTTATTTTAACTGAGGGCTTTTGTTAAGAGAATCAAGATGTAGTACTTGCACTTCACTCTCATATTAGCTCTATAAAATTGACTCGTTCGTGTAAAGAAACTGCTCTAGTAAAGTTTCTGAGCGAATGCATCCATCAAAATTGAAGCCATGTTTTCTTTATGTTCGTGTTCACAAGATCCTTAAGATTGGGTTAAAAGTCTAAAATAACAAAATTTACATTGTGCGCTCTAAGTATCAAGAAAACTTGACAATTTTACAATTACAGCCAGGCAAAAAATTTACAGCTTGAAAATAATGCCATCTGATTTTTTGTTGTTGTTGTTGACCAAATAAATATCATAACATACAATCTGATATTTCATTTTCAAATACATCATATTATGTAAACAAGTTGTCTCAAGTAACATTTTGTAAGAGGAATCAAGTGTCATATGAAAAAGTTCTAAATTATTATAATAATTCTTTTTAAGGAAAATCCTTTACAAAATAATATTGTATTTACTTCTTTCCAAAAAAAAACCACCGTTTAAAAATAAAATAAATCTTCCCTCCTAACATTTCATGGAATAGGAGAATTTCTCTCCCCTCACTTTTTTTATTCACTAAACATAGTTTATTATTAATATAATTCTTTCCTTTGCAAGTTTTAGTTTTAGATACTCCAAATGCAAACGAGAACCCAGATGATCCAGATAGTCGGGAGGTTCTAATATCTTGGATTAGACTCCTGCTTAAAAAAAAGGAAAATTGCTTAGAGCAACTTCAAAAACTAATGTTATGCATCCTCCTCCCCAACCAAAAATGCCATGTTACCTAACCCTTATACGAAAAATTTAGTACAACTACTACCCCAAAACTGTACAAGCTCACAACCCAATAAGACTCCTCCAAAACACCCTGCACATTTAAAAACTAAAGAAATATGGTTCCCTTCCCCCCTTCATACGTTTATCGAGATCCTCTTCAACCGTATTTTCTCATCACCCTCTTCTTCTCAAGATCTCGCTCCTCCTCCTCCGCCGACGAGGATCTCAACCGTCGACACTACAAGCTATTCGTATTCGACACCTATAGCTTCACTCCGTCTTCGTCTTCGTTCTGTCTTCGCCCCTACTATTAGGTCTCATGTTTATGAGTCTACCATCTGATCTGGTTTTGATGGCTAACAAACAATTCCTAATATCGTTTGTCGAGTGTTTGTATTTGCTTGTTAGGAATTCTACACAAATATCCTTTGTCGGAGGTTGGATGGATTTGCGCTTTCACGATCATATTCAAAGGAGATTGGAAGGATATCAGAATGAAGCTGTCGCAATTCTAGTCAAAGTTAATATCGTTTCATCCCCATAGCCAAGACGAGCTAAATTGAAAATCTATTGCTTGGGTATGGTGTTTTAGGTTTATACTTTATGTGTTATGCTTAGAGCTCAAATACATATACACACACGTATTGTTTCATATTTTATTTTTTTTGATTATAGACTAAATACTACTGGTTTATATATTTTCTAAAGTCTATCAATCCATTAATAAGAATTTTAGAACTTGTTTAAAGAAATTTCATCAAAATTGTATTTTAAACTAAACTCGTATTTTGACAGTTTTTCAAAACAGTGAGCTTTCACAAATGGGAAATAATATTTTAGAAATTTCTTTTCTAACATGTTTATTTTCACATGAATAATCATTTCCCCAAGTTTCACAATTATTGAACACACTTTGAAAATCACTTTTACTATTCAGATAAGGGTTGTGCACTTTTTTCGGTCGATCGACTGTTCATATTAGTCAACTGATAAACTTCTCTGGAATTTCTTTTTTTATTTCTGCTTAGTCGACCGATCCTTATCAGTCAACTAAACAGTGTTATCAGTTGACTGATGTAATGTCATCAGTCGACCGATAGTTCATTTGTTTTGCCAGTTCAGCCAACAGTCATATTTCCAGTCGAACGATCTATGTTACCAGTTGACTGATACAAGCCTCTAGATGATGGGGGGGGGGGGGGGGGTGATTAGGGTCTTATGCTAATCTAATCTGATTTTATGCTAATAAAAACTTATTAATAAATTATTCTTATAAGATAGATGTACAATATGATATGAGCAAGAATATACAATATGAACAAAGAGATATATCCTACATGGTGAAATATATGGAAGGATATATAAACAACACAAGAGTAAACAATCTAAACTAAAGATACAAATGTGATAAGGTAATATAAATAATGTAAACACACAATATGATCACGGAGTTCGAACCTTCCATCCTACGTCTCTGCTCCCCACTCCCAAGGAGAAATCCACTATCACAACCAGATTTTCTATGCTTACCCGAATAACGTTTACACCACACACTCGGTTTTTTAGTTAACCAAAAACTTTACAACTACACACTTGCAATCACACACTACACCCTCTAAGTGTTGGCCTAGTTCGTATCCTCCTCCTTAAGTGCTCGGATGCAACCTCTCCCTAGGTTCGTCAACCGACGTCACTCCTATTGGATTCGACCCCGTCTCTCACCACACACTACTCTCGGTGTACAAGTGTATTATAAGTGATACTCACAATATAAGTTCAAATATAATGTTTTGTTCTCTATAATGAATGAGAACACAATGAAGCTCACTCTCGCTAAATCACATACCACTACCCAACAATATATAGTATGAAAATATTATAAGCTCAACAATGGTGTGTGTGATAAAAGCGAACAATGAAATTGCAACTCAAGTTAATATAGCTAAGATATGAATGTGAATAATGAATTAGTAAGCTATATGAAAGATGAGTTTAGAAAACTTCTTAATAAACAAGAAGAACTGTACAATGATGATGAGGATGAGATTCTCAATTGGAAATGAATGCCTCTTCTTGTTGTAGAAAACTCCTCTTTTGAAACAAACCATAAACAAGCTTAAACACTTGTTAATCTCTTTATAAAACTCACTTTAAACAAAATTCTTAGTAATGTGAAAGAGGAAGGCAGTGGGGTATTTATACCCACTCAAGACATCAGCCAAAATCATATTGAAAAGACAAAAATACCCCCAGAACATCAGATAAAAAATAGCCGTTACAACACAACGGTCAGATCGACGGTCGACCGTGAAATACTGGCGGTCGACCGCGAAGAATAAAAAAAGGAGGGCATACTTGTTCTGCGGAAAGCGGCGGCGCAGGCTGGCTCGACCGTTGCGAGCCGGTTCGATCCGCAAAAGACTCTAGGAAAATGCTACGCGATCGGGCACCACTACGCGCGGTCGACTGTAAGCCATTAAAAACCAATTTTGGTTCCTGGACTGCAGGCGGTCGATCGTGGCGGTCGACCGCAAACTGACACACAGGAAATACAGGTTTTGAACCTATTTTAGCTGGATTAAAAAATATGTTAAAAATATTAGATCATTTCCAAAAATAGTAAAACTTTGAGGAAAGTTTCTAAAAAAGAAAATAAACATGTTTGAAAAAAAAAATTTGGAAATGCAATTTTTGTTTGTGAAAACTAACTGTTTTTGAAAAGTGTACATAAAACCTGTTTTTCATGAACACAAAAATTGAACTATGACTTATGAAATTATGTTTGTATATCATGAATACTTTGTATATGTATTATGAACTATGAAAAAACATATAAGCAAGAAACATCAACTATTGTTACCATGTTTTGGCAAAAAACATTTTCATAGAAAGAAAATCAAATTGTGTGTGCATATATGTTGAGCTTTAAACATAATCACACAATATACGTTAACAAACTTATTTTTATACTTAAGGAAAGCGCACACATGATCTTGAATCTTTAACTCTTGATAAGGAAAGCGCACACATGATCTTGAATCTTTAACTCTTGATGTATATAGCTTTTCACCATGTGTAGAATTTCTGAAAGGGAAAACAAACCACAAATACTAGAAAACAAATTAGTTATAAATTATTTGGTAAATCATCATCAAAACCAAAGGGCCAACAATCTCCCCATTTTTGATGATGGCAAACAATTTTTAAAATGTAGCATTCATAAGAATAAATAATTGGGGCATTTATATTAACAAACAACACATAAGCTACATTTAGGTTTTTCTCCCCCTTTGACAACATCCAAAAAGGGAAAAGATACATAGCAAAGCTCCCCCTACAGACATGCACAGAATTTAAGCAAGTGTATAGTCAATACTCCCCCTGTCAATTTTCATACATGACATAACAACAAAAGGAAGAACATATATGGGAGCTAAACAAAAATACTTATACACAAGATATGTGTATGAGAACTTAGGAGACAAACATAGAACATAAGCACCATCATATGTCATAAAACAAACTTACAAGATACTTAGTTTAAGTTACATAAACACGGAACATCATATATATTTAAAACAACATTCATAAGAGTTATTACAACTCCAAAAAGAAAATAGGAACATTTAGTTTTAGTTCTTCAAAACATAAATCCATAACATCATTCATCAATCACCACCATCGTTATCAGATTCAGAGCCCGAGCCAGATTCTTCTTTAGAACCCTCTTCAGATCCAATGTCAGAGCTGGGAGAGGGATCTTGAATCCCAAGAGACTGACGCTGAAGACTAAGGAGAGTCCTCACATCCTTCTGAATGCTCGAGACCTGAGTCTTAAGGCGATCCAGATGGTCGAAGACCTCAGAAGCAGAGATGGTAGAAGGTCTAGAACGAGGTCGGGAGGATGATGGTTATGTAGGAGCAGAAGATAATGAATCTGAAAGTTGCATTCGATAGAGGGCAACCCTATCCGAAATACTCCTTGTTGGGATCAACTTTGGTTTCATGAGAAAGGTCAACACCGAAGTGTTGAAGGATAAGAGTTATGAAAGAACCAAAGGGAAGGAATTTAAAATGCTTGCATGCCATATTTTTAAGAAAAACATTCGCCCAATTCACTTTTATCTTGGTGAATATAGCATACACAACATTCACTTTATCTGGAGCAAAATGATCAAAGCTACCGGTTTTTGGAATAAGGTTTTGAGCAACAATTCGTGTGATAATTTTGGCGGTGGGATTTAATGAATTGTTGTTCATGGGATAAGGGCAACCGGGCTTAAACAGAAGATTATTCACATCTTGATCAGTGTGTTCAATGGACATGAGCTCAACGTCACTTGATGGGATCTTTAGGATTCCCACAAGTTCGTCAGCAGAAAAAGATATCTGGATATTTTTAACAGAGGTATTGATGGTTTGAAGACCATCAGCTGAAGAGGTGACTGATAGGTTTGCATAAAACAAATAGACAAGAAAGGGGTAATGAGGAACCTTACGTTTCTCGTCTAGTAGATTATGAAGACCAACATTAGACAGTATCTCAGAAATGTTATAAATGACTAAGTCCTCATATTTTATATATATACCTGATAAGATCTTCAACATACAAAGATCCCTATATTTTTTAACTAGGGTTTTGAAAAGCAGAAAATCCTCATAATTAGTGACACTAGATGAAGAAGCAATATCTTACTTAGATTTCTTTCTAGGAGGCATGATATCCAGATAAAAGCAACACAAGTTGTGAAGGATCAACCTTAACAGAAACCCTAGAATTTGAGAGAATGAAACCCTAAGAAGTGAATGAAAACAAGAGTGATGAGAGGAGAAATTACCCAACTATAAACAGTGAAGGAAAGATCCCCAGGGAAGACCGCGGTCGATCAAAGAGAGATTGGCGGCCGACCATCGGGAAGAAAGAGAAGGAATCGAAGAGTTGGGGAAAATAAAATGAAGGAATAGGATCAGGTCTCATGTGAGGGATAAAGCAACGGACAGGATTGAATCTGAGGTGAGATCAATGGTGGTATAGCTTTCGGGTTTAGAACAGTTAACAAAACAAAAACCAAAACCCGATAAAAAAAAACTAAAAATTTTTCGTGCGGTCGACCGTGGCGGTTGACCGCGATAGTCACAGAGACTGAACTCTAAGGCAGAAACATATACGGTCGACCTTGAGAAAAATAACAGTAAAATTTTAATTAAACCTGGATTTTGTGAAATATTTCATTTGGATCTTTAAATAATTTTGTTTTATAAGAGATTATATGTATATATAAAAGCTTTTAGCTAGTAATCCAAGAAAAAATATTTTATTTTAAAAAAATCAACATTGAAACTCAAAACCAACTATTCAAAAACAAAACAAAGATATAAAATAGAGCTCATTTTGGTACCTAAATCTTTTTAGTACCGATAAAATTCGGGACATGACCCCTATCATGTAAGTCCAAGGCCCTAGGGTTATGAACCCATTTGGGTGTATTTTGTGCACCGATACAGTCAAAACAAAAATTATAAACATGACCCATACGATTATAATTTGTGAAATGTAGGGGTTTGAATGGTTTTCGTTGATCGAAATGTTGTGCACGTGGTTCATTTGTAAAAATAGGTTTTTCTTTGTAATTATTTTACAAACGAGAATTTCTTTTCAAATCAAAACAAAATATGGTCAAATGACCAAAACGACCACAATATTCACATTTGTACACATGAGCATGTTTATGATTTACACTATCAAATGACCAAAACGACCACAATATTCACATTTGTACACATGAGCATGTTTATGATTTACACTATGTGTGTGTACATACATGAGCATGTTTATGATTTACACTATGTGTGTGTACATGTGTATGAGACGAAGAAGCTTGATGGGATGTACAATCATGAATAGGCTTGTCAAGCTTTTGTGCATTATGACAAAATTTTGCTATATGACCTTTAAGACCACAGATAGAATATTTGTGAATTTTATCATACATGTGTGCATAGTGAATAAGTTTCTTAGAAGAATTATCATAGTACTTTGCACACAAGTCCATAAGCTTTTTCTTATTTGCAATACAAGTGTTTAGTGTTGAATCTAAGGTTGATATGCGTTTTTCATTTGATTCAACTCATCATTGTGCATACAAGCATTACTACTAGAAGTAGGATAAACATGATTATTTATTATAGAGTTTAATTTATTTTTACTAATCTCTACTTCTAACATGGCATCACATTTTTCATGAAGCAACCTAGCATTTTCTAATTTCAAAATTTCATTACGTTCTTTAAGATTTATATTTTCATTAGCAATGAGATCAAACTTAGTGACTAGTGTTTCATGAGAGGACTTTATATTAACATGCTTACTTTTCAATTCAATATAGCTATTGTATAATTTTTCAAATTCAAGCGCAAGCTCATCAAAAGTAATATCATCATCGTTTTCAAGCTCGCGTACCTCACTAGGACTATCACCTAGTGGTAGTACACATGAAGATGAAGCTTCTGTAGAACTTGAAGCAGAATTATCCAACTCTTGTCGGATATCCTCCAAGTCCCCTTGATGTGCTTCCAATAAATTCTATAGCGTATAAGCACTATCAAAAGAATCAAGTTTGTTAGTAAATGATGAGCCAAAGGCATTAACTAATAATTCTAACAAAGACTTGTTCATGGCAAATAATCTATGATCATCTTTACACCATTTGGATTTCTCCAAAGTATTCTAACAAAGACTTGTTCATGGCAAATAATCTATGATCATCTTTACACCATTTGGATTTCTCCAAAGTAGGTACACTATAAGCACACTCTATAATTTCCCATAAATCGAAGTATTTAGATCAAACAAAAGTTTGAATCTAATACACTATTGAGCATAGGGAAAAGTATCTAAACGAGGAACAATATTAATAGTATAACTTAGACTAGATGCATCGTGCATATCCATAGTGATTATAAACAAGCAAGACAAATGCAATCAAAGCTAGATTAGCACAAAAAGATAACTTGGATCTTTAACTCAATACAATTAGACCTTAAATCAAAGAGCACTAAGCTCTGATACCAATTGTTAGACCCTAGAGGTGGGGGTGATTAGGGTCTTATGCTAATCTAATCTGATTTTATACCAATAAAAACTTATTAATAAATTATTCTTGCAAGATAGATGTACAATATGATATAAGCAAGAATATGCAATATGAATAAAAAGATATATCATATATGGTGAAATATATAGAAGGATATATAAACAACACAATAGTAAACAATCTAAACTAAAGATACAAATGTGATAGGGCAATATAAACAATACAAACACACAATATGATCACGGAGTTCGGACCTTCCGTCCTACGTCTCCGCTCCCCACTCCCGGGGAAAAATCCACTATCACAACTAGGTTTTCTACGCTTACCCGAATAACGTTTACACACCATACTCGATTTTCTAGCTAACCGAAAACTTTACAACTACACACTTGCAATCACACTCTACACCCTCTAAGTGTTGGCCTAGTCTGTATCCTCCTCCTCAAGTGCTCGGATGCAACCTCTCCCTAGGTTCATCAACCGACGTCACTCCTATTGGATTTGACCCCGTCTCTCACCACACACTACTCTCGGTGTACAAGTGTATTATAAGTGATACTCACAATATAAGTTCAAATACAATGTTTTGTTCTCTATAATGAATGAGAACACAATGAAGCTCACTCTCGCTAAATCACACACCACTACCCAACAATATATAGTATGAAAATATTATAAGCTCAACAATGGTGTGTGTGATAAAAAAACTCCTCTTTTGAAACAAACCATAAACAAGCTTAAACACTTGTTAATCTCTTTATAAAACTCACTTTAAACAAAATTCTTAGTAATGTGAAAGAGGAAGGCACTGGGGTATTTATATCCACTCAAGACATCAGCCAAAATCACATTGAAAAGACCAAAATACCTCAGAACATCAGATAAAAAATAGCCGTTACAACACAACGGTCAGATTGGCGGTCAACCGTAAAATCTTGGCGGTCGACCGCGAAGAACAAAAAAGAGGGCATACTGTTCTGGAAGGTAGGCGGTCGACCGTGACGGTCGATCGTGAAAGACTCTGGACATGCTACGGTCGACCGCAAGCCATTAAAAACCAATTTTGGTTCCTGGACTGCAGGCGGTCGACCGCAAACTGACACACAGAAAATACAGGTTTTGAACCTGTTTTGGCTGGCTTAAAAAATATGTTAAAATATTAAATTATTTCCAAAAATAGTAAAACTTTGGAGAAAGTTTCTAAAAGAGAAAATAAACATGTTTGAAAAAGAATTTTTGGAAATGCAATTTTTGTTTGTGAAAACTAACTATTTTTGAAAAGTGTACATAAAACCTGTTTTTCATGAACACAAAAATTAAACTATGACTTATGAAATTATGTTTGTATATCATGAATACTTTGTATATGTATTATGAACTATGAAAAAACATATAAGCAAGAAACATCAACTATTGTTACGATGTTTTGGCAAAAATCATTTTCATAGAAAGAAAACCAAACTGTGTGTGCATATATGTTGAGCTTTAAACATAATCACACAATATATGTTAACAAACTTATTTTTATACTTAAGGAAAGCGCACACATGATCTTGAATCTTTAACTCTTGATGTATATAGCTTTTCACCATGTGTAGAATTCATGAAAAGGAAAACAAACCATAAATACTAGAAAACAAATTAGTTATAAATTGTTTCGTAAATCATCATCAAAACCAAAGGGCCAACAGTCATTTTGCTGTAACGGCTAAGTTTAGCAAATTTTCTTTGAGAGGTTATAAGTACCCCTCAATGCTCATTTTTTGAGCTAAGTTTTTCAAGAGTTTCAATAGTTTATTTAAGCCATTTTGGCTATACGTTTTTGAAGAGTTTAAAGTGTTTGTTTGTTTGCAAAAAGAGTTTACAAAGAGGAGAATTGAAATTTTATATTTGAGGAATTCAACCTTGATAATCACATTTTATTATAATTTTATACCCTTATTACCTATTTTATATAAATAAATATACCACTAATAATTGTTTTTATCTTTTAATTGCAGGTTAATGAAGAATAAATCTCAAACTCCCATCTCTCAACAAAAACCCATTGATTAAATGATAAAATGAAGCAAAGAAGCCAATTGGAAAATCAATTGTTAATTTATCAAAAAGCCCAAAGCTAAAAAGAAGAAGAAATGGCAAAACCCAAAAGTCCATGCCCAAAAGCCCAAGAAAAATAAATATACCATCAAGGAACAAATGAAGAAGTTTTGTGAAAAAGGAAACAAATCATGTAATCTGGACATTTCGGTAATGTTTGGTGTTTTGGCCATATCTCTCTCGTATCAACTCGGAATTGGCTGAATAAACATTCTCTGGAAAGCTGAGAACGAGATCTATAACTTTTGTATTTATGATATCTCTAAAATAAGAACATATCATGAACAAATATTCATATAAAGAAGCACAATCTGAATTTCTACGCTGGAGAAGTAATTATGGGAAGAATTTGAAGGTTAATGAAGAATAAAACACAAGACCTCTTCTTTCAACAAAAGCCCATTGAATTAATGAAGAAAACAAGCAAAAGGCCCAAGAATCCAAGCCCAAAAGCTCAAAGACTAAAAATGATTCCTTAGGGCTTAAGTCTTTATACAAGGGCTCTCATTCATTGTTGTTTATTATAAATAGGGGTAGAGAGTGAGGGGTTAAGGGTGTGAAAATTTTTGTAACTCCTTTTGGAGAGGAGGCCTACTCTTAATTGAAAAGGTCTTTCAAATTTGTAACTTTTTGTTATAATTAATAAAATAATTTTTTCACCACTTTAAATTTTTCTCTTCTTCTCTTTGTTGGATGATGAAGATGAAGATGGAGTTGGAGATTAATTTGAAGGTTTGTTTTTCTTATTTCTCTTTTATTGCTTATTAGTTTAGATTTATTTTCATGCTTGTAATTAGATTTTCTTTTCTTGTTTAAATAGCCAAGAGGGTAGAACCCTATTGCCTTAGATTTATTTCATGCTCATAGATTAGATTTATTTTATGCTTATAGAGTAGATTTATTTTTTTGCATTTAATTCTTATAATTTATTTTGTAGTTTAGATTTTGCAATTTATTTTGTAGTTAGATTTTAATTTTTACACTATTCATCTTGAGGCTAGAACTCTCTTAGGTTTAGTTTTTTATTTATTTATTTTTATTTTCTTTGATTCGCCTTTAGGCTAGAACCCTTTAGGGAATCACCCTTTTCTAAGAAATGGATTCAATTCTAGATTACCCATATCTTTAATTGAATCCGTCATCTTTACTTTCTTGAATTTTATTTTCATTCTTGATTTTTATTTGTTTCTCGATTTTATTCATTTTTCTTTCTTG
This sequence comes from Asparagus officinalis, assembly GCF_001876935.1. Lineage (NCBI taxonomy): Eukaryota > Viridiplantae > Streptophyta > Magnoliopsida > Asparagales > Asparagaceae > Asparagus > Asparagus officinalis. The sequence continues at coordinate 75,514,404 of NC_033794.1, read as the reverse complement.
CCTTGTTGGTCACATTTATTTTTACTCACATCCACTCTCAAACACATTGATTTACACACTGTCACTTTCACTCTCATTATCTCTCCAAAATCACATTCACTCATCATTCCTATTTATCACACACACAACATAAGAACCGATTTTATATTTTCTCCTACAAAACACCTTCCTCGTGGGATCGATATCTTTATACTATAACTTGACACGGTTGTGCACTTGCAACATTTTTGGTACATGTTTATGCCGCATCAAGTTTTTGGCGCCGTTGCCGGGGAGGGTGCTTAAGTAGGTTTTAATTATTTTGGTTCTTTAACTTGTGTGTTTATTGTGAAGGAAACGCTTGGAGCTTGAAGATCGCGAATTGGAAAACTAGGATTTGAAGATTTTCTTTCGGGTAAGTCTTCTTTCTAGCACTTTCAATTCCATCCTTTTTAGTTAGCTTTACAATTAGAGACAACTAGGATTTAAAAAAAAAGATTTTATTTTTGTTGACCATAATAAAATCCATCTTTCACTTTGATATTTACTAACAAAATAATAAATTAAAATAATTTCCCCCTTCTCATTTGTTTGATTGTTAACCCTAATTAAAAAAAAGATTTTTTCTTTTCCATCCTTTTTAGTTGCTTTTAATTCGTAGGGTTGCATTTCATATTGTTAGTAGGAATTCACTAAGTGATTTGAGCATCTTGATTTGACACACACTTAAAAATATTTTTAAGGGCAAAACCTCATAATTAAGATAAGGTGAGAGATTTCATCACCCTTTCCTTAGCCCAAAAATCACTAATTCCTCACTACACTATCCAAGTCTAATAAAACTCATTAGACGTTGGCCCTAAGGATTCGAGCTCAGTAAGGAACAAAGAATCCTTAAGTGAACCGGTTTAAGTTTTTTTGGATTAGTTGGTGTCTAAGGCAAGGTTTAGGGGTTGCGTAAAGCACTCCGCAAAGAACGAGGTACTTAATTAATCTCTGATCACTCTCTAGTACTATCCTTACCTGGCTAACTACCCGGGTAAAGCTTTAATCTTTTTACTTTAGGAGTTTTTGGTTTGGAGCTAGTATAGTTGAGTTAGGCTTAACCCTAGAGTTAGAGTGATTGAAAAGTGATTGATTTTGATTTGTTTTAGTTAGGTTTTTCCTCTTTTTCCATTCTCTCCTCATTAAAAAAAACTAACTTAAAAAAAAAGAGTATAAAAAGAAATAGTTTTGATGTATGCAACCGTGGATTAGGGAAAATACATATCGATTAATTCGCTTTAAACCAATCATAGAAATGGAGCATCCTAATCCACCCGTTCTTCAAGATATGTGCTATCCCATTAGGAATGCAATCCCCTCTTGCATTAGGCTCCCCGAAACAAATGGAATAAATTTTGAGCTTAGACCGCATTACATAAACATGCTTCCCAAATTCCTTAGAAATAAAACAAAAGATGCATATATTTTTATCTCGGAATTTGAGGAAGTATGTATTATGATTAAAATGATAGAATTAACAGAAGATGCGATCAAACTCAGATTTATTCCATTTGCTCTCAAAGACAAAGCAAAAAAATGGCTGTATAGCTTACTCGTAAATTCCATCACTACTTGGGAGGAATTTATCACAGTTTTTCTTAAGAAATTTTTTCCTATCCATAAAACGGTGAAGCTAAGAAACAGCATCATGAATTTTAAAATTGTCCCGGGAGAATCTTTTTGGAAGTATTTTGACCGATTTAAAGATCTTCTCATCCAATGTCCCCATCACGGTTTAGAAAAATGGCGATTGTGCTAAATAATTTATGAGGGATTAGATTACTCTGTAAAAACTTCCTTTGAATCAATATGCCACGGGGATTTCATGAGGAAAAACGTCAACGAAGCTTGGGAATTTCTAGAGAGTCTATCCGAGAAAACAATGCAATGGGAACACTGTGATGACAAGGTTTCATCAGTTCCCCATTCTAAGTCGAGTGGTCCTTCCTTAGAATCAAACATTTCTTCTGAAGTGAAGATGGCGACAATTCTGCGGAGGTTAGAATCCTTAGAAATTAAGGAACGAGCTCCAGCTCAAATCAATCATGCTTTTGCCCCATAATATCATAATTGTTAGTCTCCTACCCACGTTTCAGAGGAATGCCCTCTCTTAGGAAACAACCATGTATTAGAACAGATGAACGCTGCATTCCAGCATCCTACAAATGATCCATTTTCTCCAACCTACAATCCAGGTTGGAGAAATCATCCCAACTTTGCATGGAATCAAGAAAATTCTTCCGGAACTCAAAACTTTACTCCCGCTTTGACCCAACATTGTCCTAGGAGAAACACAGTTCCTTTCAATTCTCATCCACAATTTCAACAACCCAATCTATCGTATCAAAATCAGTCTCCTCTTCATCAAGCTGTAATTCAGACTCCTCACAATCCAGATCAGGATAAATGTCTCAATGTCTTGGAAAGAGGTTTGGAAACCATAATTAAGGCCTCCACTCAAACCACGAATATGTTGACTCAAACATCCAGCACTTTGAATTCCTTTATGCAATCAACCAGACAAATGATCAACTCCAACACTCAAGCTATAGCTAGATTAGAATCCTAGCTTGGTCAACTAGCTAGTGTCTTGAGTGAAAGAGAGAAAGGAAAATTTTCGAGTCAACCCGTGGTCAACCCTAAGGACACAGGATGCGGTTCATCTTATGAAGCTCAAGTGAATGCAATCCATTCACTTCGGTTAGGTAGACAGGTCGATAATCAAATGAGAACTCCTCCAAGTCAAACTTTTAATCCAGTACAAATTCCTTCTCCTTCTCCTTCTGATAAATCTATTCAACAATCACCCCCTCAGATGATCAAGAACCTGAACCGGAACCTGAGCCTGCTTTTGATAGGTTTAGACCAGTTGCTCCTTTTTCAGATAGACTCAGGCTTAGGAAACACTCCCCTCAAGAGGAGAAGATCATAGAAATATTTAAGCAGGTTAAGGTCAATATTCCTCTCTTAGATGTAATTAAACAAATTCCATCTTATGCTAAATTTTTAAAAGAATTATGCACTAAGAAGAGGAGAATAAATATTCTAAAGAAAGTCTTTTTAGCCGCCAATATCAGTGAAATGCTATCAAATCTCATACCTTTAAAACGTAAAGATCCAGGTTCCCCCATCATTTCATGTATGATTGGTAATACTCACATTGATAAGGCACTTTTAGACTTAGGGGCCAGTGTTAATTTGCTTCCATATTCAGTCTACCAGCAATTGGGTCTAGGAGTACTGAACCCAACCAGATGCACCTTACAGTTGGCTGATAGATCTGTTAAGGTCCCCATAGGTGAGTTAGAGGATGTTCTGATTAAGGTTGGAGATTTTATTTTTCAGTAGATTTTGTAGTCTTGGAAACACAGCATGTTTCTAATCCCAAAGGATAGACACCTGTCATCTTAGGACGACCTTTCTTAGCCACTTCTAATGCTCTCATCAACTGTAGAACTGGTCAAATGAAGCTGTCCTTTGGGAATTTGACTGCTGGTCTTAACATTTTTAATCCAGGGGACCAGCCAAATAATCAGTCTCTAGAAATAAATTACATCCAGGAAAGATCAGAAGAAGAAGAAGAAGAAGAAGAAGAAGAAGAAGAGTCTGATTTGAGTTTTGAGGAAATTTTTGATGAAGAGTTAGAGTTTTTAGAAGAAGCAGATCAGGTCCTTGAGAATAATGAAACCGTGTTAAACATTTGCTGCTTTGAATAGAAGAAGCAGATCAGGTCCTTGAGAATAATGAAACCGTGTTAAACATTTGCTGCTTTGAATTAAATTTTAAAGAACTCTTTCTTAATGAACTCAGATTCTTAGAGAATAATCAACAACCAAATTTTCAGAACTCTACAGAAGAATTGGTTGTTAGAAAACAAAACTTCACAGTCCAAGAGTTTAAGTTCATTAAGAAATATAAAATGCATAACACCAATAATACCTACCTTACTTTGTTGCAAGAATTATTGAACACCGCGAAATGCTTGAAATTTCATATTATTGATTATATCATTCTAAATTTATTTAAAATTCGGGGAAAAATTTTCAACAATAAGGTAGGATTCAATGTAGAATACGAGCTCTTCGTGTTGAACACTTCACTCTACATTATTTGTTTTGTTTTTTTTCAGAATAATAAAAAGAATTTATTCTTCTCTCATTTGAGAGTTTCTTATTTAGTTGAAAAAAAGAAAAAAAGAAAAGAAAAGAAAAGAAAAAGAAAAAAAAAGAGAAAGAAGAATAAATTTTTGATTTCATCCTCCTCAAACCTAAGGTAATTGCAGATTCTTATCAGCCGACCAAATGTAAGTATTTTACTTCTTATCTACTTTACTTTGTGCATCATAGAGTTTGCATTGAGGATAATGTAAAATTTAGGTGTGGGGGTGGAAATTAGTTAATTTTTCTCTTTGTTTTACATTTTTGTTGCATTTTTGTCATTTTTTCCTTTTCCTAAAAAAATTTTATAAAAATATCGTCACTTGCCAAATTGATAGAGTTATGTAATAATTGATTTATTTGATAAATTTTAAATTTTCTAATCTGTTATTTACTCAAGTTCACCTTTTATGATAACTCTAAATAAAGTTCTTAAGAAATAATTTTCAAAGTAGTATACTTTACTTAAGCCTTAACTTAGATTTTTATTTAAAATAATGGAATGCATGCTTAGCTTAGAGTTAAAAATAATTTTTCAAAGTGGCTTGACTTACATATTTTTCAGAATATATACACATATACATATAAAAAAATTACAAAAAGAAGAGTGCAAAAAATGGGCACCAAAAGAAAAAAAAACTCTTAAATTCAAGGTGATTCTATCTTATAAAGCCTAAGCTGATCGAGTAATTAAGTCTAAGGAGTATTTTCATACTTAATGGCCTAAGCCCAATTGGGTTAGGATCTATTGGCCAAAAACTCATTAAATGGTCGCTTAGAAAGCCCGTTAAAGTAGAAAAAAAATCACAAAGGAAGAAAGAGTTTATATATATACTTTCTTTTTTTGAAAAAAAATAAAAAATAAAAAAAATAATAAAAAGAAATATTTTGGTGTATGCAACAGTGGATTAGGGATAATACACATCGATTAATTCGCTTTGAACCAATCATAGAAATGGAGCATCCTAATCCACCCGTTCTTCATGATATGTGCTATCCCATTAGGAATGCAATCCCCTCATGCATTAGGCTCCCCGAAACAAATGGAATAAGTTTTGAGCTTAGACCGCAATACATAAACATGCTTCCCAAATTCCTTGGTAATGAAACAGAAGACGCATATATTTTTATTTCGGAATTTGAGGAAGTGTGTATTATGATTAAAATGAGAGAATTAAATGAAGATGCGGTTAAGCTTAGATTTATTCCATTTGCTCTTAAGGATAAAGCTAAAAAATGGCTGTACAGCTTACCAACAAATTCCATCTCAACTTGGGATGAATTTGTCACCGTTTTTCTTAAGAAATTTTTTCCTATTCATAAAACGGTAAAGCTTAGGAACAGCATTCAAAACTTTAAAATTATCCCGGGAGAACCTTTTTGGAAGTATTTTGACCGATTTAAAGATCTTCTCATCCAATGTCCTCATCACGGTTTAGAGAAATGGCGATTGTGCCAAATAATTTATGAGGGATTAGATTATTCTGCAAAAACTTCCTTAGAATCAATGTGCCACGGGGATTTTATGAGGAAAAATGCTGATGAAGCTTGGGAGTTTTTGGAGAGTCTTTCTGAAAAAACAATGCAATGGGAACAGTGCGATGACAGGGTTTCATCAGTTCCCCATTCTAAGTCTAGTGGTCTTTCCTTGGAGTCAAACATTGCTTCTGAAGCGAAGATGGCGACAATTCTGCGGAGGTTAGAAGCCTTAGAAATTAAGGAACGAGCTCCAGCTCAACTCAATCATGTTTCTTTCCCAGGATGTCATAATTGTCAGTCTCCTACCCACGTTTCAGAGGAATGCCCTCTCTTAGGAAACAATCATTCATTAGAACAGATGAACGCTGCATTCCAGCACCCTAGAAATGATCCATTTTCTCCAACCTACAATCCAGGTTGGAGAAATCATCCCAACTTTGCATGGAATCTAGGAAATTCTCCCGGAACTCAAAATTTCACTCCCGCTTCGACCCAACATTTTCCTAGGGGAAACACAGTTCCATTCAATTCTCATTCACAATTTCAACAACCCAATCTGCCGTATCAAAATCAGTCTCCTCTTCATCAAGCTGTAATTCAGACTCCTCACAATCCAGATCAGGATAAACGTCTCAATGTCTTGGAAAGGGGTTTAGAAACCATAATTAAGGCCTCTACTCAAACCACGAATATGTTGACTCAAACATCTAGCACGTTGAATTCCTTCATGCAATCAACCGGACAAATGCTCAACTCCAACACTCAAGCTATAGCTAGATTAGAATCCCAACTTGGTCAACTAGCTAGTGCCGTGAGTGAAAGAGAGAAAGGAAAATTTCCGAGTCAACCCGTGGTCAACCCTAATAACACAGGATGCAGTTCATCCTATGAAGCTCAAGTGAATGCAATCCATTCACTTCGGTCAGGTAGACAGGTCGATAATCAAGTGAGAACTCCGCCAAGTCAAACTCTTGATCCTGTACAAATTCCTTCTCCTTCTCCTTCTGATGAATCTATTCAACAATCACTCCCCTCAGATGACCAAGAACCTGAACCCGAACCTGAGCCTGCTTTTGATAGATTTAGACCGGTTGCTCCCTTTCCAGATAGACTCAGGTCTAGGAAACACTCTCCTCAGGAGGAGAAAATCCTAGAGACATTCAAGCAGGTTAAGGTCAACATTCCTCTCTTAGATGTAATTGAACAAATTCCATCTTATGCTAAATTTTTAAAAGAATTGTGCACTAAGAAGAGGAGAATAAATGTTCCAAAGAAAGTCTTTTTAGCCGCCAATATCAGTGAAATGCTGTCAAATCCCATACCTTTGAAACGTAAAGATCCAGGTTCCCCCATCATTTCATGTATCATTGGTAATACTCACATTGATAAGGCGCTTTTAGACTTAGGGGCCAGTGTCAATTTGCTTCCATATTCAGTCTATCAGCAATTGGGTCTAGGTGTACTGAACCCAACCAAATGCACCTTACAGTTGGCTGATAGATCTGTTAAGGTCCCTATGGGTGAGTTAGAGGATGTTCTGATTAAGGTTGGAGACTTTATTTTTCCAGTAGATTTTGTAGTTTTGGAAACACAGCCTGTTTCCAATCCCAAAGGACAGACACCTGTCATCTTAGGACGACCGTTCTTAGCCACTTCTAATGCTCTTATCAACTGTAGAACTGGTCAAATGAAGCTGTCCTTTGGGAATTTGACTGATGATCTCAACATTTTTAATCCAGGGGACTAGCCAAATAATCAGCCTCTAGAAATAAATTATATTCAGGAAAGTTCAGAAGAAGAAGAAGAGTCTGATTTGAGTTTTGAGGAAATTTTTGATGAAGAGTTAGAGTTTTTAGAAGAAGCAGATCAGGTCCTTGAGAATAATGAAACTGTGTTAAACATTTGCTGCTTTGAATTAAATTTTGAAGAACTCTTTCTTGATGAACTTAGATTCTTGGAGAATAATCAACAACCAAATTTTTAGAACTCTACAGAAGAATTGGTTGTTAGAAAACAAAACTTCACAGTACAAGAGTCTAAGTTCATTAAGAAATGCAAAATGCATGACACCAATAATATCTACCTTACTTTGTTGCAAGAATTATTGAACACCCCGAAATGCTTGGAATTTCACATTATTGATTATATCATTCTGAATTTATTTAAAATCCGGGGAAGAATTTTCAACAATAAGGTAGGATTCAATGTAGAATACGAGCTCTTCGTGTTGAACACTTCATTCTACATTATTTGTTTTGTTTATTTCAGAATAATAAAAAGAATTTATTCTTCTCTCATTTGAGAGTTTCTTATTTAGTTGAAAAAAAGAAAAAAAGAAAAGAAAAGAAAAGAAAAAGAAAAAAAAAGAGAAAGAAGAATAAATTTTTGATTTCATCCTCCTCAAACCTAAGGTAATTGCAGATTCTTATCAGCCGACCAAATGTAAGTATTTTACTTCTTATCTACTTTACTTTGTGCATCATAGAGTTTGCATTGAGGACAATGCAAAATTTAGGTGTGGGGGTAGGAATTAGTTATTTTACATTTTTAGTTACATTTTTGTCATTTTTTCCCTTTTCCTTAAAAAAAATTATAAAATTTTCGTCACTTGACAACATTTTTGTCATTTTTTCCTTTTCCTAAAAAAATTTTATAAAAATATCGTCACTTGCCAAATTGATAGAGTTATGTAATAATTGATTTATTTGATAAATTTTAAATTTTCTAATCTGTTATTTACTCAAGTTCACCTTTTATGATAACTCTAAATAAAGTTCTTAAGAAATAATTTTCAAAGTAGTATACTTTACTTAAGCCTTAACTTAGATCTTTATTTAAAATAATGGAATGTATGCATGCTTAGCTTAGAGTTAAAAATAATTTTTCAAAGTGACTTGACTTACATATTTTTCAGAATATATACACATATACATATAAAAAAATTACAAAAAGAAGAGTGCAAAAAATGGGCACCAAAAGAAAAAAAAACTCTTAAATTCAAGGTGATTCTATCTTATAAAGCCTAAGCTGATCGAGTAATTAAGTCTAAGGAGTATTTTCATACTTAATGGCCTAAGCCCAATTGGGTTAGGATCTATTGGCCAAAAACTCATTAAATGGTCGCTTAGAAAGCCCGTTAAAGTAGAAAAAAAATCACAAAGGAAGAAAGAGTTTATATATATATATATATATATATATCAAAACTTTTAAATTAAATTTCTAAGTTTGGCTTGGTTTTGTATTGCTATAATAAGAAGATTTTCTAGGAAATATACCTTAGAGTTATATATAAAAATATTTTCTTGAGTAATAACCAGCTTCAATTATCAAGTAAATTTAGAAATTTACTAACTTCTTTAATTTGGCAAGTTGACCGGATTTTGTGAGTATATTCACTGCAAACCCTCATGAGACTACAACTCGTCCACTAGGGTAACCTAGGGGTTTAAAGGCTTATTGTATGCGCTAAATACAACCGCAATTCTTACGAAAGTGAGTTAGGTTTTCCTTCAGTTTTCTTTCTTTGCTAGAGGACTAGTAAAAGTTTAGGTGTGGGGGTATTTGATAATCATATTTTATTATTAAAGTTTAGGTGTGGGGGTATTTGATAATCATATTTTATTATAATTTTATACCCTCATTACCTATTTTATATGAATAAATATACCACTAATAATTATTTTTATCTTTTAATTACAGGTTAATAAAGAATAAATCTCAAACTCCCATCTCTCAACAAAAACCCATTGATTAAATGAAGAAATAAAGCAAAGAAGCCCATTGAAAAATCAATTGTCAATTTATCCAAAAGCCCAAAGCTAAAAAGAAGAAGAAATGGCAAAACCCAAAAGTTCAGGCTCAAAAGCCAAAGAAAAATAAATATACCATCAAGGAACAAATGAAGAAGTTTTGTGAAAAAGGAAACAAATCATGCAATCTGGACATTTCGGTAATGTTTGGTATTTTGTCCATATCTCTCTCGTATCAACTCAGAATTGGCTGAATAAATATTCTATGGAAAGCTGAGAACGAGATCTATAACTTTTGTACTTATGATATCTCTAAAATCAGAACATATCATGAAAAATATTCGTATAAAGAACCACAATCTGAATTTCTACGCTGGAGAAGTAATTATGGGAAGAATTTGAAGGTTAATGAAGAATAAAGCCCAAGACCTCTTCTTTCAACAAAAGCCCATTGAATTAATGAAGAAAACAAGCAAAAGGCCCAAGAATCCAAGCCCAAAAGCTCAAAGCCTAAAAATGATTCCTTAAGGCTTAAGTTTTCATCCAAGGGCTCTCATTCATTGTTGTTTACTATAAATAGGGGTAGAGAGTGAGGGGTTAAGGGTGTGAAATTTTTTGTAACTCCTTTTGGAGAGGAGGGCTACTCTTAATTGAGAAGGTCATTTAAATTTATAACTTTTTGTTACAATTAATAAAATAATTTTTTTATCACTTTAAATTTTTCTCTTCTTCTCTTTGTTGGATGATGAAGATGAAGATGGAGATGGAGATTAATTTGAAGGTTTGTTTTTTTTATTTCTCTTTTATTGCTTATTAGTTTAGATTTATTTTTATGCTTGTAATTAGATTTTATTTTCTTGTTTAAATAGCCAAGAGACTAGAACCCTCTTGCCTTAGATTTATTTCATGCTCATAGATTAGATTTATTTCATGCTTATAGAGTATATTTATTTTCTTGCATTTAATTCTTGTAATTTATTTTGTAGTTTAGATTTTGTAATTTATTTTGTAGTTAGATTTTAATTTCTTGCACTATTCACCTTGAGGCTAGAACCCTCTTGGGTTTAGTTTTCCTTTTTGTTTATTTTTCTTTTTTTGATTCGCCTTTAGGCTAGAACCCTGTGACACCCTGTGACGCCCCTGGGTTCACACAAAGCTGCAGTCTAAGGTGAAACCAAGAATGTCAAACCTGCCTTACACCACACCGTGTAATAACATTTTTCATCATTACAATTAACATCTATCTAGTAGAGTCAACAACAGGTGCATGTACAAAAGCAAGTAGAAGATAATACACGGAATAACTGAAGAAATGATAGTGACCACATTAATATCTCATCATCCCACAAATAGAAATACACATTCAGTGTCTGAATAAATAAACTGGAGTTTCTCACAATATTCAAATACAGAAAGTCTGAGCAAAGGAAAATAAGGCACACCGCCTTTACAACATCTAGAATATAGTTCTCAAATGACTAACAAAAATCTAAAGTGGAGCTCAAAATAAAACATAACTAAAAATAAGCAACTGGGCACTAAAGTGTGTCACCATCAACCTGCGACTCTCCGGGCTCCTGGCCTGTTACCTGAAATGGGGAGGGACAACGAGCGTCAAAGCGCTGGTGAGCAACATCACAACCAACCCCAAGGGAAAATGGCTCGTTGTCTAAGAAAATACAGTTAATACATAATAAGTCTCAAATTCATAACTCTTAACTAAAAAGAAGTTTTAGTATTTAGAAATTTACAACACGAGCATAGGTACGTCGAGCGAAATAATCCAAACAAGGAAACCCTCATGTATATACCTTATATCTCAAATTGTAAATCCCTAAATACCAAACCCAAAGTCTAATACAGAAACAATAATAAAGAGGAATGAAACCCATCTCAGAATTTAAATACTCTGTTATGTCATAACCAAATAAGTGTCAAATGTCAAAAATTTACACAAGTGTCGTGTCCTGATCCAGATAAGTATCGCACTCATAGCTTAACGAATGATCAACACATGGTCTAATAGGTAAATGTCTAACACGAGAACTGAATTGGATTATAGTCCAACACGAGGACTTTAATGGATTATAGTCCAACACGAGGACTGAAATGACATGGTTTCCCCAACACATGGACCAAATAGTAATCATCAATGAGATGTATGAAGGAATATACTTATACAAATTTTACACCCAACACATGGACCAAATAGTAATCATCAATGAGATGTATGAAGGAATATACTTATACAAATTTTACACGCGTCCTGACGTATAAATTCTAAATTTGGTGCCCTCAGGTCATCTATCATGCTTAGATTCATGGCAACAGAGAACACTAGTATCAGATAGTCGAGGGAATCCCTCGAACACATGAAACACTCAGCAAAAACTAACTGTGCACAATATTGTGCGGCGGTCGACCGCACACGGAGATGGACTTCACTGTTCAGCGTATATGCTCACGGTCGACCGGTGCGGTCGACCGCCAAGAAGTCCCGGTCGACCACCGCGGTCGACCGCGCAGAGGGCAGACGTGCTCTGCCCTTGCTGCGCGCCCAGCGGTCGACCGATGCGGTCGACCGCGAGGCAGACAGAAACCCAGATCTGGTTTCTGTCAGCTTCGAAACCTATAAAACTTCTCTTTCTTTGAGTTAACAGCAACATGGAAAATCTTAAAATGTCAAATAACAGATAGAAATGAAGTCTACACCTTTAGAAATCATTACCAAGATCCCCAAACATATTAAAACATGATCTATGTACAGTTAAAACAATAAAAGCAGAAATTTTCTCCTTTTAAAACATATTCAGATCTAGATCTCTGTAATAGAGTTCATTGGTGAACTTTTAAAACTGAAAACATTTGCTTTTTATATCATGTGTCGTAAGGAATCTATTGTATCTACAAAAATACGATTTTTGGCCCATAAAACCAAGTAAAAACTCAAATTTAAGCATGAGAATAGAAAGGGGTGAAGTTGGGCGAGATGTTACTCGCCTCCGGTTAGAAACAAGCTCCTAGATCTGCAGGAGATTGATCCCCTTCGCTAAAATCCGACAAATCCCGTTGAAAACCCTTTGCAACTCCTCCAAAATCACCAAAAACGAAAATCTAGGGTTTGAGGGGGAAGAGGGGGCTAGGTTTTTTGATTTCAGATCCAAGAGGGGCTCTCTCGGGTACATTAGCCTATATACCAACTCACAAACCCGACCCGAAACCCATTTGAACCCGAACCTGAGAAAACTCTCTGACCGCTATGCGGTCGACCGATGCGGTCCTATATATATATATATATATATATATGATTATTTATCATAAGAGAATTATTCACTATTAATAATTCACATATATTCATTATAGAAATTTCGGGGTTTTACATTCTTCCCCCCTTTAAAAGAATTTCGTCCTCGAAATTTGGAAATTATACGAATCTCGAAATGAACTACTAGATAACATATAGGGATATTTATACTTAACGATCTAAAATTGTAATATTCTCGCTCAAATCCTAATCTAGTGGAACTAGTACATCGGGCAAAAAATCCAAACAAGGAACCCCCCATACATATACCATGTGTTCCAAAAGATTAAAAATTAAGCGAAAATATCTTCATTCTAGCGTTAAATGTAAACATAACCAAAGATATAAACATAAAGTAAGATACATAACATAATAAGAATTAATTTACCTGCTCAACCAAATGTGGGTAGTCGCGACGCATGTCTTCTTCGCGTTCCCAAGAAATCTCCTCAATGCCTCCTCGGTTCCACTGAACTTTCACTAAGGGAATTACCTTATTCCTGAGTCTCTTGTCCTCCCTGGCAAGTATACAAACCGGAATCTCAATAGTAGTCAAATCCTCCCGAAGCTCAATCTCTGGTGTATCCAATACTCGCTGCTGCTCCTCATCATGCAAGTATTTCTTGAGCATAGAAATATGAAATACATTATGTATACTAGACATCGATCCTGGCAGATCTAGTCTGTATAACACAGCTCCAATGCGCTCTAAAATCTGAAATGGTCTAATATATCTCGGCGTAAGCTTCCGCCGTCGCCCAAATCGCTGTACGCCTTTCATAGGCGATACCTTCAGCATGACTGAGTCTCCCACCTGAAACTCTAAGGGTCTTCGCCTCTTATCTGCATAACTCTTCTGCCGACTTTGAACGGTTAGAATCCGCTCCCTGATCAATGCTACCTTCTCGGTAGTCTGCCTCACTAGCTCTGGCCCAAGCATCAAGCTGTCCTCTGGCTCTGCCCAACATATCGGCGATCTACAGGGCCTCCCGTACAATGCCTCATACGGAGCCATACCGATCGTCACTTGATAACTGTTGTTATAAGCGAATTCTACCAATGGAATATGGTCCTCCCAGCTGCCTTAGAAGTCAATGACACATGCCCGTAACATGTCCTCTAATACCTAATTCACCCTCTCCGTCTGACCATCAGTCTGTGGGTGGAAAACACTGCTATAAGATAGCCTGCTGCCAAATGAGTCTTGGAAACTCCTCCAAAAATGTGAAGTGAAAACCGATCCTCGATCCGATACGATCGTGTCCGGAACTCCGTGAAGTCGAACTATCTCCCGAATGAAGATCCTCGCATAAGCCTATGTTGTATAAGTGGTCCTCACCGGGATAAAATGTGCTGACTTCGTCAACCGGTCCACTATCACCCAAACAGAGATAAAATGTGCTGACTTCGTCAACCGGTCCACTATCACCCAAACAGAATCATTCCCCTTCTTCGACTTTGACAACCCCACAATAAAATCCATAGAAATGTCTGCCCACTTCCACTCTAGAATGGGTAAAGGCTGAAGTGTCCCTGCCGGTCTCTGATGCTCTGCCTTCACCTGCTGACAGGTAAAACATCTAGCCACATAGTCTTCAACCTCTCTACGCATACCGCTCCACCAGAAATGTCTCTTCAAATCCTTGTACATCTTGGTGGTTCCTGGATGTACTGTGTACCGAGTATGGTGTGCCTCATCAAACAACTCTCTCTTCAGCTCTGCACTGGCTGGCATAACCAATCTACCCTTTATCCGTAGACCTCCATCAGTTCGAATGGTCCAATCAGTCTTAGGCTCTTTGGAAATCTCCTCCTTTCGAATTTGAATCCAAGAGTCTCCCAACTGAGCTCTGACAACTCTGTCACTCCAAGATGGCTGCACTGTCACAGCTCCCAAAAATGCACTGGTTCCTCCAATCTCGAGTCTAAAATCAAACTGGCTAAGAGTGATAAGGTCCCGATGTAGTGAACACCTCAAAGCCAAAATCCGGTGCCGATGCTTCCTGCTTAATGCATCTGCTACGACGTTCGCCTTACCCGAATGATACTGGATCGCGAACTCGTAATCCTTAATAAACTCAACCCATCTCCTCTGTCTCTGGTTGAGTTCCTTCTGAGAAAAGAGATACTTCAGACTCTGGTGATCTGTGAATAACTCAAACTGTACTCCATATAAGTAGTACCTCCATGACTTCAGTGCAAATACCAACGCTGCTAACTCCAAGTCATGAGTGGGATAGTTTTTCTCATGCACCCTCAACTGCCGTGAGATATAGGCTACTACCCTCTGAGTCTGCATCAATACACCTCCTAAGCCTGCTAATGATGCATCTGTATACACCACGAATGTCCTGTCACTGCTCGGAATAGTCAGAACCGGCGCTGTAGTCAACTTAGCCTTCAAAATATCGAAGGCTTTCTGGCACTCCATGCTCCATATGAACTGTACACCCTTCTTCGTAAGGCGTGTAATCGGCATCGAAATCTTCGAGAAGTCCTGAATGAACTTCCTATAATAGCCCGCTAAGCCCAAAAAGCTGGGAATCTCTATCACCATCTTCGGTGGTTCCCAATCAAGAACTGCTGCGACCTTAGCTGGATCTACTGCTATACCCTCCCTACTGATAACATAGCCAAGAAATCTGACCTCTAAAAGCCAAAACTCACACTTGCTGAACTTAGCATACAACTGATGCTCCTCCAGAGTCCTCAAAGCTACTCGTAGATGCTCCTCGTGTTCTGCCTCTGATCTCGAGTAAATGAGTATATCATCGATGAAGACGATCACAAACTGATCTAAGAAGGGACGGAAAACCCGGTTCATCAAATCCATGAATACCGTGGGTGCATTGGTCAACCCAAATGGCATGACCAAGAACTCGAATGACCCATATCGAGTAAGAAAAGCGGTCTTGGGAATATCCATCTCCCGAACCCGCAGCTGATGATAGCCAGAACGAAGATCAATCTTCGAGAAATACTGCACTCCCTGCAACTGGTCGAACAAGTCATCAATCCTAGGTAGTGGGTACCTATTCCGGATCGTGACCTTGTTCAACTCTCTATAATCTATGCATAATCTCATACTACCATCCTTCTTCTTCACGAAGAGGACCGGTGCGCCCCACGGAGAATGACTCTGGCGAATAAAACCCTGAGCTAGCAACTCGTCTAACTGGGTCTGAAGCTCCCTCATCTTAGCTGGTGCCATGCGATAGGGTGCGCGGGATATCGGGGCTGTGCCTGGCTGCAACTTAATACAGAACTCTACCTCTCTCACTGGAGGTAATCCAGGTATGTCCTAAAAGACATCCCGATACTCCGAGACAACTCTAGTCTCTAATAACTCAGCACCCTGATCCCGTCGCATCACCTCCTCGATGTACGCCAGAAATGACTCCGTAAATCGGTTGCCCTAAGAGGTGGCTACAATCATCTCGGACCCATCAGACGCTCGTAACTTGACTGTCTTCACAAAGCAGTCAATACTAATATGGTAGGAAGACAATCAATCCATACCAAGGATGACATCGAACTCGGACATATGCAACACTATCAAATCAACTATGAACTCTGACACGTCCAAAGTGACGGTACACCTCCTACAAACACTCTCCAGAAGCGATACCTCACCTAAAGGGGTGGAAACTGATAAAGGGGTGTCTAGAGGCTGAGCCATGAGCTGGAGTCTATCCATAAATGCATGCTAGATGAAAGAATGCGAAGCTCCCGAATCAAAAAGAATACGGGCGGGAAAGGAATTTATAAAGAACGTAGAACGTACCCTCCACTATGGCTCCGTTGGCTCCATGATCACGGGGAACTACCGCATATACCCTGCCTGTGCCTGAAGACTGCTCTACTACTGGAGATGGAGAATATGGAACAATCTGCCCCTGAGGAACCTCCTGAACTGCTAAAATCTCCCCCTCTGTCCTTTGAGCTGCTGGCGGTGCCTCAAGCCTGTTCTGTTGGCCCTGACCTCTGCCCTACTGGCACTGCTGCTACTGCTGGTTCGGACCCTTGCCCTGTTAGGCTCCTGCTGGTGCGCTACAACACTCTGATGCCTTATGCCCGACCTTGTGACAATTAAAACAAGATCCCTGGAATTTGCGCTGCTGATGCGCTCTCTGATCCTGTTGGGGTCCCCTTTTATAAGGTCCCTGATGCTGCTTCTAATGTCCAGAAAAGGGTCTCTTGTTCTTGCTCTTATCCCCACTCTGTCCTGTCTTGGCCTTCCCTTCCTTATCCTTCTAGAACATAGTAGTCTCAATCTCCTGAGAAGTGGCAGCCTCAGCTACCTCCCTAACTGAATAAAACCTCCTCGACACGAGGTACCGTCGGAGATTAGGGTGAAGCCCTGCTAAGAACATCTGAGCCTGACGCTCTCCCGTCTGCCACATGCCCGTGAAATGTAGCAACTCCATGAATCGGCTCTCAAAATCCGCCACTGACATGTCCCCCTGAGTCAATCGGGACAACTCGAGCTCCTTCCCAGTCCGTGCTGCAGAAGAAATGTACTGCCCATCAAAGAAGTATATGAAGTCCTCCCAGGTGAGGGTCATCCTCTGCTCTGGGGTACACTGAAGTCGGTATCATCTCCCGGCATCTCCCTTCAGGCTATAGGATGCCAATCTCTGCTTCTGAACTGAATCCACACTGAGTATGTCAAGTATGTTTCTCATATCCTCCTTCCACTTATGGGCTGCAAGGGGGGTCTGGTGACCCCTGAAACTCTGGTGCCCTCATCTTATGATACCTCTCCACCATACGGAGCCAAGCCTCCTGCTCTGTGGCTCTATCTGGGACTGCTAGAGGAATGACTGCGGGTGTGATATCTGGGGATCTCTCTCTGACAGGAACGACAGGTATCCCCTGCTGCTGAGCTACCGGTGGTGGTGATGTCCATGGTGTTATATGAGTCGTCACTAACTCCTCAATGGCTGTCATCCGAGCAATAAGAGGAGCCATGATGTCCACCAAATACTGAGGAGCTTGTTGCGGCTCGGGTGGAACCTACTGAGGCTCGGATTGAGCTGGCTGATGCTCTGATGGAGTCTGCTGTGATTCTGCCTGGCTAGCTCTCCGGGTACGAGGTCTACCGCGTCCTGCCATCTATTTCTCTGGTCATAAGAAAATGAGAGTTTATGAGTCACAATGGACCTTTATAAATAACGTATCACATTGAAATTTTCACAACATATAGTATTCACATAAATACCTTGAATTTACACAAGATAGTTGTCAAAAAAAATTTCTCAAATTTTGAGGTATACGCATATATCGCCCTCACTCATACTAGGTATTCCTTACGGACTCTATACATGAATCCTAAGAAACTCTATCCTAGCTCCACGACTCGACACAGGATGATCCTAAGGATACTGGAACTAGAGCTCTGATACCAACTGTGACGCCCCTGGGTTCACATAAGGCTGCAGTCCAAGGTGAAACCAAGAATGTCAAACCTGCCTTACACCACACCGTGCAATAACATGTTTCACCATCACAATTAACATCTATCTAGTAGAGTCAACAACAGGTGTAGGTACAAAAGCAAGTAGAAGATAATACAAGGAATAACTGAAGAAATGATAGTGACCACATTAATATCTCATCATCCCACAAATAGAAATACACATTCAGTGTCTGAATAAATAAACTGGAGTTTCTCACAATATTCAAATACAGAAAGTCTGAGCAAAGGAAAATAAGGCACACCGCCTTTACAACATCTAGAATATAGTTCTCGAATGACTAACAAAAATCTAAAGTGGAGCTCAAAATAAAACATAACTAAAAATAAGCAACTGGGCACTAAAGTGTGTCACCATCAACCTACGACTCTCCGGGCTCCTGGCTCGTTACCTAAAATGGGGAGGGACAATGAGCGTCAAATCGCTAGCGAGCAACATCACAACCAACCCCAAGGGAAAAGGGCTCGTTGTATAAGAAAATACAGTTAATACATAATAAGTCTCAACTTCATAACTCTTAACTAAAAAGAAGTTTTAGTACTTAGAAATTTACAACACGAGCATAGGTACGTCGAGCAAAATAATCCAAACAAGGAAACCCTCATGTATATACCTTATATCTCAAATTGTAAATCCCTAAATACCAAACCCAAAGTTTAATACAGAAACAATAATAAAAAGGAATGCAACCCATCTCAGAATTTAAATACTCTGTTATGTCATAACCAAATAAGTGTCAAAGGTCAAAAATTTACACAAGTGTCGTGTCCTGATCCAGATAAGTGTCACACTCATAGCTTAACGAATGATAAACACATGGTATAATAGGTAAATGTCCAACACGAGGACTGAATTGGATTATAGTCCAACATGAGGACTTTAATGGATTATAGTCCAACACGAGGACTGAAATGACATGGTTTCCCCAACACATGGACCAAATAGTAATCATCAATGAGATGTATGAAGGAATATACTTATACAAATTTTACATGCGTCCCGACGTATAAATTCTAAATTTGGTGCCCTCAGGTCATCTATCATGCTTAGATTCATGGCAACAGAGAACACTAGTATCAGATAATCGAGGGAATCCCTCGAACACATGAAACACTCAACAAAAACCAACTGTGCACAATACTGTGCGGCGGTCGACCGCACACGGAGATAGACTTCACTGTTCAGCGTATATGCTCACGGTCGACTGGTGTGGTCGACCACCAAGACATCGTGGTCGACCGCCGCGGTCGACCGCGCAGAGGGCAGACGTGCTCTGCCCTGAGGCAGACAGAAACCCAGATCTGATTTCTGTCATCTTCGAAACCTGTAAAACTTCTCTTTCTTTGAGTTAACAGCAACATGGCAAATCTTAAAATGTCAAATAACAGATAGAAATGAAAGTCTACACCTTTAGAAATCATTACCAAGATCCCCAAACATATTAAAACATGATCTATGTACAGTTAAAACAATAAAAGCAGAAATTTTCTCCTTTTAAAACATATTCAGATCTAGATCTCTATAATAGAGTTCATTGGTGAACTTTTAAAACTAAAAACATTTGATTTTTATATCATGTGTCATAAGGAATCTATTGTATCTACAAAAATACGATTTTTGGCCCATAAAACCAAGTAAAAACTCAAATTTAAGCATGAGAATAGAAAGGGGTGAAGTTGGGCGAGATGTTACTCGCCTCCGGTGAGAAACAAGCTCCTAGATATGCAGGAGATTGATCCCCTTTGCTGAAATCCGACAAATCCCATTGAAAACCCTTTGCAACTCCTCCAAAATCACCAAAAACGAAAATCTAGGGTTTGAGGGGGAAGAGGGGGCTAGGGTTTTTGATTTCAGATCCAAGAGGGGCTCTCTCGGGTACATTAGCCTATATACCAACTCACAAACCCGACCCGAAACCCGTTTGAACCCGAAACTGAGAAAACTCTCTGGCTGCTGTGCGGTCGACCGATGCGGTCGACCGCGCAGCCCAAAGAAAGCCTGCTGCTCGAAAAATTTACATGCTGGACATATGACTCGATTTCTCTCACATAGAATCACTTGATGGGTTCTCAAACATAGATAATCGCATTCATCTGATATATATATGTATATATATGATTATTTATCATAAGAGAATTATTCACTATTAATAATTCACATATATTCATTATAGAAATTTTGGGGTTTTACAAACCCTCTAGGGAATCATCCTTTTCTAAGAAGTGGATTCAATTCTAGATTACCCATATCTTTAATTGAATCCGTCATCTTTACTTTCTTGAATTTTATTTTCATTCTTGATTTTTATTTGTTTCTTGATTTTATTCATTCTTCTTTCTTGCCTTGTTGATCATATTTATTTTTACTCACATCCACTCTCAAACACATTGATTTACACACTGTCACTTTCACTCTCATTATCTCTCCAAAATCACATTCACTCATCACTCCTATTTGTGACACACACAACACAAGAACCGATTTTATATTTTCTCCTACAAAACACCTTCCTCGTGGGATCGATATCTTTATACTATAACTTAACACGGTTGTGCACTTGCAACATTTTTGGTACATGTTTATATCGCATCAAACCTCAATCATCATCTACAACTCTTTGTTTTCATCGGAGAAGTTTTCTAAACTCATTTATCTAGCTTGTTCTTATTTTGATTATTATATATATTTTTTGCTAAATTAAATTTGAGTTTAGTTTCATTGTTACTCATTGTTTTCACACATAACCACTCGAGCTTAAGTTATTTCACATATTGTATAATTTTGAGTTGTGAGAGTGTAACAATTGAGTGAGCTTTCATTTTCGTTCTCATTCATCTACTTGAGCTTATTGTTGAGAACATGTTGTAA
Organism: Asparagus officinalis; assembly: GCF_001876935.1. Lineage (NCBI taxonomy): Eukaryota > Viridiplantae > Streptophyta > Magnoliopsida > Asparagales > Asparagaceae > Asparagus > Asparagus officinalis. Next base: position 75,493,346 of record NC_033794.1, on the reverse strand, counting down.
TACACAAGGATACTTAGAGAAGTGGTTGGGAGAATAACAGGGTCAATTTCAAGAGGAGTGGCTTAATTGTAAAAGCCTAGGAAGATGTAGTAATTCCAACCACTTGAGGAAGGTGACACGGGTCGGCCAACACTTAGAGAAATGTATTATGTATTATCAATATGTGAGTTGTAAAAGTTTTCAGTGAACTTTAAAAATCGCTTGTGGAGTTATTGTGTAGTTGTTATTGTGTTGATTAGTGGAGAATCTCTTCGAAGTGAGGAGCAAAAACGTAGGTCGAGGGTTGACCAAACTCCGTGATCATATTGCTTGTTTATGCTTGGCATTGGTGCACTTATTCTCGTGTATATTTTCATATCGCCTTTTTATCTTATGTTTATATCGCCATTTGTTTAATTCTATATCCTTGCACATATTGCTTGTATACATCATATTGCTAGCATATTGTTAGTAAGTTTTAATTTGGCATCATATTCGGATTAGATTAGTAAATACCCTATTCACCTCCCATCCCCCTGCTCTAGGGTACTTTCATTTGGTATCAGAGCTCTTTCACCTATGGCCGGATCAAAGAAGCTATCTCTGTTGACAAGGACTCTACCGACTGCAAGCTCGTCGTCCATAGCCTCGGCTAGGAGACCACCACTGACCCCAAATCCCTCTTCTTCACAGAGTCTTAATTGAACCAAACCCTCAATTTGAAACCCTCGATTTTTGGTAAAAATATAGAATGGCAAAAGCGAGATCATCATCTGAATCATTTGAATTAGCAACAAGAAAGGATGAGTTGTAAGTATCAATTCTGAATTTATCCATAGGAAAAAATTTTGAAAATAACCCTTTTAAGAAATTAATGAGCAAAATCGACATTCTTCCATAAAAATAAGCAAAATCGACCCTTTTTATCCTAGCTAAGATGAAGGTGGTCGATTTTTATGTCGGTTTTTTTTTAACTACACGGGACTACTAGTCTCATGTAGTTAGGGCATGTTAATCCATAATTAGCCATGCTAACCAAATGGATGGGCCTAGTAGTCCCGTCCATTTCATGGAAAAGTGGTCAAGTCTCTGCTTAAAACTCGGGACTAGAAGTTCCGAGTTTTAAGCAAAGACTCCGGTTGTTTTCCAGGAAATGAATAAGACTACTAGTCCTGTCCATTTCCTAGACACAAAATCAAAATGCATGGGACTGCTAGTCCCGTGCATTTCCTATGTACTATATTGTGCATGTTTTTTGTGCAACGTCCATGTTAATTTCCTGTAAAAACATTACAACCATATCCATTTTGTGTATTTCATGTACAACTCTAAAAAGCAACTCATATCGATACATATCATAATAAATCTAACAAATTCCTACCATAAATCACACCACAAACTCATTTACAAATCCAAAAATCATCTCACATTGATATAAAGACATAATATACCCATTCTAACCACACCACACAAATAACATACCAAAATAGGTTTGTAATGTATATAACAATAATGATTAGTTTCCATACATCCAAGAACTCTTCTCCTCCTCCTCTGTCTTCGTCCTCCTCCATCCCGAGCTTGGACGAGTTTGTTATCCAATTGTATTTATGATTGTGATGGCCCAACTTCATCGTCAACATGTTGGGAAGGTCCGGCTTCATCGTCGTTTTTGTCCGTCCTCGGCTTTGTCATGGTTAACGTCACGTGTGTATATGATATCAAGATTTTCCTATTGCATGACCTCTGGTCCATCAAGAAGATTTTTGTGAGTTCGGCTTAAGGCTTGGCGAAGCCTCCACACTATCGACTGATATATCAATATATGTTGCTATGCTTCGGGCTATGTACCTGCAAGAGATAATTCAAAAAATCCAAAATATAAAAATTACTCTAATTCAAATTACAGAAATCTAAAGTTGAAATTTAATTCTATATTACCTGCTTGAGCAAATTCTATGCCATGATTTGTAATGGTTTGAACACCATCTATTGCTGCTACCTGCAATTATTCCAAAAACACATGTTAGCAATTTTGAGGAATACTAATAAAATGGACCTTAAATCAAAATTTGAAAATACTTACTAATTCTCTCTCATCTATACCCCGGGGCACATATCCTTTTTGCAGCTCAACAGGTGTTGTGGTCGCATGGATTATTCATCTTCGGGTTATCCCCCAATACCAAGTGTAGTAATCCGATTCACGTGGAGATGGCTCAATTTGCTTAACAATACAGAAATATCCATCATTCCATCTGTGTATATAATCATGATGCTCAGCTACCCAGTCCTTTTGATGGCCTCCTTTCTTTGCCTTCCTCTCTATTTTTTTTTAACAAATTGTGCAACATGTTGTGAAAGATCAAATTGTCGAAGCACGCGGTCCGGTACATGCATCTCTACTATCTCAAAACATATAAGAGGAACTATGGCTCTTCATGTAGCTGGGTATTCTGTGCATACAAGTGGTAGGTGATTGAGAAACTGAGTGTAGGGCTCCCATACCACCTACATAATATTTCACATATTTTTTGCATATCATTAAAACTAGAAGAAATATAAAAGAAAAAGCTCATTTTTATAGAAAAGATACCTGAAAAACCTTTATACTGTCAAGCTCATTTCGGTAAAATCTAATTGTCTAGCCGGGGTCTCATTGTAACATTTTTGGACATTCCATCTGTGTTGTTTTCAAAATTTAGTATCAACAATGATAACTACAATTATATTTGCTACATTAAAAAATAGATGCTTGCATCCCAATGGAATTTGTCCATCTAATTTTTTATGCACGCATAGTCTCAGCTTCAAATAAAGTCTGTCCCATGCCCATATTTGTAGTAAGGTTAGACACCCTTTGAAGTCACTGTTTTGTATGAATGCTACATTGGACATCTCTCTGTATAGGTACGTAAAAACGGCACTACCCCACGATAACGCACCACATGCGTCCAAGTCCTCGAGAAGTGGTAACCACCTACCATATTAACAATATTTCAATTTATTAAAAGAAGCTAATTCAATGAAACACTGATTCAAAATACAAATACACATACCTCGCATGCACTTTATCTTTGCTCGAATCTAAAAATAATATCAAATAGATCATGTGCATAATATATGCACATGCATAGTATATGCACGTGCATGTTGCTCAATTAATATTTGTGGCGCGTCAATAGGCAATGGCTCTGAGAAGGTCTCTTTCAACTACTTCAATCTAATATTCTCTACAGGCATTGACTCCAGAGCTACACCTAACAACCCCTCACATTTGGTCTGCTAGACAGCTCTATCACTACTAGTAACACAAGGATCATCTACGCAGAGACTGAGTATGATAGATGTTGGCCTTCTTGTTTTGATGGTGATTTAGCAAACAATTTACATCTAATGTTGTTTGTCTAGTGTTTGTGTTTTTGTATTTATTCTAGGCAAACAACGTGTTGGAGGATGGATGGAATAGAGCTTCAACGATCATATCCAAAGGAGGTTGGCAGAATGTCGGTGAAACTTATGAAATTCTAGTTCAAGATCTAAGTTCAGCTTCATCCGCATGTGTACCAAGTCGAGCTTATTGAAGATCAAGATCTAGCTTGGGTAACTTAGTATAGGTTTTATATTATGTGTGTTAAGTACGTTAAGCTCAATATCTATACACACACATTTATTGGTTTCTTCGTATATATATATATAGTTATATATATAGTTATATATATATACATAAGTTTTGGTTTCTATGCATATATATAGTTATATACATTTATATACATGCATGGTTTTGGGTTTTCATGTTTATAATATGAAATCACATATTTCATATTTACTATTGTGTTTTTGAAAACATTGCATAGAATATGCAACTTTGTAAAAATACTATATTAATTGTTTATAGACTTCATAACAATAGTTTACGTCTTTCTTCAAGTCTATATAATCATTATGCAAAGTTTCAAAACTTGGTTTAGCCTAAATGTCAAAATTCACATGTTTACATTTTTGTGTTTTGGACTATTTTATAAAATGATGATATTTTTCATTTGGGAAGTCCTTTTTGAAAACCAGTCATTGTAGCATGTCTATTATCATGTCTACAATCATTCTCCAAAGTTTTACATTTTTTGGAATTTATTTGATATTTTTAAACAGTGTTTTAAAATTAGAAAAACAGTTTTCAGACTTCGTTTTCATGTGTTCATTCGTCAGTGGGCATCAGAGAGTTTGTCGGTCGACCACCGCGGTCGACCGAGAGCTTAAGACTTCCCACGGTCGATCGCATCGGTCGACCGAAGAAGTCTCTGCTCGTTTTCTCAGTTTGGGATCTGGATCGCGGTCGACTGTGAATTTTTTCGGTCGACCCAGCTATTTCTTGTTACCGTTGGCTGGGGCTTTTTTTTGTCTTTTGTTTAGGGTTTTTGGATGAGGTTTTGGGAGGCTATAAATACCCCCATTGATCTCAGTTCTAATATATCTAATAAGTTCTTAAACAAGGGTTTAAACAAGGTTTTAAGTTTGTTTTGTTTAAGTTTGGGGTTTTTACAAAGAGGAGCTTACATCAGTTGTTGAGAAGTTCATCTTTAATATTTCATCATCCTCTCTTTGTGTTTATTGAGAAGTTTTCTAAACTCAAACTCTGGCTTTACATTTATATACTTGTTTGATTATCATTGTTCTTAAGCTAGATTTTATATTTGAGTTTAGTTGATTTGATTTTATTTACTCATTGTTACACACACCCACCTTGAGCTTATTGTATTTGCATACATAGTATAATAGGGTTGTGAGAGATTATAACATTGAGTTGTACTTAATTGAGTTCTCATCTATTATAGAGAATAAATTTATATTTGTTACATTGTGAGTGTTGTAAGATTTTCGGTGAGCTAGAAAACCGAGTGTGTTGTGAAGTTTTCGGTGAACTAGAAAACCGATTATGAGGAGTGATGTTGATCGGTGAGCGTTGAAAACCGACACTGTGAGGTGTAAACATTATTCGGGTAAACGTAGAAAACCCGGTTGTCATAGTGGATTTCTCCCCGGGAGTGGGGAGCGGAGACGTAGGACGGAAGGTCCGAACTCCGTGATCATATCGTGTGTTTGAGTTTGCTTTGGCGCACTTAATCTTATGTTTATATTTCTTGTCACCATTGTCCATAGCTCATTATTTATATCATCCACTATCTAGTTCATATTGTTTACCCTTGTGTTAGTTTATATCCTTGCACATACATTGTCTATATCTCTTTGTTAGGATATATCTTATTGTTCATATTGCTTATTCTAGCTCATATATCTTGTGGTATTTCATACTTGCTAGGATAACTTATTAATTAATTTTAATTGGCATATAATCGGATTAGATTAGCATAAGACCCTAATCACCCCCCTCTAGGGTCTAACAATTGGTATCAGAGCTTGGTGCTCTTTGATTTAAGGTCTAATCGCCTTGAGTGAAAGATCCAAGTTATCTTTTTGTGCTAATTTTGTTTTGATTGCATTTATATCTTGCTTGCATATTTTTACAAATTATAGATATGAATGATGCATCTTGTTTAGGCTATGATTCTAGTATTGCTCCTAAATTCAATGCTTTCCCCTATGCTCAATGGTGTTTTAGATTCAAATTATTTGTTCAATCTAAAAATATTAATTTATGGGAAGTCATTGATAATGCTTATATTATGCCCACATTGGAGAAATCCAAGTGGAGCAAACATGTTAAAAATATGTTTATTATGAACCAGCTTATGTTAGAATTTTTATTAAATGCATTTGATTCATTTATGTCTAACAAGCTTGATTCTTTTGATAGCGCTTATACATTATAGAAATTCATAGAAGCGCATCAAAGAGACTTGGAGGCGTTTCGACAAGCTTTGGAGGATCCCGCTTCAAGTTCTAAAGGAGCTTCATGCACACGAGCACTAGGTGATAGCCCTAGTGAGGTTTGCGAGTTCGAATCTATTAATGATTTACCTAATGATGAACTTGCTTGTGCTAGTGAAAAATTATTGCATGCCTTTAACAAATTACAAAATGATTTTATTGATTTAAAAAGCAAGCATGAAGATTTAAAATCTGATCATGAGAAGTTAGCTTCCAAATTTGATATCATTTCTCAAGAAAGTATTGCTCTTCAAGAAAACAATGATATGTTAAATTTGGAAAATAAAAATTTAAAATTGGATATTGCTAACTTGACTCATGATAAAAATAATGCCAACTTAACAACATACAAAATGATACTGCTTCCTTTATAAATAACTATTTATGTTCTACTTCTAAAAATGCATATGTGCCTAAAAATAAAGATTTGAATCTTATGAATAAAAGCATTTCATTTTTAGATTCAATTTTAAAAACATGCATTAATAATCATAAGAGGCTTATGGATATGTGTGCCAAGTCTAAGTCATCATCTACTCATCATGCACACATATATAGCAAAATTTACAAATGCTCTATTTGCGGCCGAAAAGGTCATTTATCTAAATTTTGCTATGATGCACACAAACATAAGAATTCTAATGCTCCTTGTGCATCTCATATAGCTTCTTCATCTTTTACACTTACACATTCACATGCTCATTCTCACAAAGTTCATCATAAGCATGCTAGTGTGTTCAAGTGTAATCATTGTGATCGTTTTGGTCATTTGGCCGAATATTTTTTTGATTTGAAAAATGTTTCTAGTAGACCACATGTTTTTAAATGTGATGTTTCTGGTAGATTTGGCCATTTGGCGAAGTTTTGTTATGATTTGAAAAAATATTCAAACTTGCCAAATTTCTCAAGTAAACCACATTTGTTTAATGATGCTTCTCATTTGCGATATAATTTAAAAGAAAAATCTTTATTTGCAAATGATTCCCGTGCACGAGCTAATGATCCACAAAAACAAATGGATCTCTTTCATTGCACAAATTGCAACCGGAAGGGTCATTTGAATGAATATTGTTTTGACCATGTTAGTGCACCATATGTGCCCAAGAGGGTTCATAACCCTAGGGCTTTGAGCTTTAATGATAGGGGTCATGTCCCTAAACAAACCGGTACCAAGAATACTTGGGTGTCAAAATAGTTTTTAAGCCAAGAATTTTAGTACTTTTATTTTCTTTTTCTTGGTTTTGAAAAATATATTTTAAACTTTTATGAAAATAATTTCCTTTATTGGTCAAATTCTTTTGTTTTCATGATTATTGGTTTTGTTTTGATGAGAGGTTTGTATAACCCTCCGGGCTTATTGGGTGTTTATTCCCAAATCTTGTTTACCGGGTGCTAACATGTTTATATGGGTTGTTATTAGCTCAAGAGCTAGATATAGTTGCCTCTCTTGATTTTTGAAAATCAATGACGATTTGGCTTCATACTTTTAAAGATGATTTTTCCATAGTTCATGATTCTTGTGCGTTTTGTAATCTTTTTTTTGGAACTATGAAAATTTGTTGTGATTTGTTCTTTTGAATTTATTATATAGCTCAAATAGATGATTCAAATTTTAAATATGCTTTATAATATATTCTTTATGTGGTTTAATCAAGTTTTACAAAGAAAATTTCCTTTATTGATCAAATATCATTTTTTGGCTCAAATTTTTGATTTATGTTTATTGATCAAATATCATTTTTTGGCTCAAATTTTTGATTTATGATTTCATTTGAGTGATTTGTTTTCTTTTGAAAACTTTTTACTTTCATTTGAGTGATTTGTTTTCTTTTGAAAACTTTTTACTTGATTCTCATATTATTTTTCTTTTGATTTCATAAATCTACTTTTATACATAATTTTTATGATTTTTGTTAATGAGACACTATTTTCATATTGACATACTTATATGTGTTCTCATTGTCTTCTTGTATGTGAGTTGTGTTTAGCATGTTTCTTGCTTGCTCATATATGTATGTCATAGCATTCATTGCATATATTCATTAAGGCATTTTGATAGGGGGAGCAATCCCTATACTTGTTTTATACTCACCCATGCATATTGATAGGGGAGCTTTCGCTCTCTTATTCCTTTTGTCCCCTTTTTGATGTTGTCAAAGGGGGGGGAAAATATTGTGAGTATACAATTCCTTGTTTATATGCATGTGTATTATCTTGTATATGTTCATTTCCTTCATGCATATATTTCTTTTTGTAAATTGTTTGTCATCATCAAAAAGGGGGAGATTGTTGACCTTCTTGTTTTGATGGTGATTTAGCAAACCATTTACATCTAATGTTGTTTGTCTAGTGTTTGTGTTTTCGTATTTATTCTAGGCAAACAATGTGTTGGAGGATGGATGGAATAGAGCTTCAACGATCATATCCAAAGGAGGTTGGCGGAATGTCGGTGAAGCTTATGCAATTCTAGTTCAAGATCCAAGTTCAGCTTCATCCGCATGTGTACCAAGTTGAGCTTATTGAAGATCAAGATATAGTTTAGGTAACTTAGTATAGGTTTTATATTATGTGTGTTAAGTATGTTAAGCTCAATATCTATACACACACATTTATTGGTTTCTTCGTGTATATATATATATATATACATAAGTTTTGGTTTCTATGCATATATATATATAGTTATATACATTTATATACATGCATGGTTTTGGGTTTTCATGTTTATAATATGAAATCACATATTTCATATTTACTATTGTGTTTTTGAAAACATTGCATAGAATATGCAACTTTGTGAAAATACTATATTCATTATTTATAGACTTCATAACAATAGTTTACGTCTTTCTTCAAGTCTATATAATCATTGTGCAAAGTTTCAAAACATGGTTTAGCCTAAATGTCAAAATTCACATGTTTACATTTTCGTGTTTTGGACTATTTTGTAAAATGTTGATATTTTTCATTTGGGAAGTCCTTTTTGAAAACCAGTCATTGTAGCATATCTATTATCATGTCTACAATCATTCCCCAAAGTTTTATATTTTTTGGAATTTATTTGATATTTTTAAACAGTGTTTTAAAATCAGAAAAACAGTTTTCCGACTTTATTTTCATGTATCAGTCCTCGGTCGACCGCATCGGTCGACCGCACCTGTGTTCATTCATCAGTGGACAGCAGAGAGTTTGTCGGGGGGCCCCCCCCGGGCGGCCGATCGAAAGCTCCATCGGTCGACCGCACCGGTCGACCGAAGAAGTCTCTACTCGTTTTCTTAGTTTGGGATCTGGATCGCGGTCGACCGTGAATTTTTTCGGTCGATTGCCCCTCTATCAATTCTGTTCCAATGGCTATTTCTTGTTACCGTTGGCTGGGGCTTTTTTTTGTCTTTTGTTTAGGGTTTTTGGCTAAGGTTTTGGGAGGCTATAAATACCCCCATTGATCTCAGTTCTAATATATCTAATAAGTTCTTAAACAAGGGTTTAAACAAGGTTTTAAGTTTGTTTTGTTTAAGTTTGGGGTATTTACAAAGAGGAACTTATATCAGTTGTTGAGGAGTTCATCTTCAATATTTCATCATCCTCTCTTTGTGTTTATTGAGAAGTTTTCTAAACTCAAACTCTAGCTTTACATTTATATACTTGTTTGATTATCATTGTTCTTAAGCTAGATTTTATATTTGAGTTTAGTTGATTTGATTTTATTTACTCATTGTTACACACACCCACCTTGAGCTTATTGTATTTGCATACATAGTATAATAGGGTTGTGAGAGATTGTAACATTGAGTTGTGCTTAATTGAGTTCTCATCTATTGTAGAGAATAAATTTATATTCGTTACATTGTGAGTGTTGTAAAGTTTTCGGTGAGCTAGAAAACCGAGTGTGTTGTGAAGTTTTCGGTGAACTAGAAAACCGATTGTGAGGAGTGACGTTGATCGATGAGCATTAAAAACCAACACTGTGAGGTGTAAACGTTATTCGGGTAAACGTAAAAAACCAGATTGTGATAGTGGATTTCTCCCCGGGAGTGGGGAGCGGAGACGTAGGACGGAAGGTCCAAACTCCATGATCATATCGTGTGTTTGAGTTTGCTTTGGCGCACTTAATCTTATGTTTATATTTCATATCGCCATTGTCCATAGCTCATTATTTATATCATCCACTATCTAGTTTATATTGTTTACACTTGTGTTAGTTTATATCCTTGCACATACATTGCCTATATCTCTTTGTTAGGATATACTTGTTATTTATATTGCTTATTCTAGCTCATATATCTTGTGGTATTTCATACTTGCTAGGATAACTTGTTAATTAATTTTAATTGGCATATAATCGGATTAGATTAGCGTAAGACCCTAATCACCCCCCCTCTAGGGTCTAACAATAGATACATCTTGTAGACTAATGGTCAACTCTGCCATTCGGAAGTGGTATGTTACAAGTGCAAGTGCAATCAACATCAAATAGTATAACGGTGTATATACCGTCACAATTTTATACTTGTCATTCGTTATCATTGAATACAGTAATTTGACATAATCTTGCTGCCTCGATTCTTTAATGCACAATAGACTCATTTTTCGGAGTGTAACGTGTTGTCCAGTCTACGCCATCATCACACCTTTTGTTGAAGTATGTGTTTAGCCTATAGAACATTCTCGCAACTAAGGATTATATTGGCATAGCTCGTGCTCTTTTAAGTATGCCGTTAAAGCTCTCAGAGCAATTAGTTGTCATCATGCAAAACCGCACATCACCATCCTTACATAATGCCCATTGATACTCAAATTAAGGCTTCAAGTTATTTTTAATCTAGTTATGTGCATCTAATGACAAAGACTTAATTTTCTCACTATAATGTTCATACACTAATGTGTCGGTTGCACACCCAGCTTGCCACAAAAGATTTTGTAAATTAATCTCACTATATTTTTCTTGAAATTATCTCTTATATGCCTTAAACAATATTGATGGTGATGTGGTGCACCAAAATTCTCATGCAACGCCCTTATAATTCATTTCATCCTATCTCAAATAAAAGTAATTATTCTTGGCGTACAGACACTTAGAATTAACTTGTATATAAGTTTAAAGTACCACTTCCAACTAGAAGAATCCTCTACCTCCACGACTGGAAATGCTAAAGGAAATAAACCACCATTTTCATTTACACCGGTCACCACAAGAAGCACGCCTTTGTACTTATCATATAAATATGTGACATCAATGCTTAATAACGCATGATAAAAAGTAAAACCCTTAATAGCAGGACCAAATGCCCAAAATACTTGAGTGAACCTCACCATCCCCGGTGCGATCTCTTTAGATATTATTTCATATTCAGTACCCGGATTATTTCGCTTGATAGCTTCAATATATTGCGGAAGTAATTCATAAGATTTTTCCCAATCTCCAAATATTTTAGACAACACTTTCCTCCTTGCATCATATGCTTTATATTTAGATTTTTTAATGTCTTGCATGTCATATACCCTTTGAAATATCTGACCTGCATTTAGATCAAGTTCATCCCTCACTTCAGGCATAATTAGCTTACATATATAAGAGGAAGATGCAGAGTAATGATTGACATCCACCGACAGATTGTAACAAGTATGAAGCCCGCAATATCTAGATATTACAAATTGCCCATTTGATGATTTTCTCACAACTGCATTTAGCAACCAAGGGCATTTCATGTTTCTCCCATCCTACTCACTTTCATGTTCTACTTTAATCTTCTCATTAAAGTAATATTTTACTTGGTAGTTTGTTGCATTAGTTTTTATCGGCTTGAATTTGACCCGATTCTTGATGGACCATTCTCGAATTGCAAAGATCAATGCCTCTTTGTTCTTGAATAGATCCCCTTTTTTTAAAAGTGAAATCCTCATACCGTTAAAAATTTGGACCAACATCAACAAATTCAGCTTGAGAAGTATTTATCCAATCCTCATTATGAAACTCATCAGGCAATAGATCTTCAGCTTCCACATAATCATTGTTAACATAAAATTGATCCATCCAACGGGAGTCATCATCGATTCCAGTAGCCACATGCATGCTATCAATTTGCAAGCCATCTTCTTCAATATCTTCTGAGTTATCATTTGCTTCTTTTTTTACAATTAATCTGGTCGGTAAGTCACCTGTAACGTGGCCCGAAGCATCGTTAAATATAGTACTTGGCGTCCCTTTAAGAAAATGCCCACTTAAATGTTGTAGTTGAGACCATGGATCTTGACTTGGAGATGCCATAAAACCACTCGATTCATTGTCTAAGTCAAGCATGCGGGAGAACTCTCCTTGAGGTTGCGAAACTTGGGCGAATTTGAGAATCGAATACTTCTCAATGAACAACCCAATTGACACTTACTTCTCGACTAATTGTTTTATGTCATTCAACTCCTCATCATCGGTGATCTCTATGACAATTGTTCTATTCTCATTTATCGCACAGTTGAAGAACACCTTAGTTGCATATTCTTCTTTATTAATTTTAGTAACTATGTGTATTTCCTTCATCATTCCATCAAAATTACATGACTTAGATAGCATAAATATTTTCCTAGAACTTCTCTCATACATAGGTATACTATTCACTCTAACACCGAGACTCTCATTGAAGAAGCAAATAATGTGTATAGAGTTCGCCATCGAAACTACAAATCAACATTCCATCATATACAAATAATCTATTATAACTAAAAATATTAATCTTAATTGAAAATCAAATTTAAAACCCTAATCTTAATTGAAAAGAAAATAATGGCTAAACCCTAATTTCCAAATCACATTATTCATCATATTTCACAAAATAAAAACTAAAAATTTTCATATCCAAAATCATAAACCCTAGTTAATCCATATCATTCATCAAAATTCTCACAAAAAATTACAATTCACACCATAAATTTCATATCCTAATTATAATTAAACTCTAAATCAAAAACCATATCATTCATATCAAAATTTAACCCTAGACTGATACATCCATATCAATCATCAAATTCACAAGAAAATAGTAAAAATGTTCACCTTGATTGGAGTTTGATGTGGTCAAAGACGACTGTGGTTGTGAGCATGGTTGGAGGCGCCTGTTGTCGCAAGTGCGATCAGAGGCTGGAATGGCGAGCGCGGTCGAAGGATAAGGTAACAAGCGTAGTCGGAGGCTGGGGCGAGCGTGGTCGGTGGGGTCACAAGACTATGGTGGAAAGGTCGTGAGATCCCAAGAACTATTATAGACTAATTAAGGTAAGGAAAGAGGGGAGGGGGAGGGTCACAGGGTCTAAACTACTTAAATATATCAAATAGTCGGGACTACTAGTCCCATCCATTTGGTTGGCATGGATAATTGTGGTTCAACATGCCCTAACTACACGGGACTAGTAGTCCCATGTAGTTCAAAAAAAAAACACTGACAGCAAAATCGACCGTCTTCACCGTAGCTAGGATAAAAAGGGTCGATTTTGCTTATTTTTATGGGAGAATGTTGATTTTGCTCATTAATTTATCAAAAGGGTTATTTTCCAAAATTTATCCTTATCCATATTTTATTCTCATTGTGAATTTATCCACAGTTGTAAGTAGAATCATGTTATTTTCTCTTGTATTGTGGTTTATAGTAAGGATAATGTAAGAATATGTGCTAATATACGTGGTTGTTGTGAATTCATGGAAAAATTGTTCCATGAATGAGGTCCATCATTGAAAGGCTTATGGATCCTCTAATTTTCAAAACTATATTAGTTTTAGAGTAATTCCATCTAACATAGCCACAGTTGTGCTATTGATTAATCACCTTGATTTGGCTACTGGAAAGTTCTTTTCAACGATAGATAAATGGGGAAAAAATAGGCATATACATTTGATGTAAGTTTAGTGCAAAAACAAACTCGGTTCAATGATGAAGGAGAGAAACCGAAAGCGAATCGCGATACGAAAAATAGGATTTGGAGTTTGTACTTTGATAAGAAGCAACAAGATGCTTACAAAAGTGGTCGAGATTATCTTGACCACTTATTGGAGAAACTAGTTGGGTCCAAAAAGAAATCCGATGTGCATGATTTTGTGATACTTCAAATTCTTTACCAACTTACAATGATATGGACTCCAACTGCAAGAATGAATGCACCGCGACATATGTTGAAGTATATGACTCATATAGATGTAGTTGATCATTTATCATGGGTGACTATCATATACAACGAAGTGTGGGATTCTCTAAAAGCTGTGAAGATAGCTAAAAAGGGACTGCCATACCTTGGTGGCTGCGCTCCCATGCTATAGGTGAGTTTTTTGTGATATTTGTAGTTAATATGTGACATTTGTCCCTAATTTATGATATTTTTCTTTTACATGTGACATTTGTTGTGATATGTGACATTTATTTGTGATATTTGTAGTCAAAATATGGCATTTATCTCACATTTGTGATATTTCTCTTTTACAATGACATATATTACTGATATGTGGTATTTATTTGTGATATTTGTAGTCAAAATATGACATTTGTCTCTCATTTGTGATATATCTCTTTTACATGTGACATATGTTACTGATATGTGACATTTATTATGATATTTATAGTCAAAATATGACATTTTTCTCTCATTTGTGCTATTTGTCTTTTACATGTGATATACGTTACTGACATGTGACATTTTGTGATAGTTTTTATCTGTGATAAGAGATATAAAATGAGCTGACTTTATTGATTGACTATTGCTTTTTTAAGCTATAGTACTACGAGATCACAAACATCAAAGAATATGCTAGAGTCGACGATTCAAAGCCGCCAATGACTAATTGGACTTTAGAAGGTAAGAAAGTAGGTTTTTTGTGAAGTGCAACAATTATGAAGAAGTCAGAAGCCACAATCCACATCTTACCGGAGCAAGATATGTCATGGTACATCCGTGAGGAGATCAAGCAAGAGCCTACAACAAGGAAGGCTAAAAGAGAGGAGAAATTAGACCCCAAAAACTCTTTAATAAAAGAAAATAGCTAAAAAAGAGGAATGGAGTCAATCTATTGTTGCATTGGTGAGGTAAGTTTAATTCTTATCATGTGATGTTTACATTTTGATAGTGATAATAGTCTTTTTACGTGATTATTATGTATTTCATGTGACTCGTATACGTTGGCTGTGATAATAAGTGGTATTTTGTGACCCTTACCTATTTTCTATAACATTTACATGTAGACTGTGATACATTATTGTCTGTGATAGTTGGTTATTCCCTATGATATTTACCAGTTAATTGTGATAAATGTAGTGTTTATGTGATATTTATGGTAGAATGAAGCTTCTTATGTGTGACATTTATGTGTGACCTTCTTATAAGTGATATTTGCTCACTGAACCTTAATTGCTAATGTAGACTGAAGCTTATAAGAAGCTGTCAATGTTGAATGAAGCCTATGAGCAAGAACTTATCAGAGTCGCGTTAATACGAAGCCTATTAAGGCCAATATTGAAAAAAAGGTTTGCACAACAGCCACAAGAGAGAGAAAAGAAGGATGAGAGAAAAGAAGGATAAGAGAAAAGATGAGAGTAGAGGAGATGAGGAGGCAAGAAATTTTTAACTGTTTCACATGCTTGTTCATTCTCTAAAATATTCATTTTAGTTTTGATATTTATGCAGCCTGAGGTAGAGTTAAGAGAGAAAAGTTGAGGCAGAGAAAGAAGATGACGAAGGGAAAGAAATGGAAAAAAAATAAGGATGACAGAGCAGACATGGACATTGAAGTTAAGGAGGTAACAATGTCCTATGAATTAAACTTATTTATGACACTCACATAAATCATGTGATAATTACTTATTTTCTGAGATTTTTATATATTACTTGTGACAATTGCTTATACTTTGTGACAGTTACCAATTTCCTATGATACAAGCATGTTTCCTATGATATTTACATATTTCCTATGATACTTCCTTGTTGTTTGTGATAGTTGACTCTTTCTTATGACATTTGCTTATTTCCTGTGACAGTTACTTTATTTTTGTGAATTAAGCAATATGTCTATGACATTTGCTCATTATTTATGATACATAAATTTTGCCTGTAACATTTGCTCATATCCTGTGACCCTTAATAACTTTCTATGACATGCACTGATTAACTGTGATCTTTATACAACCTGTAGATGTGAAAGTAACTGAGTTACTGAAAAAAGGAAAAAAAAAGGATGAAGGAAATAGATGAAACATCGAAATAATTTGTTCAGAGGCTACAGACAAAGAGTAGAGAGCAACAAAGAAGCCCAAGTTCTTGGAATCTCCTTTCCAAATAGTTATCCCTAAGAAACAAAGAAAAAGGAAGAAAGCACTCATCATGGGGAGGATGACGACGATAAGAGGGAGAAGGAAGAAGAGAAAAAACTTACAATTGCATATGTCGATACGAGAACATCTGTAGAAGACCTATGTCGAAGAGAAAAAACTGGAGAAAAAAAGAATTTATTGGAGATGTTGAATATGGGCATTCCTTTTCTGCAAGACTTTGATATCAGGCTCCTGGGAGTTGTCGAAGATGGATTTTATCGCAATTTCACTATTCAGAATGTACTTGATTTATCTAAAGATGAGAACAAATAGCTTCAACATTTTTTAACATTAAAAAATAGACAAGTAAGTATCAAGTAATTATTTATGAATTTGATGCGAGATATTTGCATGTAGTCTGTGATAATTAGTGATTTTCTATGACCTTTACTTGTTTCCTGTGATATTTACATGTAGTCTATGATAGTGGTTTCTTGTGGCCTTTGCCAGTTTCCTATGATATTTACATCTAGTTTGTGATAATTATTAGTTTTCTATGACCATAGGCTATTTCATGTGATATTTACATGTATTCTATGATAATTAGTTGTTTTGTGTGACCTTTAACCGTTTCCTGTGATATTTACATATAGTCTGTGACAATTTATAGTTTCTGTGATACTTATATGTTGATTGTGTTATGCATATTATCTAGAAATGGGACTATTTATGAGGTCAACCACCACATTATAAATAAATATGATATGCTTCATATGCTACATGGTAGGACTAAAGGACGAGGTAATATTTTATTTAACTTGTGGTGTTGTTCAAGTTTGCTACTTTTACATTAATTTATTATATTTACAATCGTTAAACAATTGAAACATTGGTTGCAAGACTTTGAAAAATGGCTTAAGCTACCAAAAAATGCAGATCTGGAAAGAAAATTTGCAATAATCACATCATATTTTAGTATAAGTAATATCGATTATAAAGCTTTTACAAATAATATTGCATTTATATGTTATTTGACTTTATTCCTCTTTTTTTTTAAGATTTGGTTGCTAACTGCTTCAAACGTGGATGAGAAAAATATATATAAAAAGTATATAAAGAAGCATATAGATGATGGGAAGGAAATTTTATTAATTCTGATATGTCGCACTGATCACTGGCATGTCCTTGAGGTCAATTTGGGGCAAAAAATGTAGATATTACAGTTTTGCTGACCATGAGACATGAGCTAGAGACGTTGTGACAATCAAACTATTTTTAAATAGGATGGTAAATGAAGTCAACCAGACATCGACATTCAGAGCTTTCGAATATGAAATAGTTCCTTATCAAAAGTAAAAAGGCTCGTAAGTTTCTCCAAACAACTTATACTTACTAGTTTATTAATTGCTGTGATACTTGTTCATTATCTATGATGCATAAACATTATTGGTGACATATACTATTATCATATGATATTTATACATTTTGTGTGGTATATACTCTTTATCAGTGACATACGATGGTCTTATGTGACATTTATACATTATGTGTGACATATACTCATTACCAGTGACATATGATGTTGTTATGTGATATTTATATATTCGGTGTGACTTATACTCATTATTTGTGATAGTTTATCATTTTCTGTGATGCCTATATATTACTTGTGATGCTTTTTTATCACTTGTGACTTTTACACATTCGATGTGATACATAATCATTTTTTAACATCTTATTTGTTTGATGTGACAGTTATGCCTTAACTGTGATAAATAATCTTGTTTATGACTGTATATGACTATTACTTAACCTCTTTTTCTGTTTAGGTATGATTGTGGCATACATGCGTATTTATACATCAAAGCATTCCTAGAAGGAAAGGAGGTCATGTGCATTGAAGCTTTACAAAGGGAGTTTGAAATATTAAGGGTAGGACTTGCTGCTCAAATTATATGTGAGGGTCGAGAATTGAAGAAGCTAGGACTAAAGTTAGATATAGATGATCCAGAATATCTATGTTGAATATGACTAATTCTTTTGTAAATTTTGAGACTGATGGTGACAATAATGAAATGTGCATTCGTGATTACTCCATGAACTTTTCTTTAACATATTATTTAGAATCTGAAAGTATAAAGCTTATAAGTGTCACAATTAATACAATAAGTCACAAGAACATGTAATGTGTAACATTTAACACATAAATGTCACAATAAAATAAAAAAAGTAATATATAATAGACAACAGTCCGAAAACAATTTGAATTCTGTCAAGAATAGTCTTGGATAGGTTCAATGCATGTGGCTTGGTTATGTCCTTTAGCATGACACCTTGAGCATTTAACTAAACGTCTATTCTCAAATCAGTTATTGACACGTCTCTAAGCATAAAGTTAATAGTAGCACATGTGTGTTTACATGGTATTCGCAATACATCCCATGCACGACACATGCATGGTTTGTGTTTCAAATCAACTTCTAATGATTTTTAAGATGAGACCTCAAAGATTGTAGCTATCGAATGCGAGACTTCAAGAGTGCTTCCCTTCTTACAATTTTCTTGCAGAATTTTTTTCACTTCAGGACATAGATAACTATTCCGTTTTGTTGCCATCTCACAGTGAGTATTCATTCTTTCCATAATTTGCATAAGAATGTGATCCATCATATCACAAATAGGAATTGTCATTGCCACACGAATCTAACTTTTGAAAGATTCAACAACATTAAAAGTGATATGATCATATCTATAAATAAATATCATATGTATCAAACAAAACTTCACTATCACGAAGTACAACAATGTGTCGCATATAACAGTGAAATGTCATAGGTAACAACAAAACTGTCACATGTAACACATAAATCACATTTAAGAGCTTAATATCACATACTAATGGTAACTGTCACACGCCACAGACAAAGATCACATATAAAAGCATAATGTCACATGTAATAGACAAAGTCATAGAAAATAGCTGATATTCACATATAAGGGCTATATGCGATATATGAGCTCTAGGTATCACAAAACAGTTCTAAGAATCACATATGAAGCTTAAATATTGCATTGATAGTGTTACAATATTTGACGTACTTTATACCAGGTAATACAGAATTTGCCCAATTTTTGGACCATAACCGAGGGCTAGTTCATAAGCTCTATGATCCATCATCTTAATCTCATGTAAAATAGCTTTAAATTCTTTTTTCGTATACTTATATGCAACAAACTCTAATAATTTTAAAATATTTTGAGCAGCACTTGAGGCAAAACCCATCTCTCTAAGCTTCAATTTATAATTCTCAACTAGATGAAGTACACATTTGGAATTGTACACATCTAAAAATATAGTTTTCAAAGATTATATTATTTCTTTGTCAGCATCTGATAAAATAACTAGAGGATGGGATGGATTATATGGTTTTGTTCGATTATACAAAATATACCACAACGCTTGAATAAACTAACTGCAATTCGCTTTATTTTCTTGGTCACAAACACAAAATATGAGTGGAAATATGCCTTGATTACCATCATAAGCAGTCGCCGAAGAAGATCACTCTGTAAGGATCTTTCATAAAGGTCCCATCTAGAAAGAGTAATGACCTACATCCCTTGAGAAATCCATGTATGCATGCACTACAAGAAACAAATAAACGCTTGAATCATCTTTCTTCCTATTCAATGATGATGATGATGCATGGATTTGTTTCTCTCACCTTCATTTGGTACCTTTAAATGATGACTAAAAGGATAATTAACTTGTTAATTGATGAATAAGTTCTAAAGGTCACATATGAGACGTGAATGTCACATATAGGTTCTAGGTGTCATATGTAAGACCTAATGTCACGTGTAAGATCGAAATGTCACATGTTAGATATCAAGGTCATATATAAGACCTAAATGTCGCATATAAAGTCAATGTGTCATATGTAAGACCTAAATGTCATGTGTAAGATTGAAATATCACATGTTAGATCTCAAGATCACGTATAAGACCTAAATGTCACATAAGCGATCTAAATGTCACATATGGTACTTATACGTCACGTAGCATTCCGAAAAATGTCACATTTTAGGTTAATAGATCACATATAAGTTCTAAAGGGCATATCAACAAATTAATGGACTAACAAGGATAGTAAACCATATGAATGTCTTGTGCAACCAAATATTTGGCCTTTTGCTATCTCCTTAGCACTCCAAATTTTAGAATAATTAACTTTTAAATTATAGTGAGAGTGCAATTACTTTCTAATGTCAGTTGGGGTGATATATGGATGCCTCTTCATAATTGATTGTAACATATTCGCAATCCAACTTCTCAATGCTCTAGAGTGACCAGTTGTGTTGTTATGTTATCCGTAAGTATGTTGAGAAACACATTTTTTTTATAGCAAATGTTAACACATGGCTCAATGGTGAAGTGTAAAACAACCACGAGCATTTTGTTTCTTTTCTGAACATGCAATTAGCACGAATACGTTTTGGCTCATTGTTAACATATTTAAAAGAGAATTTTTTAGCTATAGAGTACTATATAAGAGCCATTCTAACTTCTTTTGCAGCTTTCAAATTGCTGCCTTTTTCAGTAATTGTCTCGTGTCATAATACCGGGATTCCTATTGAGTCACTTACTATGTCATCCATCATCTACACATGCTCTCCTTGAGGATTATCATTTGGGATCCTCTCTAATTCCTGGATATGCTCTAATGATTGTGAGCTTACAATAGGAAGAATGCAAGTTGAATATAATGATACAAATAAGTCACCTATAATAAATACAAATAACTGTTAACTTGTATATGTCACAAATAAAGTCGATATGTCAAAGTGTTATTTCTACTAGTTACATATAATACATAAATATCACAGTTCCCATTACAACGTATATACATAACCTAAAAATAATATTTTAAATACTTACCTAAACTCTGTTTCTGTCCCTATGACATGCGTGGATTCTTCATCTCTTTCAGTAACGGTCATGATTATCATATTTAACCCCATTGAACGATGATAACCTATCATGTTAAGAATATCTTTATTTTTAAAAGTTCAAATGGGACATTGGGAAACTTCTCGAGAGAACAACTTATTAACAAACTTTCATACATGATAAATATATTTTTATTCCCTCATTATCTATCTTATTTAAATAAATATGTTATTATTAACATGTTTCCTCTTAATTTGCAGGTTAATGAAGAATTGACTAATAAGAGTTGAAAAAGAACTCAAATTTCCTTATTTTTAACCTTTTTATTGAAGCTTGAGATCAAACCAAGCAATTTATAGAAGCGGAAGAAATAAAGATCCAATATGAAAAGAAATCAAGTCAAAATCAAGTTTAAGATGATTAGCCACAAAGAAACGACGACATCTCCTAATCCGAAAGACAGAATTTAACATATAATATATGAAAATTGTCTATCTCAATAAGGTGGTGCTATCTGCATTTTTAAAATTTAAAAATTCTAATCTGTTGGTCAATCGGTTGGTCAATCGGTTGGCTCCGACCAATTGAATCGTAACAAACTTGTTTGTAGCTAAGATTTAATCGTTGGAGCCCAAGTAAAATCCAATGGTTATTGTTGCTTGTTGTAGGCTATAAATAGGGGTAGAGTGTGAGAAGTTTTGGTGTGAATTTTTTTTATAAAATTCTATTTGGAGAGGAGAGTTACTCTTATTTGAGAAGACATTCTAAAAATTATAACTTTATTGCAATTAAGAAAAAAAATTTACGTCTTCATATTTTTATTTTTTTTCTCTTTATTTGATGATGAAGATGAAGACGAAGATGAAGATGAAAGTTTGCTTTCAAGAGGCTAGAACCCTCTTGTAATGTAAAATTTTTTATCTTTTATTTTAGATATTCAAGGGGCTAGAACCCTCTTGTTTTAGATTTATTTTGATGCATTGTAGAGTAGGTTTACTTTTATGTCTTTATTTATATATTATTTTCTTGTATTTATTTTGTGGTATAGATTTATATTCTTGCATAGTTTAGATTTCCTTTTACATTCTTTTCTTTTTGTTCATAGTTCAGATATTTAATCTTTGTTCTTATTTTCTTCTTTGTAGTTAGTTCTTATTTTCATTCTCTTTCTTTTATTCTCTCTACTCTAGATTTTATTTTATTTTTGTTTTTTATTTTTTAAGATGTGGAACTAATTCTTATAGGAATTCTAAAATTGTATGAAATTAGTTTAATTTCTTTTATAATTTATAAAAAATATCAATTAGAAAACTAATTGGTAGAAGAAAAATTTGATAACCTATGCTTATCTTAAGTGGTTTTATAGGTTATGCTTATGAATTTTAGAATTAATATCTAGTTATTGTTCTTTTCATGAATATTAATTTTACTTGGATGATAATTTAATATGTTATGCTTTCTTTAAGTGGTTTGATAGTATATGCTTAATAAATCTTAAGTAAAATGTGATAAAAAGAGAATGATTCATAATTTCTAAGTGAAATTGATCAGTGGATTCAATTCTAAATTCATCATATCTCTAATTGAATCATCCATATTTTACTTTCTTGGTTTTCCTCTTTGTACTTAATTTTTCTTTATTTTTTTGATTTTATTTTTCTCAATTTCTTCATCTTTCTTTCTCCTCTCTTAATCTATTTTAATTTTATTTGCATATAATCACAACCACTCTCTTTATCTCTCCACAACTACTCCTATTATTTCTAATTGTCACACACACAACATAAGAATCGAATTTTGCTTATTTCCTACAACACCTTCCTTGTGTGATCGATATTTTTCTATATTATGACTTGATATTTGTGTGCTTACAACTTGGATTTTATTTAATTCCTATCAATACGACAGGTTTAAATTCTTTGCAGCATGCATCTTCAATTCAGCTAAACTTGTTGCAACATTGACTTTAATGATTGTTGCATGTTCAACGAAATCACACATATTAAAGATTCCTCTAGTTTAGTTGTTGGGGAAGTTAAGATGAAAAAGTTAAGAATATTTTGGTTGTTGAAGGTCTTATGAGTAGAATCTAAAAAAGGAAGAATATATTGACATTATTTGGAGGGAACTTAGTATGTTTCCCTCCGGTTTTCTCTTTACCTCCAAAAAATCTCTCACAACCATTAATGTAAGTCTTGTCTCTTATCTTGAACCCATTACGTATCACTTCTTAGAATACAATCTAATGAGGGACTACCGAATAAGACAAAATTTTTTTGACAATCTAGAAAAGGGTAAACTGGGCATGTAGACAAAAAACAACATAGGTACTTTTTATTCTTTCTTGGGCTAGGAATGTTTTAGCATAGATACTTGAGTCAAAGTGTCTAAATGGGTTTGACTTTAGTTAGGGGTGGGGAGTGCTTAAATTTTTACAAATTGCTTGCTACAAGTAATTTTCCCAAAAAATACTCCAAATGCAACAATCATCATTATTATATTCTGTATCTACAAAATAGTGGTTCAAAAACAAAATCTACAAAATAGAAGTAAAATATTGAAGCTCCCTTGCCAAACCTTATGAATAAGATTTCATTGAAGTATAAAATCTCCATAATTCTATTTTTCATTAAAAAAAGTATTAACTCCAATTTAAAATTAAATTCCCCTCTCTCTCTGCACCAATACAAATATAAATAAATAAATAAATAAATAAAATAAAATAAAAAACCAGAAAAATTTACGAAATAGATGTTTATTTTGCTAAATATTTAGCAAAACAGACCGTTTTGCTAAATATTTAGCAAAATAAATATCTTTTTGGCCAATAGGTCGATTTTGCTAAACAGATCATTCGAAACTATGGGGCTAGTAGTCCCGTATGATTTAATCTCCCATTAAATCATACGGGACTACTAGTCTTGTATGCTTTGAATGATCTGTTTTGTAAAATCGACTTTTTTTGATCATTTGACTAAAAGTTGGTCTATTTTACTAAATATTTAGCAAAACGGTCTGTTTTACTAAATATTTAGCAAAATAGATCTGTTTTGCAAACTTCTTCAAACAAAAAAAAAAAACTCTCTCTCTTCTATGAAGTTGTAGGCCGTTTCTCCTCTCATTTCAAAAAAAAAAAAAAACTCCCCCCTCACACTTTCTCTCCTGCCAACACCCTAATTCAGTCTCATCGACTAAAAAAAAATGGAAGATCTCGAGATCCGATGCGCGGTTGCAGTACTGATCTCCTCCTTGATCGCTGCGTGGGCATACCGGCGGCGGTCGGTGGATCTCTCCGGCGTGTTCGCCGGAATCCCTGTGATGGTTGTTCACGCGGCCGTCGATTATAGGTGACCGCGTCGATTCGACGACAAAAATTTTGAGATTTTCTTTGATTTTAATAGAATTTGAATTAAAGATTTTTTTTTGAGCAGATTTGCGGCGTTGCTTCTTGTTTTCTTCTATACGTCGTCGAAGGTGACAAGGATTGGGGAAGAGAAGAAGAGGGGTGTTGATGAGGGGTTTAAGGAAGGAGGTCAGCGGAACTGGTAAGGAGAAAGTTGACCTTTTTTGGTTTGTTTGACTATCTTAGACCTAAGTTTAGAATCAAGTAAGTTTATATTGTTAATGATTGAAGTCCAAACTCTTTGTTAAGCATTGTGTTTGCATTGGAGAGATGACTGTTTGCAGACAATTTAATGATTTATAGGTGGTTTGATATTATGTTCCATAAAGTAGTCGATCTTAGAGCATATATTGTGTTTGCTATATTGTTTGGCTCGGATGTTAGTTACCGTTAGTCTGTTGGATTACTGGCAAGTATACAGAAACTATATATATAAAAAACTGAAGATGGTCTTCCAATGATAAACACACAATTAGTGGGCACTGCATAACATTCGTACCCGGGAGGACTAGTGTCTGATACTATACTGACACCAGATTGTATCCTTAGAAGATGCTAAAGCATTTTCGACACTTGTAGGACACTACCTTATAATGTTGGGTCCGTTTTCTTCGAGGCTTCCCTGAGTGTATTTGGCAAACTACACAAAACTGGGTCAGGATTAGTCCTAACCCAGTTTTGTGCTAAAGCATTTTTTTGACCAACCCCTCCCCAAACGAAAACTAGTTTAGTGGTCAATTTTGGGTTTACAAAAAAATTAGACTAGCTCTAGCCCTCCTATTTGCCAAACAAGAAACTACTTAAAATTGGGCTAGGATTGGTCCTGGCCCAATTTTACGAGGTTGCCAAATACACCCTAAAACTTGCTTGTCTCACATGGACAACTCATGTGACATGATGTAAAATCAGCTTAGGTGGTTGCCTACCTATCTACCTTGGCCGAGGCGGTCCGCAGAACATCCAATTTATGCTTGGATGCCTAATTAAGTACTGGGGATGCCTAAGCATGCATAAGCTGCATAAAGTGGTTTTCAAATCTTTGGAAAGCATGCATGAGCTGCACAATGTCAAAGACAAGTATGCAACCCGGTTAAGCGTAATAACAGTGAAGAAAACATATCAGAACAGATCAAGTCAAACTCCACATTCGAGGTCTTTAGATAATCCACTAAGGCTAAGATTTCAAATCTTTGGAAAGTGCTTTCCCTCTCTCGGTGTCATCCCTTAACCTTTTTGTTTCCCGTTAAAGTTGTTTCCTCACAGTCTTGACCATTGTCAGAGCCACTTCCCATCACTGTTGAGACTGCAAGAAGATAATTTATTTTCAATTTATTATAATCTTAATTTTGTATACACTAATATCTACAAACTCATCTCCTCCATGATCTTTTCTTTTTTTTTCTTTGGTTCTTTTTCCTTTATTCCTCTCTCTCCTTCTTCTTTCTTCCTTTCCTACATCTTTGTCTATGACAAAAGCAATTGCCTTAAAAGAAATAAAGTGTTAAAAATATCTAGTTGTTGCTTATGTGCTCCTTAGCGTCAGTTAAAAATATCTTGATGCTGCTTATGTGCTCGCCTAGGCGCTGGCGTTATGTCCAGGACTCCAGTGCCTGGAAGCTTGCTATGCTTTTTAAGATATTGGTTTTTGTTGTTTGAAAAGCTTTAAAATTAACATTTAAAACATTTGTTATCTTTGATAGGAGTAAACACCTAATGAAACTGGTAGCATGTACACACCAAACATTTTATTTTGGTTGATTTGATATAATAAATAGTTTGGTTAAATTATCACATGGCAAACAAATTAAGGAAAAAAATTATATAGACAAAAAGAAATGTATTTAAATGATAACTGTTTGAACAAACTTTTTATATCTTTCATTTTACAGAGGCTATTGTTTGCACTTTTGTCTTGTATTTGTATCAAAAGTTCTAAATTATTTTGAAGAGTTTGCTAAGCTTTATGTCAACATGGGTTGAGTTAGGATTCTACATGCAAGAGCATACAATTCATTTATGTCAATATGGGTTGTGTTTATCCACAAAGGCGCATATATTTGATCTTGGGTATTTCGTATCCGTGTCACTTACAACATCTTGCTTCAATATTCCTCTATTGGTAACTTACATGCATACTCGACATCCTTTTTGGGTCAGCACGTTCTCCGGCTATTTGACCTCTTTAATATTTACATATTTAAACATGCATATAATTTTATTGGAATTGACATAAGCATCATAATATCATGAATATTCATAATTAATTAGTAATCTATCTAAGTTGGTGTGAGGGAAGTTGTGTGTACATACATGTGAACCTTGGTTTTTAGTTAGAAATTTCCAGGACACATATCCATGAGTGTTAACTTCAAAAAATAGTAAATGGTGTTAACAATTATTTCTCATATAAATTTTTTCAATAAATATGTGCTAGATGCTCCAAGATCTTATCATGTCTCCCGTAGTGAATCTTGTCCAACACGATGCTGGGAACCAAAGATTAGGATCGCAAGCCCAAGATCAAATGTGAGAGAGGATGGACAAAATGCAAAATAACAATACAACAACCAACCACAATGGACAACCAAATTTAACGTGCTTCGACCACAATCAGGCCCTAGGTCCACAACTAAAAAAGGAATCTTTCCACTATATCAGCAACAACAAAACATAACATTTAACATTCTCAAGACTAACAATGCTTGAGACTCCAACGATAATGTGTAAATGGGAAAAATACAAGGGTTACCTCACAAGCTCCAAACACACTACCCACTTAAAGAATCACCTTCTAACAACAAGTAGAAGCCAATCGTGATCTCCAAGATGTTGTGCAATGTTGAACAAATCAACCAAGATGAGTTTATCCAAGCACTAACTTCTTTTCTCTTTCTCTTCAAGACTCCACATATGGATAATGATATAGAACAAATGTGAGAATCCAACTCTCAATTTTCAATCCAAGCCCTTTTATATGACTTAAGTTCCCAACACAAACAACAAGTGGGTTGTGCCAAAATGACCAAGTTGTCACATGCCTTAAACAAATCACATGACTAAATGTTAACCCCATTCATGGGTATGGACCTAAACCCAACAATTTCCTCCTACATGCCTATACGGGTGATGTTGATGACTAATCATCTAGCATCTATGTCGGCTACCTTCTAGACAAAATATTTGCTTACCCTTTACATGTTCTTTGCTAACATGTTTGCTCCTCGATGACTTGCTCCACCACTTCATTGTGAGTGCCATCGTAAGCTTCAACATAGTCGTCATAATCTCTTGAAGATCTCCTCCAACATCATATACCATCGGAAAAAAAATTGGATCTAAATCAACAAAACTGTTCGAAGAAGATTGAGCATTGTAGTCATCTTTGACCAACTCCACATCAACTTCTTCTTTTCCGGATCCCATAACTTACATCCAAACTCATAAATTAAACATTCTAGAAAGATACATAACTTTGACTTGCCATCATGTGAGAGCATCTTATCTTTTGAAATATGAATTAATACATGACAACCAAATACTCTCAATTGTTTTTAGGAAACATTTTCCCCACTCCATATCATTCAAAATTTTTCATTGAGGCTAATAATCATAGATGTGTTACTATCCATCTCTCGCACACCACAAAAGAGATAAAAATCTGTCTCATGCAATTCGCCAAACATCTTGAGAGCGACCTTGCTCTGATACCACTTTGTTGGGAAACCAAAGAGTAGGATCCCAAACCCAAGATCAAATGTGAGAGAGGATGAACAAAATGTGAAATAACAACTCAACAACCAACCACAATGGACAACCAACCACAACCCGTGATTAGATCCACAACCAAAAGAGAGATCTTTCCACTATATCAGCAAGAAGAGAACAGTGCAACACCCAATACTCTCAAGACTATAACAATGCTTGAGACTCCAACAACAATGGGTAAATAGGAAAATAGAAGAATAACCTCACAAGCTCCAAACACACTGTCCACTTGAAGAATCACCTCCTAATAACAAGTAGAAGCAACCGAGATCTCCAAAATGTTGTGCAATGTTGAGCAAATCAATGAAGATGAGTTTCTTTAAACCCTAGCTTTCTTTCCCCTTTCTTCCTCTCTTCAAGACTCCACACTTGGATAATGATATAGAACAAATGAAAGAAATTCAACTCTCAATTTCCAACTCAAACCTCTTTGTATGATTTAGGTTCCCAACCCAAATCATAAGTGGGTTGCACCAGCATGACCAAGTTGGAATATCCCTTAGCCAATTCACATGACTACATGTAGAGCCCACTCATGGGTATGGACCCAAACCCAATACATAATACTTAAATTCTCTTAGTAGTTCTGATATATGACAAATACCTCAGGCATATGTAGTATTATTTTATAAATATTTAGTATAATTTTTTGACAATCAAGCTCAAGTAGGTAATTAAAATATATAGTAAACATGAACCAGAAAACCATCCTTCCTAGATTGTAATTGTGGCAACAAAGATCTTGATGCTTGTTTTCCATAATAAATCCCATATTTTCTTAATGTGGAGTGTGTTCCATGCCTGATCCCATTTCAATATGAAAGGGCTTAGGTGATGATGTTGATGATGGCACCACTGTCGAGCATACACAAGGGTTTTCTACCTTCCAAGAATGCTTATTCAAATCCAGTCCTAGAAGTGAAATTCCTTTTAATGAAATATTGCTGAAGTGTTGAAGGTACTTTTGCTCTGATTTATCAACTAAAAAGGAGAATCATCACTATAAGACCAAATGGATATTAGTGTGTCATAAATTGTGAACAATTCTAATATAATAGAAGAATAATACGATTGGATACTCAAATACTTAACAGGCCTGAAGTTTTCCAATTTATGAAATATCTTATAAGAAAAGAAGTTATGACATCCCAAGCAGAATCATCCAACAAAGCAGCATAGACAACACTACCTTTGTTTCATGCTTTTCCGATTGTTTACATGAATAATTCTTTTCCTCTCAAGTCTCAGCTCTGTTAAGAACATCTGCACAATTAGATCAACAGCTAACAACATTTTTAAATCCCCCCACCCCTCTCCGTTCAGGCCTATTTCTAGTCCTTTTAGCTTGTAACCACTTGAGCTAATGCAACATAAGACGAGAACATGAGTGTTCTCTGTAAGTTTTAATTCTTGTAAGTATAAGCAACACACTGTCTGTTCTCACTGATCACTTGGTACTTTGATTTGTATTTATTGGTTAATATTATGGGATCTTGATGGCACTTAACATGTGTGTATGTACAGTTATAATTTAGTAGAATTCTGTAAAATCTTGAATTTTGAAACTTAACTCCCAATAGATGAATACCCATGCCTACAGCTTAATGATCAGCACAATACAGGAAAAAGTCTATTATGTTGTTAAAATTTTCCATCGCATCTTCTGCCACTTTGTTTGACACAAGTAAGCCCCATCTTCTCTGTAGGTTGCAGGTTCTAGCTAACAGTGCAATTGCTACTATTCTAATAGTTATGGCTGGGAAAATGACTGGAGGACAAGATATGTGCTTGAACACGAAAGATTCATGCCTTGTAACTTGCCTTATGGGCGGTATAATTGGACACTACTCCTGTTGTAATGGAGATACCTGGTCATCTGAACTCGGAATGCTTAGTAATACACAACCTCGTCTAGTTACAAACTTCAAGGTATTTCTATTTAGCTGGCTCTTTTTTACCTAACCATCTTGTATCAATTTGAGAACTTAGTGGAACACTTCATTCATATGATTAAATTTGAGTGTCAATAAACTGCTGAAGAACTGGATCTTTGCCCTTTCTATTCTATTATATTGCATATATTGACCACACTCACCAAAATTACACATATTTTATCTCAAAAACAACTAATCAGTTCTCAAATTTATTTATAGTGTTTTTAAAATCACTGTTTTGGAGAAGACATAATTTGACCTTAGAATTAATCTCTCATAACTCATCCAAAAGTAGAGTTCCTATTTGGTGGGGAGGAAGCACACATGCTTCAGAGCGATCTGTGACACTGCACTTTCACAACACTCACCAACCGTCAGAACATCTTAGAGGAACCAAAATTGTGTGCTAGGATCATGTCAGATTTTTAGGAAAAGTCTAAAAGAAATTTCCATCACACATTTGCTAGAGGGGCATTCACCTTAATAAATACGAATAAAATCTTTGGGATTAGGTTGGAAACTGTTGTGGCACAACTTAAATACCTTTTGAGATGTGATGAGCATTCTGGGTTGCATATTGTTTTGAATTTCTGGATATAATTTTATTGTTTAATGTTGAAACATAGAGATAGTAATCATTATCAATTTTTTCCGGTTTTTTACTTGTAAAACATTTTACTTGTCGCTAATCACTTGAGGTTCATGTTTTTCTTTTCCATTATCATACTTCTTAAAAAGCTTTCGTTTTTGTATCATATTATATCTCTGTCCTGCATCAATGTTCCTTCTTCCTAGGAAGGCATAGGTATCCACTTAATGTATGTACATTCTTGACTTTCAGACCCTTATAACTGAATCATTAGGTAGAAGGATACCTTGTTATTGAATTGATTTAAAAAATAATGCCTGCTCCCAGGTATTTATGACCTAGAAACACTCATACTCTTGTTATCTTGAGAAACCAACAAAATCCTGATTTAGTTATGATTAGAGATATACTCATTCAACATATTTATGCTCCTACCAACTTTCTTATTTCATGAAATTGGTTAGAACCTTCTTTTGGTAACAGTGACTTTTATGTCTAGTTCAAATGGAAGAGGCACAGTTTCAGAAGACAAAGGAGAACTTCTGTGGAGAAATCCTTCTCGAACTTCAAGTCTCCATCCCAATCTAGAAATTCTAAGTCTTATCTAAATAAAGTAGGGTTTTGATACTATTCTTCGTGAAAAATAAGTTTATGTTCAAATATAATTGTTTAAATCACTTGGTGCATCTTCTGAAAGAGATTTTAACATGCTGCTAAAGAAGAAAGCTGATTTGCCTTTCATTCTAACCTTAATTTTTTGTCTTAGAATTTTTTTTATGCTTGGCCATACTATGTGGAAGAGCTGAAAATCTGTCCTATGTTAGCTTTCGAAAAGATTATTTGTTTTTCAAAAAGGAAGTTTACTAATCTTTATCAATTTCATACCCAGATAGTCCGAAAGGGCACGAATGGGGGGATCACTATTAATGGGCTTCTAGCAGCTGCAGCGGGTGGTTTCGTCATTGGCCTCACCTTTGTACTTGTTGGGTTTTTTACAGTTAAATGTGCTGCAGATATAGCCTGGAGGCAGCTATTGGTAGTACCCATTGCTGCAGTAGCTGGGCTCTGTGGAAGCCTGATAGATTCAATATTAGGTGCAATGCTTCAGTTCAGTGGATACTGCACCCTTCGGAAGAAGGTAAAAAAAGCTCATCATTTCCAGTTTGTGTTTGCATTTCTTTCAAATATTGAACTCTCAAACCGTGTCCTTGTCTGAATGACAGGCCCCGCGGAACCACCGCCCCACCCCACTCAAAAAAAAAAAAAAAATCCCCCCCCCCCCCCCCCCCAAAAAAAAAGGCAAAAAAAAAAAAAAACTCCAACTTAATGGTGTTGTAGTGAATTGTGAAGACAATTCCACTACACTCAGCTTACTATTAGATTCAAGGAGCAATTATCCATTTGGCGAATTGTCCAGACAAACAATTAATGGAAGAATGTATTATGCGTACTTCGCTAAATGAGTCAGGTAGGGGCTTTAATTGGAGTATTAGGCAATGAGTTGCCTAGGAATCATCTGGTATAT
>NC_033794.1:75386768-75461009 GCF_001876935.1 Asparagus officinalis | reverse complement strand
AACCACCCCCCCAAACAAAAAAAAAGAATGGAATTTTGTGAAGAAAAGACAGGTTTATCAAATGATCTGTAGAACAATCACAACTAGAAACCGAACACCTTTGACCCCCTTGAAATTACACAACTTTCTTGAGAAGCTTACTTTTCAGATAATGATGTTTGTTTTCTGAATCTTTTTCTTTTCTGTAGGTGGTTGGAAAGCCTGGGCCAACTGTGATCAAAATCTCAGGAACAAACATCCTGGACAACAATGCCGTGAATGCTTTATCAGTACTTTTAACATCATTGCTTACTGCCATTACTTGCTTGTACATCTTCTAGGAATAAGGTTAGACCCCTCTGGTTTTGTTTTATACTTTATACGATGTCCGTAATTTAGTATTGATCTTCACAATTCACATACTGTACCATATTTATTTTTATGAGAAAAATTAATTTTGAGGGGGTCAAAATTGAATACCTGCTCTTTTTGGAAATTTGGTGTTAAATGAGAAACGAAGTTATTCTATCTGGATAAACGGTTAACTTGCATGTTATTCCATACAATTCTTCCAGAACATAACTATTTAGCGGAGCCTATAACCAAAATGAACAGGAAAGGTAAACATTATTCTTAACTGGGAAAGAACATAACTTTGTATATAGAGAAACTTACTTTAAAGTTGTATTTGGCTGGAAGAGTTGGTCAGAATTGTTAACTCCTAGTAACTCTTGCCGAATGCTCCAAAGCCTATGAGCTATCTCTCCTAATCGTGACATGGCCATGAAGAGCAAAGTTGTGATTTTTTGGGAGGAGTTAAAAATATCATCTATTGGCTGTAACAACTCTTGACATGGACTGATGTAACCTCCGGACTCTCGCCAACTCCTCTTCCCGAAATCAATCTAACTCCTACACCTTAACCCTCCTAGGTTTTGCCTTTAACTTGTCACTTTCCCCATCAAGAAGATGCTGTAATAGCCACTTGTCTCTGTTCCTGATAATTCAAGCAATATTTTTGGAGGATAGTCTGTTTTAGTAATGATACTTAAGTGCTTAGTGGAAGCCTTAACAATATCATGTTGTTATATTGTTACAATCAATCACACTAACTTGGTAATTTCACTATCCAGACATGAGGCATGAATCAGCTCCTGCCCTGATTGCCCTATTACTTGGCAATCTTTCATCACCAATGACGTGATAGTGAATTTAGGTCTTTTCCATTTTATTTGGTACAAAACTGAGAATCAAAGCTCACATATTCAAAGAACTTCACATTAACTCTGAACTTAGAACTAGAGTAGGTAGGCAATAACAGAGTAGAATACCATAGTGAGGGATTGATACTGTCTTGAAACAAATAAAATCACGTACGCAAACAGTGATAAGAGGAACTCAAGCAGAGTTCTTAATCGTGAAATATACAAGCGATGAAGCGATGAAGAGTGGCCTTTATTCTTATTGGAGTAGGGCTATGCACTTTAGCACACAATATCAAGAAGGGATACATGATGAAATCCAATTTTCTCCTAACAGCAGCAGCATAGCATATCCAGGCAGCACTCGCAGGTTTCAAAGCAGCAGAAGCAACAGCATGCTGCAAACAAGCTGCAAAGATAGAACATAAATAAGTAGGACTAGACCATAGTTTCAGAGAGGTGAAGAACAATAAATTTATAGGGTGAACTGGGTGATCTGTGAGACTAATTCTTTTCCACAAAGGATATTTTTTTTCTTTTTTTTCCTGGTCAGTGGTCACAGGCCAGAATCACTATTTCACTGTTTTCTCTCCAAATAAATTATTACTAGATTTTTAGGTAGTTGAAATCAACAAATTATATGTAAAAACCTGATACAAGCTTACAACCTTAAACCTATTTTTGACTCACGGATCAGTTATAAATTTATGCCATGAATCTTAATTGAAATTTCAGTTCTTTCTTCTAAATCTTCTAGACTTTATTTCGGAATATAGGCAGTAAGCTTCTTACTTCCCGATACCCGATCATGATAAAATAAATAAATAAATAAATGAATAACTTGAACTACATAATATGGATTGATACTTGGTTAAAGAGCTTCATGCCTGTCTTAGGAAAAAGAGGGAAAACTAAATTAGTTTATGGTGCAAATGGAAAAACGTACAAGTGGTTTATAAGGAAATCTAACATACATACAAACATTAGTCTGCTTTATATGTAATCAGCGCTACACAAATTTGTTGCGAACTTTTGAGTCCAGGATTTTATTCATCTGCAACCTGATACCCATAATATTTAGTTTTTCATGGAATTTTCCTAATTCTTACTCTTGTCCCAGATCAGGTTACATAAATTTGATTCATGCAGGTACGCCTCCACTTATTGTTCTCTTATAAGGTTTATGCATCTCCTTCAGATTTGCTTTTTCTGGATGCTCGTGCTTTTTCCGTGGGTGATGATGATGATGAGTATCAAATAGAATTTTAGTGCATAAAATTATTGTTAAAACAACGGGGTTCTTGAATCTCTCTTTCTTTTCTGGAAAAAGTTCATCTCCTATAATAAAAATCTTCGGTTCCCATGTTAACTGGCTTGGACATGGGTACTCTTGTCGTACGATGGGAAGGAGTGGACACAGGGCCCTACGATTCACATACTCATATATAGATTGTTGCTTCTTTATCTAAATCCCACAAGGGCGCATAGTCCTCCTAGGGGTCGACAAAGCCTTAATTTCTTTTTTTTTTCTGTGTCTTTGCCAAACATTAGGCTCTGTTAACTCTAGCTACTCTCTCACCTACTATCCTCTTTCTGTATCCAAAGCAAATCTTCAGAAAATTCGTAGTAAAATGAATGCAAGTAGACGGAAAGTAAATCAAAAAAAAATTAGGGAGTTGAGGGTGTAGTGTACCAAGCATAGAGGCAGCCCTTCTCCTCATGCCTCCTCTGTACATGGTCGTAGTAGGACATCTCCTGCGCTTGTGGTGGTGGATACATCTCTCTCTCTCTCTCTCTCTCTCTCTCTCTCTTCTCTCTTCTCTCTTCTCTCTCTCTCTTGTGGTATAAGAGGATGCACACCCAAAACACTAGGCACAAGATACACCTCTCAAATGAGGTGTGGGCTTTTTCTTTTATAGATACACAGAAGACGAGGAAGAGTTCGAATTTGGGTTGCTTCAAAATGAAGGCTCTGTTCGTATTTACAAGGATAGACCCAAGGTGATCAACTGAAGAAGCTGTGTGATTGGTTGGCTGGTCTGTTTCAAGTCATTTAAAAAAAAAGTTCTTTGTCTCCTGTTTTATCTTAGTTTTCGGTGTCATCACCACCTATGCCCATGGGGATGTTGTCATTTGTGATCTAGCGAATAGGCCCCCTCTTTTATATTTTCTTTTGCACAATACGTAGCCTTTTGAATAGAATGCAATGAAATCACAAGTATTTGTCGCAAAAAAAGCCTTGGCTATATATGGGTTAAGTACATATGGGTTAGGACTCGGGAGGCTCTTAAACTGGTTTCATGTTGCCATGACTAATGAGTTTGTATCGATATGGGTTGAATACTAAGTGTCCGCATTTTTAAAATATGTTTAACTCGTATTGATGTGGCTGGTTTCCTTCTAGGAACATATCAGCAGATAAACATTTTAAGTTTTTTTCCTCAAGAAAAAACAAGGACTTGTGAAGTTTTTACCTCTGTTTGAAAATGGGGCCACTATCATACCGAGAGTTTTTTTTTTCTCTGCAATTTATCATTCACAAATTTATAAACTTAACAGGTAGGAGAGAGATTCCACATCCTTCTCACAGCTAAATTGTTATATTTAATGCATTGGTTAGTATGTTTTCCATGCTTATTATTTTTGAAGTTGTTAACTAGAGGAAATAATCACAGGGTGGCTCTCCTCATCCTTGAAATATCAATTAATTTATATTTAAAATACTCTACATAAACCTCATCAGCAGCCTTTCTTGAGTTCCAACTCTGAACGCTGACGATTAGACGGAAAGAGGTGGGGGGTGAATTAGGCAAACAGGGGAGACTAGGAAATGCTGTAGATATTTTTTGAAACGTGAATGGGGGGCCATCTTGGAAAAAGATATGAGAACAGGTGTCTTTGGAAGAAACGCATTTGGTCTATTCATCAAATCTCATAAGAAAATGACAACATTGAGTTGATCGCCCGAAGTCATCATGACTTGTATCAAGGGGAACATTTTTTTTTTCCACACGGTAGGATTCTTGAAGCGTACATTTTTTTAAAAAACTCAAACTCGTTCATTGACCTCCGAGTTTTATGAGTAATCGTGTTCATACGAGTGACCAGTATATTACAGCCAAGTGATGGCGTGCTTTGATTGGTGATTCGCAAGGAAATTGTGCAAACGACTAATTCCTCTCCTCTAGCGAGTTGTAGATTATTGGTGTGAAATTAGTATTACTCAGATTTTGTTTTCAAGGGTTTATTGTTTGGCCACTGTTAATTCTGGTCACGTGCGACACATGTAATTTTAGCTAATAAAGGACGGAGGAAGATCGAGCGGGTCGCCTAAGGTTGCGTAGCTGCTAAGGAGCGTATTCTTTTTCGGTAATTGGAGAGCATATTCCCATTAAGATAGAACACAAAAGTAACATCCAAATATTTTGATGCAAACTATGTTATCAAGTCTTGATCAATCCATCGATTGCGGTCATGCTGGCGTCTCAGCTTACAGGTACCATGACTTTTAAGGATGCAGACGCTACTAAAAAAAAATATTGGATTAGGTAGACCTTGAACTGGGAGGGCTGATTCTGTACACTCTAAATTGTAGAGAACTCTTACAGTTAGTTATGTGGAATAGTAGTGGTGGCCCATTTAGTAGGGCTCATAATTAAAAGATGTTCGTTTAATTTAGATAAAATAACAAATATCATTTATGGGGTTCCGAGAGTGATGGGTTGTGATCAGTGAGTTATAAAAGCCCTCTACAATTAAGGATGTAGAGTATCCGTCTGGATTTTCTACATTCTACATTGTAGAGAACTCGTACAATTAGTTATGTGGATGAATATTAGTGACTCATTCAGTAGGCTAATTAAAAGATTTTTTTTAATTGTTATAAGTATATTCGAAAATATTCTGCTTGAGTTATTGGTAACATTACTGAACTATCACTACAAAAACCATTCTCCAAGTTCTGAAAATATAGTTG
Organism: Asparagus officinalis; assembly: GCF_001876935.1. NCBI lineage: Eukaryota > Viridiplantae > Streptophyta > Magnoliopsida > Asparagales > Asparagaceae > Asparagus > Asparagus officinalis. Next base: position 75,455,852 of record NC_033794.1, on the reverse strand, counting down.
CTTCTAAAGGGTTAAACATAATATGCCCATGAAATGGAACTAAGATCAAGGAATTTTGAAAATAAATAGTCTGAATATGTTATTTGCAAAAATTTGGTAATACTTGGAGCTAAAAAGTAAGTATGATCGTTCAAAGGTGTTGGCATTTTTAGCTTAGAAGTTCTAGAAGTTCTTATCGTCTAAAAACCAAGCGGATTGGCACCTTCATCACATTCACACGCAAAATCATTGAATTGTCATGAGCCCACCAACTTGGCATAAATCTCTATTAAAAATCGTGCCAACTTGCTGTTAACGACTAGTAATAGACAAATTGGCCTCACATCAAGCTACAATTCAAGTGAAGAGCATGTTTGGTTTGTCTTTAGTTTAATTACACAGGAGCCCATTTGGTTGGGTAGCTATAGTCACGTTACAGCGCTCAACATCCACCCAACTTTTGCATCGTCAGCGGGTTGTTGGTTAATTGTGCAGCGAAGTTGTAGCTGCATGGTCCCAAAATGAATAGTGGCAGCTGGGATAAAAGATTTGCCAATTTTCATCAATCCAGTGTGCTGTGATACATAAATATCCAGTTTGTATTCTAGATGTCCAAATATCAGAAGTTAAAGAAAATTTACAGTTTAAATTTTTAAAATAAGAAATTATTTTTCCTTGTTCCTCATGATAATATTTTAAAATATCACGTTGACAGGTTTGATGAGAAAATTTTTTAAATGCAGGATAAAAACCATCCCTAAACATATCTTCAAATTCATCATCTTCTACTAATTTAAAAAGGAAGGTTTTTAAGAATGATAAACCTGATTACGCATTTTCTGGCTCTGGCAGCGTCATAGTTCCAACTATCGAGACTACCAGAAGAGGAGGATTGAGAAATCATAGATTGTCGGATATCACCTTGAGGAGTTTGGCCTTTGTTGTGTTTATCTAAATGACGTTTGAGGTGGTTGGTGCCGCTCTTATGACGAGCTTGAAAAATCTTACCGCACAACGCACACTTAACCTTCTGAGTGAGGATCCTACCGTGTTCATCCTTGATGACGTCGATCTTCTCGTAAAAATTCCACACATCGGATCTTGGCCTTTTAGGAGCTCTTGGTGCAGATTCGTCGCCACCGGATTCGGGATTAACTTCGGTAGGCGTAGACCCAGTAGGAGGACTCATTTCAGGATCGGGAGATAGATTTTGCTCTTCATAATCAGATCCGGAAGCCATTTGATGAAAGGATTAGAAAGTATAAATAAGAGAGTATAAGAGTATAAGAGAGAAGATAAGAGAGAAGTAGATGAGTTTTGGTGTGAAGAAAACAAATAAAACCCCCCCTCTATTTATAGAACCAGCCCCCTAAGCAAATGATCAAAATAACCTCACAAAATAGCCGTTTTTTGACCGTTTTTGGGGACAAAATGGTCAAACGACCGTTTATGGCCGTTGTGGTCGGCCCGGCCCGACCGTTTTGGCCACAACGGTATCGGGCCGGGCTCCGGGCCGAGCCCGGGCCGGTGGGCTTTTTGGATAGGCTAGTCATCAACTACAAGAGAAGATGTATTACCAACCAAGGGACATCCTACGTGGCACTAACTTAGCCACTAACTTAGACACAGTGTCAGCCACAAGTTGAAAGATATATAACGTTCCTCTCATTTTTATGTGATTTTCTACAAAGTAGAGTAAATGAGTCTTTTCTTTTTCCGTTTCTTTCTTTAACTTAGTCACTATCATCCACTACTGAAGAGTATTGCCAGCCAAGGGACATCCTGCGTGGCACTAACTCAGCCACTAACTTGGACAAATTGTCAGCCTCAAATTGAATGTGTATATATATAATAAAAGTATAGGAATTTGATACCAAGTACAAATTTTATACTTGATAGTAATGTATTTCATTATCATCCGCTTTCCGATCGATGTAAATGTGGTCCCCCATTTGAGTGACTAAATGAGTATAAGTCACTTTATTATCACTAACAAAAAATGTTGTGCTCCGCCGTACCGAGCATACGATATATATATATATATATATGACTATATATATATAATATATATATATATATATTATATTCTATATTATATATGAGAAGAGAGAGAGAGAAAGAGAAATGGTATGCTTTCGGTACCAAGCATTAAAATTTTATGTTTGGTGAGTGAGGTGTACTTATTCTCATCCACTCATTCCCAGATTCCAATAGACTTTGCCAACCATGTGAATGTGGGCATAGTTTTCAATAAGTAGAGGGAATACGTTCATCACACTACACAGCCAAAAAACTTATGATTAGCTTGGACCAAACATGATACCCATATTCCTTCTCTCTCTCTCTCTCTCTCTCTCTCGTCTCTCTCACACACACCCACCACACACAACACACAACACACACCACCACACACACACACACCTAGTATATATATATATATATGTATTACTTATGATATATATATATATTATATATATATATACTATATATTTATATATCGGGAAAAGTGAATCTAAGGTTGAGCACCTAGGCTTCCCACCTAAGGGAGCGGGTCTATGAATCACAAATTTTCTAATATTTTTTTTGCGATCCGCTCCATTAAATTGATTCTACACGCTTTCTTAAACGCCAAACGCACGCAATTTTGCGGGTTGAACCGTCCTGTGTTTTGACGCATTTATCCACTCGCTGGGGCATTTTGTTAACGATTTCGAATGAATTAGGAAGCTTTTTAACGGGCACAGACAGTCTCAACGAATGCGTTCAAAACACACGAGTTTACCCAAATTGCATGTGTTGGGTTTAAGAACGTTTGTAAGATCAAGTTCAACGGAGCGATCGTAAAAAAAATTTGAGGAAATGATGTGTTCTAGGGCCCATCTGTCCTTAAGGTGTGGAGGCCTTAGGGTGTTTCACCTTTAGATTCACTTTTCACATATATATTAGTATATAATAGTTATATATTATATATATATATATTATATGATATATATATATCATATATATATATTCTATATATATATATATATTTATATATATATATATAGAGAAGAGAGAGAAGAGAGCAGAGATTGAAGAGAGAGAGCAGAGAGGAATTATGGGTATTACTTGGGCCCAAGGATCTTGGTAGTGATTGTGGAACACATCTGTTGTCCATGACATCAACACCTTGATACTATGGAGCCTCACCAACTCCAAGAGGTGTGATGTATCGGAAAGATGTGTCCAATCACTAACGCTAAGGATCATTGGCCCAAGTATACCCATAATTCTCTCTATATTATATGCATATATATATATATATATATATATATAGTATATATATATTATATATACACACACACACACAACACACCACACACAGCCACCACACAACCAACACACACACTTATAGGAGGATCCAAAAATTCAATATTCATGCTTAAAGTTTAAATTACTTACAGTGAATCACTGTAGCTACATCAATATAGCACAAACAAAACACTGTAGCATTAAAAAAAAAACAGTGTGGCATTTACAAAAATATACTACAGCATTTAAAAGTACAGAATTACTATCGCAGAAATAAAAAAAGAGAGTCGTGCTTTGCACGGGGTGCACACTAGTATATATATATAGTTAAATATTGCATACATAATTCTTGTTTAGTCTCACATCGGTTAGAGCAGTAGAACAATCCTACTTATATTGTATATATAGACTACAATATCTATGAATATATACACTCTTTTCTCCTAATTTGCTATGTTTCTAGCATGATATCAGAACTATTCAATCAATCCCTTCCTTAAATATCAACCCCACAAATCTAAACACGCGAGCCTCACTATCTCCCCCAAAGCCCTAGCCCGTAACCCTAGCCATAACCCCGTCCCCAAACACTAGCTCATAACCCTAGTTGCCACTAGCCAAGATCCCAGCCATCCACGCCACTTCTCGTGCACCAGATCCAACTAAGCTAAAACAACAACAGCGTGTACCAAAACTGCACCACCATCGGACGACTTGCACCAGATCTGCACCACTGATGCACGACATGCACTAGAACTGCACCACTACCACACAACGTGCACCAGATCCGCACCAGGGCTTGACCAACTAAGCCAAAATAGCACCACCATGCAACATATTTGCACCACCGCTGCACCACGTGCACTAGATCTGTAGCAGGGCTCGACCAACAGAGCTAAAACTACACCACAAGCACCAAATTTGTACCACCACCGCACCACGTGCACCAGATCTGCACCAGTGGTCGACCAATAGTGCTCTACCTCATCATTCATTAAAAAAACTAGATCTTCATATATCTTCATCACTCAAAGCCAATCATTTGACTTTAAACTAGATCTTCATAGATCTCGCGCCAATCATTTGGCCTACCAACTAGATCTTCATAGATCTTACTAGATCTTCATAGATCTTGTGTCATTCATTTGGCTCACAAACTAGATCTTTATAAATCTTCAGGTAATCATTTAGCTTAATCAATTTTAAGCTAATATGTTAGCTTCCTCTTACGACCATTCGTTAATAATCTCTTTGAGATAAGCGATAAGTTGTTCTCCATCATGACAACGTTGGAGATGCACTTTCATCAACAATCCATTAACATAAAACTCGATGGTGATAACTACCATCTCTGATCCTACTCCCTACGAGTCATCCTCTGTAGTCATGGGCATTGGGGACACATCGATGGCACTTCTAAACCTTCAACTCAACCATTTCTTATTAGCGATCTCACCAAGTATACGGCTGCCCTCTCCTCTTACGAGTCTGCTCCTATGGCTTGGACACTTGCTGAAGATCGCACCATCTCCGCAATCGTACAGTCCATCTCACTCTCTATTTGAGTTCAGCTCACATGATTTGACACTGCCATATCCCTCTTGGAATACCTACAGTGCCTTTACACACAGTCAGACGACACTCGAGAATTTTAACTATACCAAATGATCTCTATGGTTACACATGGTGATCGCTCGATCCGTTAGTTTTATACCCACATCTTTGATCTCTAGGAACAACTTGCAGCACTTGAAACACCCCTTACTGACCCGTCTTCCAGAACTATTCACCACAACAACAGAGTTAGGCAATGTCTCTTTCAGTTCATGATGAAACTCTGACCAGAGGTTGAATGCATTCGCAGCCAACTTATTCTTCGGTCACCACTCTTGAAACGACTGTCATAGAGTTACAGGCTGAGGAGACACGTCTTCACCCAACACTCTTCCCATCAGCTCGAGCTCCATCTACGCCACCTCATGCACAACTAATCACCATGGTTTTCCCTATCGATAGTACACCTTATCGATTAAACAACAACAATTTGGCACCATCTCCGCATGTAAACAATAGTGTGACATTCACAAACTCTGTGAATATTCTACGAACAAGTATCGCGCGAGGATAGCTAAAACACCCTCCCCAACACCACCGCCCCCTTGCCTCAGGTGACCATCACCGAGATTCTATCCACATCTACACCATCATCCTATGCTGACCTCCTATAGGCACTACATCCATCCGCTTCCTCATCTTACACATGCTCAGCTGCTACTTCGTTTGTCACTCAATTAGGTACAAAGACTAACCCATGGATTTTAGATTCGGGTGCTACACATTATCTTACGTCATCACAAACACACCTCCATAACCAAACACTCCTACCTCTCACAGGCTTGGTCCGCACAGTGAATGGCACACCACTACCCATAACCTCTGTAGGTCACATGCATATTAAGCCTTAATTCTCGATCCCCAACGTACACCATGTCCCTAATGTCACTATGAACTTACTCTCAGCCTCACAAATCACCTCACATAACTATACTTCTACCTTCACTGCATCATCTTGTCTTATACAGGATCCTCACATAGGACAAATGGTTGGGACTGGTCGTAATATCGATGACCTATACTACATGGACAAGCTCATCCTCCCCACTCCCACTGCATCTGTCATTCGCCTCCTCAACTCTAAACCAACCACCTGCGACCTCTGGCATCATCCCCTTGGTCATTTATCTTTACCTCGTCTTCGTACCCTTTCCGTAACTGGCAAATTAGGAAATTTTCCTACTGATGCATTATCACCATGTATTGGCTACAAGTTGACAAAATACTTGGCCCAACCTTTTCTAATAAGCAATCAAAACACTTCTGCACCTTTCGACCTCATTCATACTGACATTTGGGGACCATCTCCACATCCATATCATGGTGACAATCACTACTACATAACATTCATTGATGATCACTCACGTTTTACCTACCTAATGAAACATAAATTTAATGCATATGACATTTATAAAAACTTTGCCACCATGATCCTCACCCAATTCTCCTCCAATATCAAAACCCTATGCTCCGACTCCGCAAGGGGTGGGGGGATATACATCCTGTCGCTTCATAGAATTCCTTGTCTCTCAGGGAACCCTCTCTTAATTCTCCTGTCCATATGCTCACCAACAAAACGGTGTAGCTGAAAGGCATCACAGACACCTCCTTGAAACCACCAGATCATTTCTACTATCTACATATGTACCCGTTCACTTTTGGACAAAAACTCTCCTCACAAGTGTTTATCTCATCAATCACACCTCCTCCAACTCTACAAAGCCTCACACCCTTTCAAAAACTATACCAAACACCACCAAAGTACTCTCACCTTCGAGTCTTTGGTTGCACATGCTTCGTCAACTTCTATCTTCAGAGCGCAACAAACTTTCACCTTAATTTGTTATGTGCGTATTCTTTGGATACGATCTCCATCATAAAGGCTATCGTTGCTATAACTCTGATCACCTCCGCATCTCTCTCCATGTCACTTTTTTTAACATCTTTCGTACTATGCCCTACCCTCCCCACTCATTCCTTCACTACCATCCACACCCACAAATCTCAGATTTCTTGATCTTACACACCCTACTCTCTAGCACCACAAACCATTCTAGAGCTACATCAAGAAATTAGTCCTCCCACCGAGCAAGTGGCTAATTTTGACCCACCCCTTGCTGCACCGAATCAATCAACCTATTCACCAATTTCAATCGAACCTGAACCACCCACGGCTGGCGTCCCACCTAAGCCAATATATCCCGCTCGAGATCGCCAACCACCAGCCAAATACTGTGACCCCAACTTCACCTCCATTGCCTTTCACACAGCCACTATGATGACATTAGATTATGTGAAACCCTATTCTTACTATGATGCAGTTAAGCACACTGAGTGGCAACAGGCAATGTACGACGAACATACTGCTCTCGAGAAAACTCCTACATGGGATCTCACCACCTTCCTCTGGGAAAGACCCATATTAGCTACAAATGGACCTACAAGGTCAAGACTAGAGCTGACGAAACCATCGAGCGTCACAAGGCTCAGTTAGTCGCTCGAGGCTTTCTACAACAATATGGGCCCCAGTTGCTAAAATGACCATTGTTTGAACACTACTTACCATTGCCACTTCCTAAAAATGGCCACTGTACCAAATGAATGTCAAAAATGTTTTTCTACATGAAAACATCACTGAGGATATCTACATGACCCTACCACCTAGACTCCCTCACTCTAAAGGTCTTGTCTGTCACCTTCACCAAGCTCTCTACGACCTCAAATAGGCACTCGGTGCATGGTTCGCCAGATTCACACATGTTATGCAACCAGCTAATTTTCTTCCGAGTGAAAATGATCCAGCAATGTTCATCTCCTCCTCAAACAGCTAACACACCATCCTCCTCCTCTCTGTTGACGACATGATCATTACTAGTGACAATACATCAACCATCAACCATATCAAATCTCAGCTTCAACGATAGTTCGAAATGAAAGACCTATGCAACCTACATCACTTACTCGGATTAGAGATCAATCAAACACCACGTGGCTACCATCTATCTCAATAGAAATTTTCCACTGGCATCATCAATCGTGCAAGGTTAACAGATTCCAAACCAGCTTGGACGTCTCGCAAACTGAATGTCAAACTTAATGCTACCGATGGTGATCCACTACTTGATGCAACTAACTATTGATATCTTATAGGCAGCTTGGTCTATCTCACCATCACCAGACCTAACATCTCTTATGCGGTTCATGTTCTTAGTCAATTTGTCGTTGTGCCTCACTCTTCTCATCAATCAACATGCTTCGTGTTCTACGCTACATTTATGAGACACCAAGTAGAGCATTCTTCTTCTCAGCCTCATCATCACTCATCCTTCATTTCTAAAGGGATTCTAACAGGTGACGCCACAAATCGCCGATATACCTCCAGCTATTGTATCCTCCTAGGCGACTCTCTCATCTCTTGGAAATCCAAGAAACAAAATGTTGTCTCTCACTCTAGTGCAAAATCAGAATATCATTCCATGGCATCTACCACCGTAGAGATCATCTAGCTACGACAGCTCCTTGACATGGGTGTGTCTTCCACAATGACAACTCCTCTTCATTATGACAACATGAACGCCATCAAAAAGCATGGACATCACCACTCTATTTCTATAAATGAATTATCAAGAGATATCCATGTGGTGAGACTCATCTTGCTAGTTACATCAAAAAGCATGGACATCACCACTCTATTTCGCTAAATTATTTATCAAGAGCAGTTATGTAAAGTTTGCGTACTATCTTGTAAATAACATTGTGATGACATGATTTTACAAATAAAGTTAGAAGGGAAAAATGTGTCAAGACCCAAAAAAAATAAAGGGGCCCCCCCCCCCCCCCCCTTTTTTTTTTGTGTGCCAAAGCCCCTAATACATGAAGTTATGATGTTTCAGCCCTTTTTACATTTCCCAGACAACACAAAGAGAAACTTTTTTGAAAAATCCAAAATTGCCCTTTTTACCTGTTCCCCCAAAACTTGGCTGTCCTCTCTCTCTTCTCTTTCGCACACTCAAACCTCCATCATCTCGAGAACCCATATTCAAAACCCCAGTTTTCACTCAAGTGTCCAGTAAATCCATAAGAAAAATGGCTAAAAAAAATTAAGTAAAATGACCAAGAACCCTACTGTGGACAAGGGTGAAGAAGACATCACGCAAACGGAAGGGGTTCGTTCCTGGCGGTGCTCATCACGATTGGTGAAGGAGGAATTACTAAAATTATCCACTGTCGCCTCTACCTCTACCCTCATATTTTCCGCTGGCGGTTCTTCTCTGACATCCTCTGAGGATGAGGAGAGTAACGAGACGACGAAGACCCTATTGAGCATGAAAAAGGGACCAGGAATTTGAGAACGCAAGAGGAGACGCTCGCTAGAGGAAGTGTCCATCTCAAAGAAGAAGTAAGTTCCCAATCAATTGAGTGATTTTGAGTTTTATTAATTTTTGTTATAAGTAATTTGTAAAATTATGGTGTTTAATATTAGTTGAAAATATGAGCGAGAAAAAAAGGAAGAAAGCTAATAGTTTATGTGTTTGAAATGGATTGAGGTTCATGGGTTCTGTTTATGAAAAATTATGGTGAGAAACTGGCTATTGTAGTGTAGAACCAGTTTCTTAATTTGGAGTAAGATCTGAACAATATGAAGTATAATCGTTTGGAAGAAATGCATGTCAATAATTCTCATTTGTTGTTAGATAGTAGAAATGTATGTCAATAGTTCTCATTTGTTGTTAACGTTTACCCTTAACTGTCAACTATTAGCTATTCATGTTAATAAATTTTGACTTTTACTAAGATAATACATTTACTGTTAATTGTTACCTAATTTGAATTCATGTTAATAGTAATCATTTGTTGCTAGGCTAAGGTCATAACTATTGCCCTTCTATATTCAATTTATTGATAATGAAAGTTGATATAACGAGGACCCTATTTATAGATTTTTCCCCTTATTCTGAGTGAAATTATTATGTATGAAGTGTCGACCTATTGTATGACATATAGGCTCATTGTTTGAAATTTAGCTCATTGTGTTATATTATCATGTAATATATACTCAGGACTATAATAATAGCATATGAATTGCAATATACAATCACATCCAACAATTATGAAAAGAATGCGAATACTTGCAATTGAATTATGGCATATATTATTTATTGAGAAGTATAACTTGTACGAACACATGCTAAGTGAAAGTTGAGTGTTGTTAACGTTCAACCAGTGTTAACTGTCATAAAATGTTGTTAAGTTTTAACCTTTAATGTTAATATTTGCCACTGATGTTAATAAGTATAATGAATGTTAAGAATTTGAACGATTTGTTAAGAGTAAATAGTTGTTTATGCAGGAAAGTTGTTGTTGTAGGTGATATAAGGCCTAGTGCATGTTTTTGATTGTACTGTACTTTCAAGAAAAAACTTCAACCAAAAATGAAAAAGTGGCATTGAGATGCCTACAATGGCAGTAATTTTGAACACTACGTATTGTTTGGATCTCCAACACGTGATCGATGGCACTAGAGCACATGCTCAGTCATTATGTTTGCGAAAATGATGAATTCTCTTTTCCCGATTCCAAAATTGGATCGATATTTTCAGTCAATTTTGATGAAGAGTGGGTACAAACTCACACGTGCTTCCCTATTGATGGGGGGTTGATCTATGTGAATAGAGACCCTCACAACCGGCTTTAGAGGGAGTACTTTGAAGAGAAGAAAGAAATGCTAAAGGCCAAGGCAAAGGCAAAGGCCAAAGATAAACAAAAAGCCGGTAGCATGAGGAGATATGTTGAAGAGTTACTGGAGACACTTGTTGAGTCAATCTCAAAGAAGGACATTGAGGATTTTGTGTTGTTTCATATTTTGTACCAGTGTGCAATGATTTGGTGCCCTAACATCTCACAAGACATCCCAAGATAGTTGTTTCAATATGTAGATAGTATTGAGAGAGTGAAGAATATTGCTTGGGGTAAATTTATTTTTGATGAGATGAAGAGAGACATTCAAATTGCCGTTGAAGGATTGAGGAAGCTAGGGGTTACATACATACCTGGATGCATGCCGCTCATCCCTGTAAGTTGCATGTTCATATGGTTTGATATTTTTTTTAGTTATTAGTAGTGTTGGTAATAGGCATCAGAAAACATCACTAGTAGAAATTCGCACATTCTAGACGAAATATTCTAGACGGAATTTTTTCCGTCTAGGATGATATTAAACTAGACGGAATATTTCGGTCTAGAATATTCCGTCTAGGATAAATTATCGTAGACGAAAATTTCCGTCTACAATAGCAATGTAGATGGTTTTGTTATTTTAATTTTTTTTTAAATTTGTCAAGTATTCTAGACAAAAAATTCCGTCTAGGATACATTCTAGACGAAATATCCTAGACGGATATTTTCGTTTATAATAACAACATCGACGGTTTTGTTATTTATTTTTTTAAAACATTGTTGAAGTATCGTAGACGGAAATTTTCGTCTAGGATATTTAGCCAAATTTTAAAAAAAATTGAAACCGCCAATTTTTAATAAAAATTCAAAACCACATGACTTCTACTCGGAGCGGGCCATCTACCACAGACTCACTTCCACTTGAGCGCGCCCATCTCCCCCTCTCCTCTCTCCTCGGCGGGCGCTCCGCCCCTGCGGGCGTCGCCTCAGTCCCTCGTCCCCCGCGTGCCTGCCCACCCTTCCTCTCGACCGGCATGCTCGGATCAATTTCGTGACTCGTGGAAGCTCGGACCTCCCCCTCGCCTGGGCCCTCCGGGCCTCCTCTCTTCGATCCGGTCCCGTCCATCCCCTCTCCCGCGGCCTCATCTCGGGGCCGTCCCAGAACTCCCGTCCCCCGCCTCTCCCTCTCCGTCTTCTGCTCCATGCTCCGCCGCCTCGCGCGCGCCAACGACTTCACTCTCCCCTCCGCCCTCAAGGCCTCCGTGTTAGCTTGACTCGGTCATGGTGACCAAATCAACGATTCTTAGTAGAGAGAATTGTGAATCATGGAAGGGTTGTTGAGAGAAAATCTCTCATTGGGGCGGATCTTGGGGGGTGGAGTTAGTGGGTTCAGCCCCTATAAATGGAGGAGTAATTCTCCTTGAGAAAACACAACAAAAGAAAGTGATAAACCCTTACCCATTAGCGGAACCCCCCTCAAAATCTGTTCTTCCTTCTTCTCTGAGATTAAACACTGGTATCAGAGCTTCGATCCTCAACTCCCATCACGCCGTCATCGACAACTGCGCCTCCGACGACCTCAATCCATCCCGTAAAGACGACGACCTCGATCAGATCTGACCTCGACGTCGGAGTCTCCATCCTCCCGCCCTTTCTGATTTAGATCGAGTAGATAGATCAGCCGCCTCTTGTATTTGTGGCCAAAACCCTAAGTCCCTTCTTGAGATCATTTTTTTACGAGTGGGGCACTCGTTTTCTCAAGAGCCAAGCTACAAAGCCAGGCCCATTTCCCCACAACCAGCAAAGCCATCCACTTTATTCGTTTAAATCAAAGCCAAACCATTTCTTTTTATTAAAACAAAGCCAGGCCCATGTTCTCTTAAAAAATTTGTACAAAGCCCACTTTTCCTATATCACACCTTCTTCGAAACCAGCAGGCCTTAAAAAAAGGCCTTGCTGTTGGTTCGATATCAGTGAGCGTGAGGAAAAAATCAAGGTTGTTGTTGGGTTTGATTCTTCACATAGTGGACCTTCTTCAAAATCTAGTCAGAAACGACGCCGAATCTTCGACAAGTGCTGATTCAATCAACACCGTTGAGTGACAATCTCGCTCGAATTGGAACTTCTTTCATCAACTCGGAACAATCAGGTTCTTTTTATTTATTTATTTATTTATTATCTAATTTTATTCTATTTTAGTATAATTGTCAAAATATCAACCTTATATATATATTTTAAATTAATTTAGTTTTAGTTCTCTACCGAATGGCTAGTAAACTCGTTCTATCAGAACTAGGAAAAATTAACAAATTTAATGGCAGTAATTATGATATGTGGCATAGAAAAATAGGGTATGCTCTTATTCATGACAATATTGATGATATAATTGAAACCACTGCTCCAACCCTTACTGATAAATCTACACTTGAAGAAAAGAAATGGTTTGAACAGTGGAAGTCGAAAGACAAAAAGGCAAAAAGTCTCATGCTCATGTTCATGGAAGATAATTTAATCAAATTTTTTGAAACTTATAAAACTTCCATGGACATGTGGAATGCAATAAAAGAAAAATACGACACTGCTTCTGAAGTTAACATTCAACTACTCTTGCATAAGTATAATTCTTGTCGTATGCAAGAGGGAGACAATGTCGTAGAGCATATAAATAAAATGATTGTCATGGCTAAGGACTTATCCACTGCTGGGACCGAAATCCCGGAAAGAATGCAAGTGGCAACCATTTTGAATAGTCTTCCCCCTTCACTTGCTGTGGCTGCCACCACATTAAGAATGAACCCTGCCATTAAGTCTGTCACTGATCTTCCTATGCACCTAGCGATAGAACAGGACTTAATAGCCAGTAGGAAGGAACCAGAACTGAATATGGTGCAGCAAGAGCTGAATTATGTCCGCCAGAGGCATAATGCTGAAAGCTATAAAAACCCTGGTTCTAGTAAACCACAACCACGAGGACCAAAATCGCAGCAGTTCAAGAGAAAGAAAGTACCCCGCGGAGCCTGCTACAATTATGGAAAGTTTGGGCATTTCAAACCCAATTGCCCACAAGGTAAAAAGCAGGAGAATAATGGAGGCTTTAAGCATACAGAACAAGGGGGTACTAGCAAAAGGGAATTCGTCGGTGTGACGAAATGTAATGCTGTGATGACGGATATCAGTGGTTGGTGGATCGACTCCGGTGCGACTAGGCATATCGCAAAGGACAAGAATGGAGTCGTAGAATTCACCGAGCTGAAGAAAGGAGAACAGAGAATCTATATGGGAAATAATACCTATCTCGATGTAGAAGGTATTGGTTCGTATAGATTGGATCTTAGGGACAGCATTCTTGTCCTCAAAGATGTGTTCTATGCGCCAGGAATTCGGCGCAATCTGATCTCTGTTCCCAGCTTGATGAAGAAAGGACTGGAAGTTAGGTTCTATAATAACAGGGTTTCTATAGGTAAGAATAATAAAGTGTATGCTATGGGTAAATATGTGCCCGAGCATGAATTATGCATTCTTCCAGTAGTTTGTAATAATTCTGATAATAAAATTTTGAATTTGAACTACTTGTCTTGTTATATTTCTGAATCTGAATTGTGGCATTCTAGACTAGGACATGCTAGTATTTCAAAAATGAAAGAAATTATCATAATAAACTTGCTTCCTGCACTATCTAATGTTCAATTGCCACCATGTGAACATTATTTAACTGGTAAAATGACTAGAAAACCTTTTGTTGGCGGATATAGAGCCAATGAACTTTTAGGGTTGATACACTCGGATATTTGTGGTCCCCTAAGTATCAAATCTCATAGTAATAAAGAATATTTTATTACTTTTATAGATGATTATTCCAAGTTTGCACACGTCTAACTTATATCCAGAAAATTAGAAGCTTTTGAGTGCTTTAAGAGATATAAGACAGAAGTTGAAAAAACCAACTTGGATTGAAAATCAAAATTTTGAGAACTGATAGAGGTGGAGAATATAATTCTAAAGAATTTGAAAGTTATTGTATTCAACATGGAATTAAAAGGCATACAACAATGCCGTATACGCCACAACAGAATGGTGTTGCTGAAAGAAAAAACAGAACATTATTAAATGTAGTTAGATGCATGTTGTCTCATTCTGGTCTCTCTAAAAACTTTTGGGGAGAAGCATTGTTAACTGCAAACTATATTTTAAATAGAATTCCTACCAAATCAGTTATATCTACACCTTATGAATTATGGAATGGGAGGAAACCTAATTTGAGTCATCTCAGGAAGTGGGGATCTATAGCCCATGTTCTCATTCCATGTCAACTTAGAGATAAGTTGGATTTTAAAACAATAAAGTGTAGATTCATAGGGTATTCAGAAAAGTCAAAAGGTTATAAGTTCTACAATAAAGAAAAAGGTGTCATTGAAAGCAGAGATGCTACATTTCTAGAGAATCTAGAGGAAGAGGAACAAGTTCAAGAGGAAATAGAACCTCTAACTGTAATAGATGATGATTATTACAGTGTTGTTCCCACTAATGACCCTGATATTGTGAATGAACCTAACCTTAAAAATGATGAAATACCTATGGAAAATAATGTACCTAATCAACCGGTTGTAGGCAACAAAAGGCAATGAACACAACCTTCATGGATGGATGATTACTATTTGTATTCATGTGAGCCATCATGTTTTTCGGTAGATACAAATATAGAAGAACAAGATCCCTTAACCTTTTCTGATGCGATGAAATCGCATGAATCAGCTTCATGGCTAGAATCTATGAGAGAAGAACTTGATTCCATAGAAAAGAATAAGGTATGAGAGTTATGTGATCTACCAGAAAATAGAAAAGCTATAGGATGCAAATGGGTGCTCAAAAAGAAATATCGTGTTGATGGATCTATTGATAAATTCAAAGAACGGTTAGTTGCCAAAGGTTATAACCAGAAGGCAGGAATAGATTTTCAGGAGACATATTCTCCTGTAGCTAAATTTGCATCCATTAGAATTATTTTGACTATTGTTGCATATCTTAATTTAGAGTTATTCCAAATGGATGTTAAAACTATATTCCTTAACTGAGAGTTGAATGAAGCAATATATATGCAACAACCTGAAGGTTTTCAGGTGAAAGAACAGGAACATAAAGTTTACAAATTAATGAAATCTCTATATGGTTTAAAACAGTCTTCTAGAAAATGGTATCTTAAATTTCATGATGCAGTTACTAAACTTGGTTTTATTCAAAATAAATTAGATAATTGTGTATATGTCTTGAAAAGTGGGAGCAAGTTTACTATATTATCCTTATATGTGGATGATATATTGCTCGCTGGAAATAACATAGAAATGTTGAATAAAACCAAGGCAGATCTCAGCGAAAAGTTTGAGATGAAAGACATGGGAGATGCATCATATATTCTTGGAATTCAAATAATTCGAGATAGAAAGTCTAGAATGCTAAGTTTAAACCAAGAAAAATATTTAAGATCAGTTCTTAAAAGGTTTGGAATGGAGAATTCCAATCCGGCACCAACTCCGTTGGTTATGGGAAAGAGATTATGTAAAGAGCAAAGCCCTGGAGAAGGGCAGAAGCCATTAGATGTTCCTTATGCTCAAGCAATTGGAAGCTTGATGTATGCAATGTTGTGCACCAGACCTGATATAGCTTATGCTGTGAGTCTAGTCAGTAGATATCAAAGTAATCCAGGACCAGCACATTGGGAAGCTGTTAAAAGGATTATGAAGTATATCAGAAGTACATTGACTCATAGATTAGTTTATCAAGCTGATTCGCTTGAACTCCTCGGTTATTTCGATGCAGATTTTGGAGGTGATAAAGATGATGGAAAGTCCACTTCGGGACACTTATTTATCTTTGGAGGAGGAGCTGTTTCTTGGAGTAGCAAGAAACAAGGGTGTGTTGCTAGATATACGCAAGAAGCTGAATATATAGCTTGCAGTATGGCAACTACACATGCTGTCTGGATAAGACGGTTTTTGATTGATCTTGATCTCAATTTGTTAGAAGGACCTATTGATATTTATTGTGATAATCAAGCAGCAATTAGCTTAATCAATAGTGGCGCGAATAGCTCCAAAGGAAAACATATTGAGATCCAGTATCACTATATTCGAGATATTGTAGAAAAGGGAGAAGTCAAAGTGACTTATATCCCTACTACAGATATGATTGCTGATCCTTTGACAAAAGGAATACCAGCAGAATCTTTTATCAAACATGTAAGTTTGATGGGACTTAGGAATAAATAAGTCCAAGTAAAATTTCATGAATAATGAAATAAGAATTACTCTCTACGGATAGTGGGAGTAATGGTAAGCAGAAACATCCGATCTCACGGATAGTGGGAGGCATGTCACTTGGTTAATTTGGTCAAGTGGGAGATGTTAGCTTGACTCGGTCATGGTGACCAAATCAACGATTCTCAGTAGAGAGAATTGTGGATCGTGAAAGGGTTGTTGAGAGAAAATCTCTCATTGGGGCGGATCTTGGGGGTGGAGTTAGTGGGTTCAGCCCCTATAAATTTGAGGAGAAATCTCCTTGAGAAATCACAACAAAAGAAATTGATAAACCCTTACCATTAGCCGGAAACCCCTCAGAAATCATGTTCTTCCTTCTTCTTGAGATTAAACACTCCGCCTCCCTCCGACCCCCCTCGTCCCCCAGCTCCACTGCGGACTCTCTCAACGGCCAGCCTCATACCTCCGCGCCGAGGACGTGCACTTCAAGTCTGCGCGCCCTTTGACGCCAGGCAGGACGTGTTCGACGAAAATGCCCCCGCAAGAACGTCCTTCAAAGGGCACCGTTATTGGATGATGTCACCAACAGCTACGCAGGTTACGGGACGGGGGGACTCCCAGGCCCCCCCCCTCCCCCCCCCCCTCCCTTCCTGAAACATGGCAGATACCTTTTATCATCTATAAACATGGTAATAATAGTCTGATTTTTCATGAATAGCCTAATCTTCAATAAAGATGGTATTACAACAGAGTGTACATTTGGTTATTAATTATTGTTGAATAATATTTTTGTTTCAAGTTTTTTAGATTATATATTAAGATCCCAAATGAAATTATGAAACTGATTTTTAATCGTGTATGAATTTAGCGTCTCTGCATTTGTGGGGAACGAAGCACCTATGACTGTCTATGGTGATATAATTGCTATTTATTATGCTCTGTTGGTATGAATTGTGCTATAACTGCTTTATACTTTTGGTTGTAAACTTCTCATGTTTGGGTCCTATGCTGAGGGTACCTCTTGTTCGTAATTGCTTCAGAAAGGAAAATAACACTGATTTATCAAGTAAAAGTTAACTTGACTGCCTGTCTTATGATTTTGGTCAATTTATTTTGTGGAGCTTCTTAATTTTTAGTCATGCTTAATAATCCTCACATTTATTAGTAAAATCTAGTGAACATGATAGTATAGTCTCTGACTTGACAAAGGAATATTATGTGTCATAATATGAATTTATATTGCAGGTCTTGTTAGAATTGCTGAAGACCTATGTCCTTGAACTTTTGAAGGACTGAAGACTGCTGCATATTGCAAACGTGGCTGTCAACATGGTATGTTACTCATGCTTTTCATACTATACTGATTAATACCTTGTTATACTAGGTTACCAGCTACATGTCCTGGAATTAGGGTCTGACAGTCTATATCTTTTCATGATAATTATGCTCTGTAATTCATTGTCATTTCTTTTTAAAAACCTGTTGCGTATTTTGGGGCATAAAAATTATGCATAGGTTTACTGACATTGTTTTCATCCTTTTTGCTATTTCTTAGTCAAGAATCGCCGAAAGCACTTTACAATATTGAAAAAATCTGGAACTCGTAAAATCTAAACATATCTAAGTAAACATTGGTGATAGTGTATTTTTTTTAAAAAGATTTTAACATCTTTAAATTGACATCTATTTCATCTTCTTATTTGGTAAGGGAAATTCCATGATTGCAATGCATGCTTGTGGGCTGGTGTTGGTTGAGGTGTAACCTACAAAGGATTTCCAGAATTGATGAGAAAACAATAGATTTTTCTTTTCCATGCGCCTCCAATCTATCATTTTTGTTAAAATGTAATCTTTTCATTTAAGTAGGATTACTATCATGGTAGCTCTAAACTTCTACTCTTTCGATATGGGATGATACTAATTGAGTTAGTGCGTATTTCTCAGGCTATCCATTACTGAGTGCCGGCGCGCACACACAGACATTGTAGGATATAAGATCTTGAAACCAGGATTGAGTTACTGCATATTTCTCAGGCTATCCATGAATGTTCGTCAATGAAGTTGCCAAAACGTGAAAAGTCTCAAACCATGTATGAGAAATATCATCACATGAGTATCTTTTTTTTTCCTTCCCCTTCTAAAATCAGAAACTAGCATATCTTTTTACGGCAACAAGCCATGTCATTTTAAGGTTATTCATGTCCCCGTCTTCCTTGAGAAGATAAGTTAAAAACTAATTTGGGGATAATCCTAAATTCATAGCGTTGACCAATTTTTTGAAATATGGTTGATTCATAAATTTCTTGTAGATGATGAACCATGTTAATCTTTTTTACCTCCTTAACCAGGGTGTTCCTGTTAATGTCAACCATGGATTCAGTGTTGATTTTGTTTGGAAGAGTACCGGCTTTGATCGGGTGCAAGGAGCAATGAAAACTTTTGCTGTAGATGAAACCAGTGTCAGTGGGTGAGCTTCATTCTATCCTCATGAGTGAGATTCAGATAATGTTTTAATGTGTTGTGGATTCGAATGTTGTTATATGAGATTCAGACAGTGTAATATTCAGATGAATGCATGTACAGATATTGAAAGAAATGACATTTGATCTCTCTCATTTCTTTTGGGTTGATATAGCATATGGTTCTGTACTTGTGTAAGTGATTTGTGTGGGTTGCAGATTGAATATGAATGAATATGATTTTCTTTTTTCTCTTTGTAGTCTCCTGTTATGTTTACATAACTTAAATAGCAAAAAAATGTAAAGATGATGACATAATATTTCAGTTTCATTCTAGAATTTTGTATAATGACAGAATGCACACTTTGTAACTCAATACACAAAGTAGGTTTACAAGCCAAAAAAACACTACAACATGTATCCTAGACGGAAATTCCGTCTAGGATGCTATATCCTAGACGAAAATTCCATCTAGGATACTTTCAATACGGAAGTATCCTAGATGGAATTTTCGTCTAGGATATAGCATCCTAGACGAAAATAAAATTCGCATAGGAACCTTCCTAGACGTATTTTATTTCCGTATAGGATTATCCGTCTAGGATGCATCATAGACGGAAATTCCGTCTAGGATACCGCATTCTAGACGGAAACAAACTCGACTCACATCCTAGACGGAATTCTGTCTAGGATAGGGTTTTTAGACGGAAATGGGAGTATCCTAGACGAAATTTTCCGTCTAGAATGCCTCATTTTGTACTAGTGCATGTACAAGATTGAATGTTAATCGGATATGGTAAAAATTAACATGTTAACATGAAATTTAACATATCATCGTGAAAGGTAACATTAATGTGTGAAAGTTAAAATGTACCCATGAATATTAACATGTAATAGTGAAAGTTTACCTTTAAGTGCGAAAGTTAGTTATTTAGACTGAAATTCAATAAATAGTTTTGAAAGTTAGAAAGAAAAATTAGGACAAATATTTGTTGCTTCTCCTCCTCCTTTTTCATGCTATCTGTAGTTTTACTAGTTAATAAAATCTTGAATTTTCGTTCATTCTATTTTGACAGCTATGGTACTATGAGATGACGAACATTAAAAAACCAGCCCTAAACTTGAGATGGAAACCTCCGTTGACCAATTGGGTAAGGGTCGGAGGGATGACTAGATCTTTGAGGAGAGAGATAATTGTTTCCAAGGCAAAAAAAGCAAGCATTAAACTCGTAGAGAAACCAATTTCTCCCAGCAGCCCATGGTGTGAGAAATACCCTCAAAAGGATCCTAGTGGGAAGAAGAATGATATCTCTCGTCTTGGAAAAAAATAATCCCCTTGTGTCCAATAGGAGCAAAGCTATGGAGCAATCATTGTTAAGGAAGAAGGAGAAGAAAGAAGATGTTAAGAATGAGAAGCAAGAGAAGGTGAAGGGCAAACCAAAGAGTTCATCCGTAAGCTATGTAAGCATCAATACTCTTTACACATTCTTGCATATTAACATTGATTAAAATTTTGTAACTTTTTTATTATTACACTTAAATTTGCATTGTGTCATGTTAACTTTCTTTGGACAAGATAATTACATTGTTTCATGTTGAGTTAGTGTTAAATATAAATGTTCAGCAAAACATGTGAATAAATAACATAGCATGATAACTTTTACTGTTATATGTTATCTTTCATGCTTACATGTTATATGTTATTCTTACATGTTAATTTAAGTTGTGTACATGTTAATTTTCAGATTAACGTGTTAACTTTCATTCTTACATGTTAACATTTCAAATTTTATGGATTTCCATAACTATTATCCTTAATTTTATGGATTTACGTGGGTAATGGGTATATGGTTGTTTTTTTAGATTTTCTCCCAGCCTATCAGTGATGCTCTTGAAAGAGAAGATGAGATAGAGAAGTTTCCAAGTGAAGAGCAAATTCAATTTTGAAGGAATATAGCCAAACTAAATTGGAAATTGATCCATATGGTCAAGCGTAGCAAGCGCCTTCAATGGAATGATTGCTCTAAGGAGATACAACAGCTTAACAGGAAATTAGAGATCTATGAAGGAACTGCTGATCTGATTGACCCCCGAAGACCTAAAGAAGAATGTGAAGGCTATTATGTCCTAGAATGATAGGCCTACAAAGGCTGCATAGAAGAAGAGGAAAAATTGTATTGATTCTATTGATAAGGGTGACAATCACTGCTAAAAAATAAGGTATCCTAGACGGAAAATTCCGTCTAGGATACTCAGAATTCCGTTTAGGATGTGTATTCTAGACGGAATTTCGTCTAGAATATGCGTCTAGGATGTTTCCGTCTAGGATGTAGTATTCTAGACGAAAATTCCGTCTAGAATACATCTTAGACGGAATATTCTAGACGGAATTCAAAACTATCTAGAATACATCCTAGACGGGTTATTCTAGACGGAATTCCCGTCTAGAATACTACATCCTAGACAAAAAAAAATTCGTCTAGAATGACTATTCTAGACGAAAATTTCCGTCTAGAATACTCATTCTAGACGGAAATTGATTTTTTAATTTTTTTAATTTTTTTCAAAAAAAGTCATCCTAGACGGAATTTCAGCATCTTAGACGGAATTTCCGTCTAGGATACTATGCTACAGTTTTTTTTTTGCAAAATCTACTTTTGGTGCATGTACACAATATTGAACAACAAAAAAATATATTTATATCCAACACAATCTAATTATATTCCAATATCAAATCCCATTATATTCAAATAATACATTCACCAAAACAGTAGAGAGATATATAAATTATTTACAAACTTTTACATAAATTATTTACAATGGCTATGACACTGCAGAAGCTTCTTCAACTCCTTCCCTATACATTTCTTTGACAAAATTAAAACCTCCTGGTCCAATAACAGATCCAGCTAGCAAATGAAAAAGAATAATCCTGTCGGGGATCTGTGCAATTAACCCTAAAATTAGGTAATAAGAATAACACCACACGAAAGAATCATGCCTGTGAAAGCCTGAAACTCCTTGCTGAACTTTCCGTTTCGTTTCACACACTCCATTATTTCTTGCCTATATCAAGGGGAATATATTTTCCATAAGTAACCAAAAGACATAATTGGGTATGCATATGGGTGCAATATAGTTGTAAGCTTGTATGCTTAAAGTATAGAACACCTTGAAACCTCTACTAACACTGCTAGCTCACAAAATTCATTGCTGGAGGGAAAACCCTGAGGAATGCAGAGTTCAAGCAAAATGTATCAAGAGATTTTAGTACTATATGAAGACCTGAGGAATGCTTGGAGATGAAAAATATTGGATGCAGAGTTCAAGCAACATGTATCAAGAGGACGATGTTGATGGGGTACAAAAGGGTCAACGTATGGACTCTTGGGTCAATAATTTTTGCACCTATGCTTGGCAACAAAAATATGAACTTGATAATAATCTGTTCAGACGATTCTATCTTCAAAGTGAGTGACATAATTTCTAAAATCAACTCACAATGGGTTAACTTGTCTAACTATTATTAATCAAACAATTACAAATAATTATGAAATCGATTCAACTTTACAGCTAAATAACCATCAACGAACATTCACATAAGCAGTTAGTTGCGATATTATATTTATCTACCAGTTACCAAATTTGAGCTGGCAGAACAAAGATGTAGGCGAATGTTCGTGAAACCAAATCCAACAAATAAATGCTAGCTTCAGAAAAGAAACACCACTGGCTCACTACCGGGTCCAATTTTTCCAATTTCAGTAACATTTATGCCAGAATTATCTAGGAGAAAGAACCTATAATGAGCATTTCACAAGTGTTTATTAATTCTTTGAAGATGAAAATTCAGAACTGTGTTCATTTGAATATAAAACTCTAGTAGCACAAAAGCATTCAGATGCACGACCAGATAGAAAGATTGAAACAGAAACAAATGATATCAAATTGAAGATGTAACCCTTTACCAGCAATATCTTCCACCTCCTCAGTTTTAACAATATGTACTCCACCCTTAAGTCTGCTTTTGAAGGTTCCCAAACCTCTACCACCAGCAAGAATTTGGCTATTGACAACAATCTGGAGTGGAGCAAGATAATAAAAATATGATATTGTAAGGTTTCCAACTTATTACATTTCATCTGTGTTTGGTATGAACTTGGAGAATGAAAATTTTCTTTAATATGCAATATCACACAAGGTATAAAATCTTAACATCCAAGGGTACATCCTTGTACATTCACAATATTTAGACAAATGCCTTCTTATCACAAAAGGGTCAACGTATGGACTCTTGGGTCAATAATTTTTGCACCTATGCTTGGCAACGAAAATATGAACCTGATAATAATCTGTTCTGAGGATTCTTTCTTCAAAGTGAGTGACATAATTTCTAAAATTAACTCACAATGTGTAAGGACCATGAATTTTGATACTAGTTAAAATAGTTTTCTGATATTTTAAAATATTTAATTATTATTTTTAAAAGAGTATTTGTATTTTTTTGAATTTTTACAATTTTCTATGATTTAAAGTCTAAGTTTTATATTTATTTAAATGATATTAATATTTATAAATTAATTTTATGTGGTGAAAATTTATGGAATTTATCTGTTACGTTATCGATGCTATTACATGTTATTTTAAATAATACGTTGTATTATTTTTATTATTACGTATATTTTCGTATAATACGTTGTACTATTAATTACTTATTATTTGTATAATTTGTTGTATTATTTCTACTGCTACATATTATCCGTCGTATTAGTATAACTTGTACGTTTTACTGTGTATATAATTATCTCATAATTGTTTGATTTTAAATATAAGTAAATATATTTTATTTATTAATTATTCTCGTTTAATTATACAATATGGATATATTTTGATTATTTCGTATCAATTGTTGTATTAGCACAACATGTATGTTTTTAATTGTAGATAATTATTTCGTAATTAGTTTAATTTTTTAAATACCATAATTATTTATTTTAATTATTTGTGTGTTAAATACCTAAACCCTAACTCTAATTATATATATATATATATATATATATATACCTATATATATATATATCTCCTCTCTTATATATATATATATATATATTAATACTAACTCTCTCTCCTCTCTCTCTCTCATTCAATTTTCCGCCCCCCGCCCCCCACCCCCCTACCTCCTTCTCTCTCTCTCTCTCCTCTCACCACAAAATCACGAACCCTCGCCACCGCCCGCGCGTCCCCTCTCGCCGCACCACCGCAATCTGACCGTCACCACCCGTCACAACTCGTTCACCGTCGACCGCCTCCACCTCCCGACCTCCACAGAAAACAGAACGCCGCCTGAGAAACAGCCCGACCACCCTCTCCTCCCGCACTCATCAAACTAAAAATCACGCTCCATACACACACACATACACCTCACCATAAACAACAAGAACCCTACCGAGACCTCAAAACCAAATGCCTCAGAAATCCGACGACCGACGCTAGCCAGTTCATCCCTCCAGCAGACATACACAAAAACGCAATCAGTAAAACATAAAC
Organism: Asparagus officinalis; assembly: GCF_001876935.1. Taxonomy (NCBI): domain Eukaryota; kingdom Viridiplantae; phylum Streptophyta; class Magnoliopsida; order Asparagales; family Asparagaceae; genus Asparagus; species Asparagus officinalis. The sequence goes on along the minus strand of NC_033794.1, from coordinate 75,431,035 downwards.
AAAGTAATACCGCTGATCATCGCACTGCTACCTGCCCAAAACACAACGACAGCAACATAACTCAGCACGATCGAGCAGACACCAACTAAAAGAAAAGAGAAAAACATCGAACACAGAAACGACAAAAAAAAACACAGCATCACAGACACATCACACACAACACGCATATGCACACAACAGCACACACAAAAACAAAAAAACAAAGAAAAAAAACCCTTGGTTCGCCGCGTCGAGTCGATGACCAGCAGCCGCCGTCGCCTCCTCTGCCATGCCGGACCGTCACCGTCAGCCCCAAGCCGTCGGACCCCGATCTCACGTCGGATCTGATCTCGCACGTTGACGTCGACACGTTCGACGAATATACCGAGGCAATGTGGATAAATAGTATCGATTAAATAATTTTCTCGCCTTACAAATATTATCTCACATCTCCATATTTTCTCGCCTTACAAATATTATTGATTAAATAATTTAATTAGATATGATAATGTCAGTAATGTGCATATTGTGAATATTTGACGTAGAATGTGGATAAATAGTATTAGATAATATTTAGAAGTAATAATGAGATATTTTGTGATAATTATGTCAAAGAATTTAACGAGCATGAAATGATGAGTTGTAAACAGATTTTGTGAGACATTAATAATTTTGTATATTTATATATAAACATTTTCGGACATGAAATGACAAGTTATGAGTTAAAATTAGAATTTATGGAATTTTATCGAAAAAAAGGAATTAAGGAAAATTTATAAGATAGGAAAATATTACTTTTCATGCAGAAAGGAATTAATATATATATTACATAAATATTTTTGTTTTAAATTAGTTATTATGAGAAATAGTTTTAAAGAATAATTTTGGAAAAGAATATTTAGTATGTATGATAGTATGACTGACCGTCGTAAAGCATGACATTTCATGTGCAAAACGACATCGGTTTACAGTTTTCTTTTTCTGCATTACTATATTAGAGGATATTTAATTAAGGTTAGTTTACAGGAGAAGTTTGGACGCCTCAGTAGTAAGATATTAATGAAGTCTATTACGTGTGTTTTTATGTTGTGTAGACTTTGTTCATGCTTTCCGTAATTTGTTTGCAGTTATTACTCATGCCATATGAACTTTCTTAATCATGTTCGACATGCCATGTTATCATTGTGTATAATTAGTTTTATTTATTGCCTCTTGTAGTAATTGATAACATTAGCAGTTCATGACTTAGTTGCCTTATGCGTCATGGACAGACCTAGTGACATATGTGGGTGTGTTGACTGAGCTTAGGTGGTGAACCAGAGTTTTAATTTGACATAGAAAATGAGAAGTGTTGGGATGGGGAAGTCTATTTTCATGTTATCGGATATGATTATTGATTATTTCCAGGCTCGCACCAGTGAACCGTTTCTCACTAGCGTGAGTCTGAGGACCAGTGATCGGATATGTTTGTTGGTTATTTCCAGGCTCGCACCAGTGAAACGTTTCGCACTAGAGTGAGTCTGAGGAATAGTGATTGGATGTGTTTGTTGTCTATTTCCAGGCTCGCACCAGTGAAACGTTTCGCACTAGGGTGGGTCTGAGGAGAGGTGATATTGTGATTATTGATTATTTCCAGGCACGCACCAGTGAAACGTTTCGCACTGGGACGGGTCTGAGGTACTAGTTAGATGTGGTTGTTAACCAGATATATGATAATGTGAACTTTGACTCTAGTGAGATGTGGACCAGTAATTCTATTATAGGATGACTAGTTACGTGACATTGTTACTTAAGATGTCTATGGATTCTTGTGAGAGGTAGGACAATTGTATTTTCTTTTCATATATAGATCGGGATTAATATTTAATTATCTACAATTTGAAACATATGGTATATACATGAGGGTTTCCTTGTTTGGATTATTTCGCTCGACGTACTATGTTTCGAGTTATAGATTTTTAAGTATTAATTTCATCTAGTTGTATGACTTTGTTATTCGGATGTTTATGGATTTTCTGATTGTTATCGTTAGTAGTGGATTTCATGTTGTTTTGGTTATACTCCTAGTTGCATGCTTCTTTGTTATTTTCGTTGTTGCATCAGTTTTCGCATTGGCCATACGACCGTTATATTTTTCTATGTGAGATCTTGTCGTGTGTATACACGCTGACGTACTCCTATTTTCGGTGTGTACGTCAGATTTAGGAGACAGACAGCCTCAGTTCAGAATTGTACAGGAGCCAGATGATTCTCAGTAGGATCGCCTTGCAAGTGGAGTAGAAGAACAAGCTAAAGTGTAATAGTTTTCTTCTGTACTAGCTGATGAACACTAGAACTCTTTTACAGTATTTCTTTAGTTTTATGATAGTTATTTTATTTCCTTTATTATGGACTATGTATTTCTTATTTCCTAATTGAACTGTTGTTATAATAAGGGTACGTTTGATCCATATTTTATGTCTGGGATGATTTACCATTGATGATATGTCTATTCCTTATTCTGGGTTGTCATTATATTCTTGCTAATTGTGATCGGGGACCTGTGACTTCGCATTGTATCTATTTCCAGACGCTTAGCGTATTGGATTGAGAAGAAAAGAAGAGAGAAAAAATGATAGTATATATTTCTTCTCAATCTAATACGTTGCGGGCTTGTTCACGTTCCGATTCTCGGGTATTTTGGGAAGCGGGGCATGACAGGTTTTAGTGGTGGCCCATGCAGGTCACATTCCCGAGTTCTCACTAGTAAGAATATAGTAGATAATTTAGATACATATCATATTTCATCCGTAAGACTATGATTAAGTTCTTATACTATTATCTTAATAACTATGTTTTAACTCCTATTTTCTAATATATTGTTTTGATTTTAACCCTAATTCTTTGATCCTCGTTTTCCTTCAGAACCATGGTGGGTACTCGCGGTTTTAGTAACCCGTCTAGTAGCAGTGCCCCACAGCCCGAAGTGGATCCAAACCAACTTCTGGTGATGATTCAGGGATTGGTCACCAATCAGCAGCACTTGGCGGGATAGCTTCACAGGGAGCCGCAGCACCAGCCTCCCCCTCACGCAGAGTCTGGAGTTAGAGGAGTTTCTCAAGGTCACTGAGACTATTCTCACGGTGACCCGCATCCCCCATGCTGAATGGGTGGATCTCATGGATATTCAGCTCACTGACACCGCTCGGATTTGGTGGACTGCAGAGTAGACTCATCTGGAGAGACCCATCCCGTGGGAGAAGTTCACCGAGCGCTTCAACAGGAAATATTTTCCTCAGTCAGCTCGGGATGAACTCCTACGAAGATTTGTTAAGCTCAAGCAAGGAGGGCGAACAGTAGATGAGTACGAGGCCGAGTTTTCTTCTTTGAGCCGATATGCTCCCCACTTGGTTACAGACCCTACGATTAGAAGGCATTAGTTCCAGAAGGGTCTGGACAAGTATATTAGGATGGCTCTGGAAGGTAGAGATTTGGCGACCCATGATGCGGTACTGGATGCAGCACGCGAGATTGAGAGCGTGCATAAGGAACCTGAAGACTCTCACGTGATTCAGAGCAGGACACCAGTAGTTCCAACTAGGACTGTCGAGCGTCCTTCTCCGAAGCAGCACTAGCAGGCCCCACAGAGGCAGCAGTATTCTCAGCGCCAACCACTTCCTCAGAGCCACCCCTATCAGCGTCCTGGAGTGTAGACTCGCAACGAGCTTTCAGTACGGTGTTCCTTTTGTAACTACACTATACATACCCATCAGGAGTGCCGCGAATGTCTTAATCTATGCTACATCTGTGGATTCCCTGACCATGTCAACCGAGACTGCCCGTAGCGACAGCAGGCCAGCTTGCCCCCACCTTCAGTTCGAGCAGCTCTTCTAGCTCCATCTCGATCAACCTCAGCAGCTTCAGCTCAGCACAGAACCTACCCTCAAGCAGGCCCTCTTCCTCCACAGCAGCAGATTCATCAGGAAGCGCAAAGGCAGCAGCCACCTCGTCAGATGTTTATGATGTCGACCGTGGAAGCTGAGGCGAACGACCAACTTATCAACGGTAAGATAGTCCATTCTTAGTTTTAATTGCATATGAACTTCCTTATTTCACATTGCCTGATGATATTATGATAGGATTGTTTATGAATACTAAGTTAGTTGCTTCTTTCATCCTCCTATAATAGGCAGTGTTCTTGTTTCCTCCGTTATTGCCTTATCACCCTTTGACTCTGGAGCTTCCCATTGTTTATTGTCTCGTCGATTTGTGAGTACCCACTCTCGTTCCATATATTTGTTCTTGGGTTCTTTTAATTCCGAGGACGGAATTTGTTTTAAGGAGGGTAGAATGTAAGAACCATGAATTTTGATACTAGTTAAAATAGTTTTTTGATATTTTAAAATATTTAATTATTATTTTTAAAAGAGTATTTGTATTTTTTTTGAATTTTTACAATTTTCTATGATTTAAAGTCTAAGTTTTATATTTATTTAAATGATATTAATATTTATAAATTAATTTTATGTGGTGAAAATTTATGGAATTTATCTGTTACGTTAACGATGCTATTACATGTCATTTTAAATAATACATTGTATTATTTTTATTATTACGTATATTTTTATATAATAAGTTGTATTATTAATTACTTATTATTTGTATAATTTACTGTATTATTTCTACGGTTACATATTATCCGTCGTATTAGTATAACTTGTACGTTTTACCGTGTATATAATTATCTCATAATTGTTTGATTTTAAATATAAGCAAATATAATTTATTTATTAATTATTCTTGTTTAATTATACAATATGGATATATTTTGATTATTACGTATCAATTGTTGTATTAGCACAACATGTACGTTTTTAATTGTAGATAATTATTTCGTAATTAGTTTAGTTTTTTAAATACCGTAATTATTTATTTTAATTATTTGTGTGTTAAATACCTAAACCCTAACCCTAATTATATATATATATATATATATATATATACCTATATATATATATATATAAATATATATAATATATATATAATATATATATATATATAATATATATAATATATAATAATATATTAATTAACACCCCTCTCCTCTCTACATATTCAATTTTCCGCCGCCGCCGATACTCTTCGTCTCTCTTCTCGGTTCTCCTCTCTCACGAAAACACGTCGCCACTACCGCGCTCCACCTCTCCCGCACCAACCGCCACTTGACTGACCGCCGCACCCGTGGCGCATGCTCACGTTGACCAGCCCCTCGACCTCCCCGACCTCCACGAACTCTGACCAGCCGCCAACCTAGAAGAACCGCCGCCGACAATGCCCCTGACTCACTCCCCCACCCCATGCACCCCATCTGACTCGACCCTCACCCGAAGGCCATCACCAACCTCCCCACACGCCATCCACCACCCCCCACACTCACCAGACCCTCCGACCTCACCGCCTTAAGATCCCGACGCCAGAACAGACACCATGTCAGTTTTCTTTCCTCGCGCACTAGATTTCCACCCGCTCAGCATCAAGTCCAGCCGCCAGCTCCTCGCGCCCCTCTCGCTGCCCAAACACCCGACCGCAAGCGAACATTCTTGCCATTGAGCAGGCCGCCCAGCCGCACTTCACGCAAGCACAGCCGACCAGCTCACTCAGATTCCTCCGACGCGGATCGGGCTCCAAGCCGCGCACCGTTGTTCGCTCGGGCCTCATCCGATATGAACTAGCAGCCGCCGCGCTCCCACTACCACGCTGACCGTCGCGCAAGGTACAGGCACCGAGGCGTCACGTCGGATCTGAATCTCGGCAGCGATCGAGCGTCGACAGGTGATGTTGACGTTCGATGAATGACACCGAGGCTTCCTTCATATGTCTGAGCGTTAACAAATATTATCAATTAAATAATTTAATTAGATATGATAATGTCGGTAATGTGCATATTGTGAATATTTGACGTGGAATGTGGATAAATAGTATTAGATAATATTTAGAAGTAATAATAAGATATTTAGTGGTAATTATGTCGGAGAATTTAACGAGCATGAAATGATGAGTTGTAAACAGATTTTGCGAGACATTAATAATTTTGTATATTTATATATAAATATTTTTGGACATGAAATGACAAGTTATGAGTTAAAATTAGAATATATATATATATATATTACATAAATATTTTTGTTCTAAATTAGTTATTATGAGAAATAGTTTTAAAGAATAATTTTGGAAAAGAATATTTAGTATGTATGATAGTATGACTGATTGACATTTCATGTGCAAAACGACATCGGTTTACAGTTTTCTTTTTCTGCATTACTATATTAGAGGATATTTAATTAAGGTTAGTTTACAGGAGAAGTTTGGACGCCTCAGTAGTAAGATATTAATGAAGTCTATTACATGTGTTTTTATGTTGTGTAGACTTTGTTCATGCTTTCCGTAATTCGTTTGCAGTTATTACTCATGCCATATGAACTTGCTTAATCATGTTCGACATGCCATGTTATCATTGTGTATAATTAGTTTTATTTATTACCTCTTGTAGTAATTGATAACCTTAGTCGTTCATGACTTAGTTGCCTTGTGCGTTATGGACAGACCTAGTGACATGTGTGGGTGTGTTGACTGAGCTTAGGTGGTGAACTAGAGTTTTAATTTGACATAGAAAATGAGAAGTGTTGGGATGGGGAAGTCCATGTTCATGTTATCGGATGTGATTATTGATTATTTCCAGGCTCGCACCAGTGAACCGTTTCGCACTGGCGTGAGTCTGAGGACCAGTGATCGGATATGTTTGTTGGTTATTTTCAGGCTCGTACCAGTGAAACGTTTCGCACTGGAGTGAGTCTAAGGAACAATGATTGGATGTGTTTGTTGTCTATTTCCAGGCTCGCACCAGCGAAACGTTTCGCACTAGGGTGGGTCTGAGGAGAGGTGATATTGTGATTATTGATTATTTCCAGGCACGCACTAGTGAAACGTTTCGCACTGGGACGGGTCTGAGGTACTAGTGAGATGTGGTTGTTAACCAGATATCTGATAATGTGAACTTTGACTCTAGTAAGATGTGGACCAGTAATTCTATTATAGGATGACTAGTTACGTGACATTGTTATTTAAGATGTCTATGGATTCTTGTGAGAGGTAGGACAATTGTATTTTCTTTTCATACATAGATCGGGATTAATATTTAATTATCTACAATTTGAAATATATGGTATATACATGAGGGTTTCCTTGTTTGGATTATTTCGCTCGACGTACTACGTTTCGAGTTGTAGATTTTTAAGTATTAATTTTATCTAGTTGTATGACTTTGTTATTCGGATGTTTATGGATTTTCTGAATGTTATCGTTAGTAGTGGATTGCATGTTGTTTTGGTTATACTCCTAGTTGCATGCTTCTTTGTTATTTTCGTTGTTGCATCAGTTTTCGCATTGGCCATACGACCGTTATATTTTTCCATGTGAGATCTTGTCGTGTGTATACACACTGACGTACTCCTATTTTCTGGGTGTACGTCAGATTTAGGAGACAGACAGCCTCAGTTCAGAATCGTACAGGAACTAGATGATTCTCAGTAGGAGCGCCTTGCAAGTGGAGTAGAAGAACAAGCTGAAGCGTAATAGTTTTCTTCTGTACTAGCTGATGAACACTAGAACTCTTTTACAGTATTTCTTTAGTTTTATGATGAATTTAGTTATTTTATCAGTACTTTTATTATGGACTATGTATTTTATTCCTAGTTGAACCGTTTTTGTAATAAGGGCGTGTTTGACCCATATTTTTATGTCTGGGATGATTTACTATTGATGATATGTCTATTACTTATTCTGGGTTGTCATTATATTTTTTGCTATGTGTGATCGGGGACCTGTGACTTCGCATTGTATTTATTTCCAGACGCTTAGCGTATTGGATTGAGAAGAAAAGAAGAGAAAAAATGATAGTGTATATTTCTTCTCAACCTAATACGTCGCGGGCTTATTCACGTTCCGATTCCCGGGTATTTTGGGAAACGGGCCGTGACACAATGGGTTAACTTGTCTAAGTATTATTTATCAAACTATTACAAATAATTATGAAATTGATTCAACTTTATAGCTAAATAACCGTCAATGAACATTCACATAAGCAGTTAGTTGTAATATTATATTTTTCTACGAGTTACCAAATTTGAGCTGGCAGAACAAAGATGCAAGCGAATGTTCGTGAAACCAAATCCAACAAATAAATGCTAGCTTCAGAAAAGAAACACCGCTGGCTCACTACCGGGTCCAATTTTTCCCATTTTAGTAACATTTATGCCAGAATTATTACATCTATTTATATTTCTTTGATATCATCACAAAAGAAAACCCTGAGGCAGACACATTTCCATGTGAAATTTAGACGAAATTACCTCCTTTTCGCCAGGGAAAACATCTTTGATCGCCTTCCTCACCTCCTCGGTTGATGAGACGGCAACTCCCCTTGGGACATTAATCCCATGCTTACTCATCAAATCCGAACTCTGTCGTAAAATTAAAACGGATCGTTAAACACGAGATCAGTTAGATCGATCAGATATTAACGAATCAGAACGAGATAGCATCAGTAATCAGAAGAAGAAAAAACCCTAGGTTTGGGACCTGGTACTCGTAGATGTTGAGGCGACGAAGTTTCCCAACGATGGAGAGAGATCGAGACGCGAGATTTCCGAGCAATCCCCTCACCATCTTCCTTTTCCCTTAGATCTGATCGACAACAAACCCTAGATTTTGACGAAGATGGCAAAGCAGAGGAGGAGGATGCCTGCTGACGTTGTGGAGCCGAAGGTGGACCAAAGGACGATGTTTATGATGTGGCGCCCCGGCCAGGCGAAGGCGAGGATGATGCTGAGGGCGGCGGAGCCCTCAATTGGAGGGAGCCAGAATTGGAGGGCGCGCTTCTCTTTTCTGGAAGATGAAGAAGGAAACGGCGGAGGAGGGGACTCGCGAAGGGGAGGTCGGAGTGGAGGGGGGTCTGACCGGAGCGGTCGAGGGACGAAGGAGCCCGTAAGGGGGGTTCCTTCCTCTTTCGATTTGGGGGGAAAAGAAGGGGGGCTGGGTTTTGACGCCTTAAATTTTTTTTTTTAAATTTTCACGTATCATGGACGGAAATTTTCCTTCTAGTATGTATTCTAGACGGAAATTTCCGTCTAGAATAACTATAAATTTAAAAAAATAATAATAAAAATAAAATAACCGTCTAGGATACTATTCTAGACGGAAATTTCCGTCTAGAATATTTTATCCTAGACGGAATATTCTAGACGGAAATTTTCCGTCTAGTTTAATACATTCTAGACGAAAAAAATTCCGTCTAAAATATTCCGTCTAGAATACGTGGTTTTCTACTAGTGGGCACTGTTAAATAATGAGGTATCCTAGACGGAAAATTCCGTCTAGGATACCCAGAATTCCGTCTAGAATGCTTATTCTAGACGGAATTCCGTCTAGAATACGCGTCTAGTATGTTTCCGTCTAGGATGTAGTATTCTAGACGGAAATTCCGTCTAGAATACATCCTAGACGGAATATTCTAGACGAAATTCAAAACCGTCTAGAATACATCCTAGACGGATTATTCTAGACGGAATTTCCGTCTAGAATAATTCATCCTAGACGGAAAAAAATTCCGTCTAGAATGAGTATTCTAGACGGAAATTTCCGTCTAGAATACTCATTCAAGACGGAATTTGATGTTTTTTAATTTTTTTTTGTTAAAAAAGGCATCCTAGACGGAATTTGAGCATCCTAGACAGAATTTCCGTCTAGGATACTATGCTACAGTGTTTTTTTTTTAGAATCTACTTTGGGTGCATGTACACAATATTGAACAACAAAAAATTATATTCATATCCAACACAATCTAATTATATTCCAATATCAAATCCCATTATATTCAAATAATACATTCACCAAAATAGTAGAGAGATACATAATTTTTTTACAAATTTTTACATAAATTATTTACAAGAGGTTCTGTATGCTCCATCGCACAACATTACGCACAATTCCTCCTCTTTGGAAAAATCGAGCAACAACAAAAGCTACATCCTCTGCGGGCCTATGAGGATCTGGTGAATCCCAACTTTTAAAACTGTGAATACGTATAATCATCAAAAGTATAATATAAATACAGAAAAAACATAAAAAATAAAAATATAAAAGAAAATTTTAGAAAAATACCCACCAGCCAGTCCAATTTTCTGTCCACATCTTAGGACTCGTTTCATTGTTTGGCTTGAAGCTATCACAATAAAAACCATTGCAAGTATTTATCTGATAAACCAAATAAAAATATAAGTTTCCCTCAAAAATATTAAAGTAGATCAGTACTGTTACAACTGAGAATACAATATTGCATAAGTTTTATTGCATAAGTTGTTCACAAGAGCTCTAGGAAGTCTTATTGCATAAGTTTGTTTTCACTGAGAATACAAAAAACCTCTTAACAACATGATGTTAACTAAGCATATACTAGAGCATCTCAACAAGTACTGTGATCTCAAAAGGTCATGACCAGACAACAGATTTCAGAAGACATTCACATAAGCAAGCACGACAATGATATAGCAAGAAACATGAAAATCATTAGCTACGTGTTCTATATAACTGACAGATTTGAAAATATCAAAGCAGGGACTAATACCACACGAACTTAAGAATTAACCCATCTTATTAGTAATTCCAGTGATTTGAAAAACTAATATCACAGCAAGTTAAGAATTAATTGGGAGACTTAATTAATAGCACTTTCAATAATCAAATTTAGGGAGTTAAGAATTGAGCACAAGTTAAACATTAAACCTGAGGTGTTCAATGTGTGAGAGTCCATATACTTCATTACAAACTTAAAATCATCCAAGCCAAACTATCACTAGTTGATTATGTTGACATTGAGTTTGCGCAGACACGTCTATATACACAATGACTAAACATAGTAATGTTAAAACAATGTTAATGTAACACAACAAGAGTATAGAAATATTTCCAATCTAACTAAAGAAATATTCAGTTCATATTAAGTTACTTTCATTCTGATAATTTCAAACTTTTGTAACTACATAATCTTAAATTTGCATTTCTCAACTTCCCAAAATCAGCAGAACTCTGAATAGGTTTAATTTCTTTTACCTGCTTCGTGATGTCATCTGCCTTTTTTTTAAATTTCCACGTATCCTAGACGAAAATTTCCGTCTAGGAAGTATACCCTAGACGAAAATTTTCGTCTATGATACGTGGAAATTTAAAAAAATAATAAAAATAAAACAACCGTCTAGGATACTATTCTAGACGAAAATTTTCGTCTAGAATATTTTATCCTAGACGGAATTTTTCCGTCTAGTTTAATACATTATAGACAGAAAAAAATTCCGTCTAGAATACGTGGTTTTCTACTAGTGAATGTTGGTTACTTCGATTATGACGATGTACCATTATTGGAAAGAAGTTACTCATAGTGCGGAGGAGGTTGCGGAAATGGAGAAGGAAATAGATGAAAAAGAATTGAAAAAAAGGAGAAAATGAGCAAGAAGATAAGGAGGAAGAGAAAGTTGGCTAGCAAGAAATGGAAGTTTAGAATGTGGAGAAAGTTGAAGAGAATGAAGAAGGGGAAGAAGAGGATGGTGAGAGTGTGGAGAAATAAGAAGAGAAGAGAGAGGAAGATAAAGAAGAGGAGAAAAAAGAGGCAGAGAAAGAGGAGGAGAAAGATGAGCAAGAGAAAAGATAAGAGAAGAAAGATGAAGAGAAAGAGGGGGAGAAAAAGGAGGCACAAGTTTATAAGAAGAGGAGGAATAAATTAGTTTCAAAGGGGACAAGGGGACCAAGTACCAGGATTAGGACGTGATCACAACTAGTCCGAACTCCTTTCACTGAAGAAAAGAAGAAGGAAGTTCGTCCAGAGATAATTACAATATCACACCACAAGGATGATGAGAGGCCAATAATCACGTACTACTGTATGCCTGATGAATGCAGTTGGGATTTGCTGAAGAACATGAAAATAAAGAAGGAGGAGGAGGCTCTTCTGAAGTTGTTAAACGAGGGTATTCCTAATGTTGATGATTTGACATATGTTTGGTTGATAGTGAAGGAAAATTCGTTCACAACTTTAGAATATCCCATCATATAGCGTCAAAGCTCGCACCAGATGAGAACAGATGGGTCTCAAATTTTTTCAATCAGAAAACCCATCAGTAAGTTTAGTAATTCTCCTTAATGTTTGGCTGCATATTACCTGGGATCTTGTATACATTCATGTTAACGTTTCTATATATATGTTAATATTAACAGATATTTGTTAACTTATGCCCATTTATGTTAACTTTTACAAGAACATGTTAGCTTTCACTGTTACATGTTAATATTTCCAGACTTATGTTAACTTATGCCCATTTATGTTAACGTTTACTTGAACATGTTAGCTTTCACTGTTACATGTGCATGTTTATCAGCAACTGTTAACATTTGTGTCTTACTGTCATATTTCAGGTCGTGTATTATTGTTAATTCGTTGAACAATCGTTTCGATTCTTTGGAGCTTCTTTATCTGCTATGTGGAGGACGTATCTATGACCATGCAAGTTTAATATGTTAAATATATGCATTTCTGGGATTTCTTTTGTGATGTGTTGTTAACCACTTTCATTTGCATCTCTTGCATGGTAAATTTACAGGTCATGGAAGAGTTGATAGATAGAATAAGCACATGGCTAGAGAGACCAGAAATTGCATCCCTGAGCAAGAATTATGGGGTTGTATCAACATTCTTTGCCTTAAGTATTAGTTTCAAACTCCTAAGTTTCTTTAACTCTTGTTTACAACCGGCATAACATTATCTATTTAGCAATACAGCATAGCCTTTATGCAAAGATTCTTGATTTTCCACATCTGTACACTTCATTTATACAAAAACATGTTGCTGCGAGCAAGAGTATACTCCTTAACCCGTTTGTGCGTCAGGACCACTGGCATGTTGTTGAAGTCAGTTTGGATGAGAACGTTATTAAGCATTACAGCTCGGCTGGCCATAATAGGTATATTGAACCAGTGAATAAAATAATTAGTTTCATGGATCATATGAAGTCTGGTTTTGATTCCCATAATGTTTGGAGAAAGTTCAGATATGAAGTCGTCCCTTGCGAGCAATAGACTGGAATGTTAGTATTTCACAAATTTAATATTTTTTTATTTTATCCAGCGTCATATATCTAACTAGCTTTGGACTTTATATCATGCAATTTCGATTGTGGGTTTTTTGTTCCCTTATATATAAAGGCTATAATCCGTGGGGTTGATACGATTCAGGTAACTAATCCCGATGATGAGTTTGACGTTATCCGTGTCATGCTTGCAGCTGAACTTCTGATGGAAGGGTGGGAACAGAATAAACAATGGGGGACATTAGAAAAAGATGGGTGAAAGTTGTGCTAAAAATTAAGGAATTGAACAGATAAGGATGGGAACAAAACTTTCTTGTATATTAATTTAGTGGTGTAAATGGTTGATGTTTGCGTCGAAATTTGATGTATTCATTGCGGTATTCATTACAACTTCAGTCGTTACAATGAAAACAAAAAAAGATAGTCTTTTTATAAGACTCTTACATAATAAAAACAAAAATTACAATTCTCGTCAAAATAAACGCAGGGAGATCGTTTATCGGTTTCTTGCTTGTGTGGGATCTTTGCCTGTGCCGGGGATTTTAATATCCGTGGACCACCTTAGATCTGGATCCGGTTGATGAAAAATTGGACAGAGCTTTGCCTTCACCGAGGGAGTATTTGATTAAAGCGCTGAAATCGACCAAGCGAAATCAGTAGCTCTTCTCGAGATTAAGACAAAGCCTAATCTCAAGGAACGGACGTACGAGCTTCAGATCATTCGAATAGCTCATTCTTTATGCTGGAGTTTGCCGGGATCTCGCTAACCCTCGTTGAAATTCGTGACTCTTGGCTCTGGAATTCGACAGCACCTCCTCCTCTTGATAATAAATCACCCTCGCTGAAAAGAGGCCCTAGGCTTATATTTATAGGGCTCCGGATGCGGGTATGTGGATGAGAATGAGTGGTTTGGCCTTATCTTCAGTTAATAACGACCTAACCACGTTTGTAGATGATATCAAGTCAGTTGGGAACCCCTGGAACAGATAAATCCCTAGAAAATCGTACAAAACCGTCGAAAAAACGTGTTTCCTGGTCAAAACAGCGCGACGGGCGCTGCTGACCCGCGGGGGGCGCGGGTCGGCGTGGTCTAACCCGCATGTGCGCGGGTCGGACGTAGCCGGGTCGGCGCGGTTCGACTTGCGCGGGTGCTGGTAATTCGGCTCTTTTGCTGAACTATTTGGTGTTTTTTGACTTTTCCGGGACTTGTATTTTCCACCGTTTTACGTGTTTGACCATCTTTTTTACTTGTACGATTTTTGCTAACTTGCTTCATGCACTCGTTAGCTCCTTTATGGCACTTGGAACTGACCAATAAGCGCAAGTTGACTGACGAGTACGAACTGATTAACACGCGCGAGTTGACCGAAGTGCGTGAACTGATTGACGCGCGCGTGTTGATCGACGCGCGCGAGCTGATTGACGAGCGCGGGCTAACCGACGCGCACAACTGATTGATGCGCACGTGTTGACTGATGCACGTGAACTGATTAACGAGCGTGTGTTGATCAACGCGCACGAACTGATTGACGCGCGCGTGTTGACCGATGTGCACGAACTGATTGACGCGCGCGTGTTGACCGACGCGCGCGAACTGATTGACACGCGCGAGCTGATTGACACGCGCGGGCAACTTGGTTCGTCGTTTCGCTTCATGCGCTTGTCGACGACAGATAATCCTCTTAGACTTGGATAATGACGTTCGTTGTCTTCTCTCCGTCTCGAGCTGTGTACGGACACCTATAGGCATTTTTAGACACCTACAGTTGATAGTGTGGATGACAAACTACAACGCAAGCTTGAACTTTATTGTTGTTAACGTTTTTATGGTATTTTTGCTACCACATGTATTTAACAGTTATTTAGTTTTGATACAACATGTTAATGGAAACAATACTTAACCTTTGCGTCCATCAAGTTAACATATTCCAGTAAAAGTTAACATGTATGAAGAAAAGATAACATGTACCTATGAAAGGTAACCTATTACGCTTAAAGTTAACCAGTTTCAGTAAAATTTAACATGTCAACCTGAATGTTAACTACTTACCGTAAAAGTTAACATGTAAATATGAATGTCAAACACTTTCAGTAAAAGTTAACATGTCAATCTGAATGTTCGTAAAAGTTAACATGTAAATATGAATGTCAAACACTTTCAGTAAAAGTTAACATGTCAATCTGAATGTTAACCACTTTCAGAAAAAGTTAACAAATGTCAAACACTTTCAGTAAAAGTTAACATGTCAATCTGAATGTTAACCACTTTCAGAAAAAGTTAACATGTAAATCTGAAAGTTAACCACTTCTAGCAAAAGATAAAATGTTAATGTTTAATAAACTTACAAATCATAATTTTAAATAAAATTTACAAATCACAATCCTCAATTATAACTTGAAGTTTCTTCAATTCATTTTTAATTTACAAATCACAATGTTTAAGAAAATGAGAACCATACAAAAACAACACAGAAAGAATGAACAAAATTTCCATTTTTCGACTTCACGGTTCTTTTGCTTCAATGCTTTCTTCAACTGATTTGTTTTGGTTGTTATCTCATCTTCAACGGGTAATTCTTGGTAAACTGGAATGTTCTTTTTCATTGCACTAGCATTGTGAGCCCAAACAAAAAACTTGCATTGCTTATTTGGGAACTTTGCACATCCCCAGAAGTATCTACCTTTATTCCTCCCATTTTTGCACTACGTGAGGTGTGTTGGAATTTTACAGAAACAACATACATCTTCTAGTGCTTGAGACCCCTCCGATGTATTCATATCACAATCTCAAAATGGGAATCAATGGATTATAGAACTTCTGATGAGGTTGTAGCATTGCTTTGCTCACTCTATATATTGCATTTGGAACAACAAGCTAGCCGTTGGAATATGACTGCTGGAACAGTCAGGCAGCTAGCCGTTGGAATATGACTGCTGGAACAGTCAGGCAGCTAGCCGTTGCAATATGACTGTTGGAACAGTCAGCAATTTAAACTTAACATATTCGACTGAATGTTAATCTTTTTAGCTAAAAGTTGTAATAGTTAAGAGATAATTAACATGTTAACATAAACAAGTACACTACACAAAACATCTTGCATCCTTGCAGCAGATATTACTTCAATAAACAATATGATTTGTCTTACAACTTCACAGAATACAAAAGTCTTCCATAATATACTTGCAAAATTTTGGACAACCTATATTTCTCTAGCAAAAATACTGTTGTAAGAAGAAGTCCACACTAATTACTAATTGGCTCGTTGCAAGTTGCTCAATTGTGACCCTCAGCTTTGCATCGAGAACATTTGACTGGACGTTTGTAAATGGTTCTGTTGTTCATGCGTCTTGTTCTATTTTCCCCTCCTCTTAGTAGTAATTGGTGGAAAAATCTGGATTTCATCCCTGGGCACACTTCACTTCTCAAAATCTGGTATAGGATATAGTATTTCATTGTAACTCTTCTTAAACTCTTCTACGGTCATAAACCAATCACGATATTGATATACATCTCTTTTCATATAAATAATGACTGCACAAGCATGCACACAAGAAATAAAAGTTACGTCCCAAGCTTGGCAAGTGCATGTCCTCTTCTCCAAATCAACGTGAGTAGTTCTATGTGATTGCACTTTGAATATATCATATCTAGATTTCTTAATCTTTAAAGTACATCATTTTTCCATATTTTCTCCAATAAGTTGCTCAACTTTAGGACAAAGATAGCTTGTCCACTTATCAGCCATTATGCGTTTGTTGTTCATGTGAATCATAATTTGTTTTCGGATATGCTCCATCATTTGCAGTATACGTAACAATCGAGCTTCACGTATCCAAATGTTGAAGGATTCTGCGACATTAGAGGTCACATGACCATATCTGCAAACATTAAAATAATAAAAAGTATGATGCATCAAATATATAATAATATTAACACGTAACCACAAATCTTAACCTTTAATAGTGAAAGTTAACATAAAAAGATGAAAGTTAACATATATTGGTGAAAGTTAACATATACCAGCCATAGTTAACCTATAAAAAGGAAAATTCACATATATGCGAGACAATTAACATCAACTGCACAACGTCATAATGATTGAATGAAGTACCTAATGCCAGGAAAGAATGCATTTGCCCAATGCTCTGGCGAATAATTAATTGCAATCTCATATGCAACTGGAGAGATCTTATAAATTTCCTTCATGTAGTCATTTTATTCCGCTATAGTGTATTTATAGCAAGAAGATTGAAGTAAATTCCCCAAAACTTCTGTGTCATTTGCCTGCATTCTCAAATCCTTTAGCTTTGATCTAAAATTTTCAATCAGGCGAAGAACACATCTTGAGTGAATTGCTTCAAAAAAATATTCTCTCACGGCTTCTCGAATCCCCTTGTCGGCATCAGAAATAATTACCAATTGGTGGGGAGGATTTTATGGGTCTGACCTTTCATACAATATGGACCACAGGTCTTGAAGGAACCATCTCCAATTATCTATATTTTCCTGATCACATATGCAATACGCAAGTGAAAATATCCATTGGTCTCCGTCGTATGCTATGAAGCTCAGGAGCATGCCTTTGTATCTGTCTTTCAAAAAGGTCACATCCAAAAATAATAGGGGTCTATACACATTTAAGAAACCAACGATGCAAGTAACATAACATATAAACAGTCTTCCGAACCTTCCTTCATTCTGGTCAATGCAAATGTAGCTTCCTGGATTCGTTTGCTTCACCATTTGCTCATACTTATACAACAATGTGACCACATTTCATGTAAATATAATACATTGGAACAAATAAGAATTAATTTTTTAATGTTACCGTCCAAGAGTGAAAGTTAACATCTAATTGTTAAAGGTATTGTCTAACTGAGATAATATCTTAACATAAAAGCTAACAGTTATTCATGAAACATAACATCCCACGGTGATAGCTGAAATATATCAATGAAACTTAACATGAAACATCTAAGGGTAAAATATTGCACGATAAATTAACAACTACCATTGTACTATAAGCGGCTACGAACATAATTTGTACATTTAAAAAAAGGTTAAATACCCATATTAGTATTTTAATTCTATCTCATTTACCAAGAAGGTATTTTAATTAGACAAACTTTCTTTAAGGCATTTTAATTGATTCAACTTACCAACAAGGTCATTTTTCTCGTCGGCAACCAGTTTTCGGCGAGAGCTCGTCATGTGCGTGACACGTTATGACTTAAACTAATTTTAGCTGTCGATGTGGCACGGATCTGTCCTATTTTGGGTGAATTGGGATTGTTAGAGGGTTAATTCTCGTCTTTAAACACTACCACGTCAGAAAATTTGTGCCATATCAGCAGCTAAAAAACAGTTTAAGTCATCACGTGTCACGCACATGATGAGCTCTCGCCGGAAAACTGGTCGCCGACGAGAAAAATAGCCTTATTGGTAAGTTGAATCAATTAAAATGCCTTAAAGCAGGTTTGCCTAATTAAAACACCTTCTTGATAAATGAGGTGGAATTAAAATACCAATATGGGTATTTAGCCTTTAAAAAAATAACTGTAAAATTTATCATCTTAATTTATCGTAAGACTCATAACTATCACCGTATATATCATCTTGTGCTCTTTCTTTGACCCACTGTATCTTACTGTATTCAAGTCATTCCATATCGAGTGAGGAACCCCTTTTACACATCAATTGGGCGGATTTCAGGCCGAACCTTTAATACAGGTCACAATTGGGCTGCTATGAATTTGCGAGATGGTCGTGATTGCCCTGATAAGTTAGTATGTTGTCCGCAACTGTGTTCATTTACAAACCTTTTGATTTCAATTCTTTTTTTTATTTTTAATAGGAGATGCAAACAACATCCAAGGGCATCCATATGTCTCCTTATATCGACAATAAACTCGGATACGTTTGGGTTCATTCTTTACAAATTCTTAGTCAAACTTTTTCGCCATAGAATAGTATTGCAAAGCTAGTCTCAGTTCATTTACAGTTTCAAATTGTTACACATTTTCAGTTAATGTTGTGTGCCACCATTGATGAATGATGGAAGTGTTATTGAGAAGATCTTCAGCTCTCATTACATTCTCATCGGATGGGCAATCATTTTGGATTCTCTCAGAATTGGAAGCATTTCCTGAAGGAGGATGACTATATTCTGCATTTAAAGAGGCATCACTGTTGTACAAATTAATCAATCAGTGAGATATCATGCACACTATAGTATAATATTATCTTCTGATATTTTAAATTAACAATTTCTTAAGTAAACAAAGGTAATTGTCAGTGTTAACTGACTAGGAGTAAAATTAACCATTTTCCCTAAAACTTAACATAGAGCAGCGAAATTTAACAGACAATATGCATAGTTAACACGTTACTACGAAAGTTAACAACTTCATGAAAATTTTAACATGGTCACATGAAAGTTAACATGTTCTTGTAAAGGTTAACATATCTTAGAGAAACTTAATATGTAAGATGAAGAGTTAACATCTAACCATCAGAGATGACAACTAAATTTTTTGACTACACATCGGAACCTGAAATCACAATTTTTACATCACACAAAGCCCTGTTTTAAACAGAGTTCATTGATTACTTACATTTCAGTAATAACTTTCTGATTTTTTTCAGAATTAGGACACTCCATATTAACAACAGCTTGCATGTGAATCTCCGTACAACCAATATTTTGATTGTGCTCCAACATGCACTTCAAATCATGAAGAATATAGCATTCTCGCCTAACGACACCATGCACATCAAGGCTTTGGCGGCCGTTGGGGGTTGTTGAAAGTTATGAGGACAGCTATGAGAAGTAATTGAGGGAATTTTTAGCGCATAAGTGGTTCTTGAATGTTGAAGAATAAAAACACTTAAAATGTTTTTCGACTGTGCCTTGAAACCTGAAATCACTATGTTTACATCACACAAAGCTAAAAACACTTAAAATGTTTTTCGACTGTGCCTTGAAACCTGAAATCACTATGTTTACATCACACAAAGCCCAATGTTATAAAGAGTTCATTAATTACTGCCTTGAAACCTGAAATCACTATGTTTACATCACACAAAGCCCAATGTTATAAAGAGTTCATTAATTACTTACATTTCAGTAATAACTTTCTGATTTTTTCCAGAAGTGGAACACTCTACATTAACTGCAGCTTGCATGTGAATCCCTGTACAACCAATATTTTGATTGTGCTCCAACATGCGCTTCAAATCATCTTCATTATCAACTGAAAAACTCAGATTGTGGTGCCTCTCAGATTTATATATCAATGATAAAACTTCTTGAGGTATTTTTAATCTTTCAGACACATCAAATTTCAGTTCAAAAAACCTTGTTGTCGACTTTAGCATATCAATAATATGGCCTTCTCGCCTAAAGACACCATGCAATTCAAGTCATTGGCAGCCAATGGGGGTGGTTGAAAGTTATGAGGACAGTTATGAATAGTAATTGAGGGGATTTAAAGCGCATAAGGGGTTGTTAAAAGTTGAAGAAAAAACCCTAATTTCATAAATGAGAAAGTGAGAGATAAAAACTAGACAATATATAACACATGATGATGAAGTTGACTTGTAATGGAGGGAACCCACGCTTTTTCCCCCCGCTTTCGCCGTCGTTTCGCCATAAGTACGATGAGAGAGATCACCGAATTGAGGAGTCAACGAGCCGATTTCCTAGGAGAGAGAATAGAGCATATTTGATAGGTTAGTCAAAAATACACACAACATATGTATAAAGATGGGCTTTTAGGACTGGACCACATTTTTTTATACTCTTTTGGGGCTAAAGATTAACAAAAATAATTGGTGGGACTAGACCACCTCAGGTTCTTCGTTTTGGGACCTTGACACGTTTTTCCCAAGTTGTATAATACACAACACAAAACAATGACAAAACCACCAAACTTGAACTTCGGAATCCTCCATATGAGTCATCTACATTCAACAGTTGGGTTGCATCAACAAAGCCTTTACTCACGCTCGTTACTGACATCCAATCGCTCATTAATGGATGACAGAATTTGTACAGTTTCACAAATAGCTTTACCAAATCCAGTATCAGTAGGTAACAACCATAATTTAAACCTCTCAAATATGCAGACATATTTAACAATTCATAATCAAACACCAAAAACTTACTAAGATCAATCTTCCTCAATAGTAACCTGAGGCTAAGGCACAAGCATACATGGGCAAAAAAAAATCAACTTCCAAAAACTAGAGCATACTGCAAGCATCTCCTCAACAGTTTTTTTTTTTTTTTTTACTTCCCTTGCATCAGAGATCTGAAAGATCAAATAGAGCATAATCGATTACTTACATATGGATGGGCTTCGTGTGGAAGAAGAGGGGACAACGATAAAGATAACAACTCAATTAAATGAAAATAAAAACGAAAAAGAAAACCAAACAACAGGAGAATTCTCCCCTTCTTCTACCCTAGACAAATTGGCAGCTATTCTTGATGAACTTATATGCTTGCAACTGGATGTGGGCCCATGTTCTCGAGGCCACTCTTGGGCCTCCATTCGGTGTGTCCCCTTACAATCTCAGGCCCAGATTCAAGCCGCAGCAGATGATCACACTCGATTTTCTGATTAGTTTCAGATGTGTCATCGGTGCAATCAGTGGTAACAGCAGTGAGGGACTGTAGAACGTTGTCTCTACCGCACTCCCTCCTGTATTCTAGAGTCATGCTAACCAGCTCGTGACTCTCAAGGAGTGAGATGGGTGCACTCTGAATTTGTTTGAAATCACAAACAACATTAGTTGGTGGTTATTATCAATGAAATTTATCTGTAGAAAGTTAAAAGAGTTTTCTCCTGTTGAAGATAAAATGAGAGAGTGGCATGAGATGATTTGACCATGCACAGAGGAGTAAATTAAATGCACCATCAATCAGGAGAAATGATGGAATTATAATTGGTTAATTGCAGATAGACCCCCTGTATTATAGCCCAAGTGCAGATAGACCCTTTGCACAGATAGACCCTGAGTGAATCTTTTTACTCATTTAAGAGTAGAAAAAAGTTCACTCGGGGGGGTCTATCCGCACTTGAGCAAATAGTACAAAGGGTTTATCTCCACCAATAGAACTACAAGGGGTCTATCCTCAATGGGGCAATAGTATAAGGGTCTATATGCAGTTAACCCAATTATGATTAATGAAGAAACAAGGACTAGAGGTAGACCTAAGAGAACTTGGTCACAAGCTGTAAGGAGGTAATGATTAACTTATAGAACAGATTGGAAAAGTAGGATATGCAGCTGAGTCCAAGAATTTGGGATATAAAGGTTTTATACGGTTGCAGTTGTTTTTGTTGTATTAATGGAATTTATTGATGAATGATGCTGACTAGCAACAATATTGGATGCAGTATTAAATGCTAGACTTGTGATTTTGATGGACAAATTTTTGAAACCACCCCTTTTTTTATTTTATTAAGCAAAATCGACCACATGTGAATTTATTTAGCAAAACCGACCCTTTTCTTCTGAAAAGGGTTGGTTTTGCTAGCTGAGAAATTTTAGGATGAAATTGCACGGGACTAGCAGTCCCGTGCAATCGTGGAAAAATTTTGTTTAAAAAAAACGAATCTCTCATTCTCTCTCTTCCCTCATTCTTTCTTCTTCTCTCCCGTACACACTCTCTCTCCTCCATTCCCAAAGAAAACCAACCCAGCTCCCCACTCTCTCCTCGTTCTCCTTTTCTCTCAACCCGCATCCCCAGCTCCTTGAGCTTCGCCCACAGCGCCTCGAGCTCCATCCGAGCCCATCGCCGCCTCGACCTCCACCTCAGCACTCGTGGCTGTCGTCGGACAGCGGCGAGGTGATGGAGGGTGGAGAGGAGCTTGTGGAGGGCGGTCGGCATGCTGCAGCGAGCTTGAGGAGTTGGACGGCGGTTGGTTGTCGTCGGGCTGGATCGGGTGTGTAGAGAGGTGAATGGCGGAGCTTGGTGGCGAGCAGGTTGAGGCGGGTGAGGCAGCCAGTTCATGGCTGGTTGACGGACTTGGTGGCGCGCTGGTTGTGGGCGACGGCGGCGTGGTGATCGTGGTCGGAGAATAGAACGGAGGGGAGGTGCTGCGATCGGGTTGAGGGGTTGAGGATGAGGTGGGGTGGTGGCGGAGCTTGGTGGCGTCGCTGGTTGTGGGCGACGGCGGCGTGGTGATCGTGGTCGGAGAATAGAACGGAGGGGGAGGTGCTCGATCGGGTTGAGGAGTTGAGGATGAGGTGGGGTGGTGGCGGAGCTCGACGGCGTGGGGGGTTTGGAGGTGGTGGAGGAGGCGGAGAAGAGTAGGGGAGGTCGAGGCGGCGATGGGCTCGGATGGAGCTCGAGGCGCTGTGGGCGAAGCTCAAGGAGCTGGGGATGCGGGTTGAGAGAGAAGGAGAACGAGGAGAGAGTGGGGAGCTGGGTTGGTTTTCTTTGGGAATGGAGGAGAGAGAGAGTGTGTACGAGAGAGAAGAAGAAAGAATGAGGGAAGAGAGAGAATGAGAGATTCGTTTTTTTTTAAACAAAAATTTTCCACGATTGCACGGGACTGCTAGTCCCGTGCAATTTCATCCTAAAATTTCTCAGCCAGCAAAACCAACCCTTTTAAGAAGAAAAGGGTCGGTTTTGCTAAATAAATTCACATGTGGTCGATTTTGCTTAATAAAATAAAAAAAGGGGTGGTTTCAAAAATTTGTCCGATTTTGATAGATGCTTAATGTTGGTGGTGCTTTAAGACAAAAGAGGAAAAAGCAATGAAGACATTATTGAAGTTATTCATTGGCTCTGGTCATGTGCACGTGTGTTATACTTATCCACACAAAAAGGACATTCAACTAACAGGTTGTTAAGAGTGTCCTATGAGACAGGATATCATGGGATGAATGAAAGCTGAATTGGAAAGAAAACAGAAGAACTAAGCTTGCTGGCTCACAGTATGTAAAGTTTCAGCATCCGAAATGCATTGCATAAAAAACAGAAAAGAAAACAATAATTTTTGTGAAAAGAAAACAACAATTTTTCTGTGGAATACTTGTGCTCCGAATGACGAAGTGATTTGCAAGCCAAGACATGGGAGTGAGACAGATGTTAAACCATAAATGATAACAGCGAGGACGTGAGAAAATCTTGTTAGGCCAGCTAGATTTGGCAGGTAAACTTCTATCAATAGAAAAGTACATGTAACTGACACATTATGAATTGTAAGAAAATTCTCGATTGTGCATAGACAAGACTGGGACCACCACGATCACCAATATCCATCCGAACTAGAAGATGCAGGTGGCTATGAATATCTCATGAACAAATTCTAGACACTCACGTATTAACCGTGATTTTGCAATATCTTGATTAATGGAGGGTTTCATCATTAAGCCAATAATTGTTCATTGATCCTCACAGAAGTATGAGTAAAAACTGTAGTTAGCATGTAGTACCTCGAGAATCCAGCCAATATACTTGACATTGTTCACATGCTGATTGACATCCAAATCGCTCCATCGAGGCTGCACAGTTATAATCACACATCAATAAGGAAAACCAAGATGAATCACACTTAATGAGAAAAAGAAAACATGACCTCCAACTTACAGCTAAACCACTCTTAACATAATCTGCAGTGTTGTCATCCAGTTTAGGAAGCTTCCTGCTATCATCAGCTATAATAGCACCACATTCAATAAAATAGGGTCCAATTTCTGCTCTGACTTCTTCTGGCATTTTAGCCAATCTCCTAGTGTGTTTATTCATCATCACCCAAACACTGCATAAAGCATATACCCAATTACTCAATCTAGCATTTGAAAAATAATTTTGAAATTTATAATGCAACGAGACCTACAATCATGCTATAATGAAATAAACAACGAACCTCGTGGCTTGCATGACAGTTTGGCCAGTCCGGAGATCACGAACATGCCAATCACGCCGCATCCCATTTTTTCCAGATGCACTGACCCATGTATCTACTTCAACAACATCACCCCTAAGCCAGGACAAAAAAACGAGACAATCAAAATTAAAGTAGGATTACATAAAGGCATATGAAAGCTTCTAAGCATTTGAAAAGAGGTGAAACCATTGCACCGTGCAAATAGCAAATTGCTTTCCTATGACAATCATGCAGAGTTTTTTTTTATTGCCCAGAAAAAATTATAAGTTTGTCAGGAGAAAAAAGAAGTCCAAACAGTTGCAGAATTTAAAAGTTGACTAAAACATTAACATATCCATATAGTCAGGGTATTCCAAGTCCACAAAGAAACAATTGATTATCCAAAATCTAGAGTTGGCTGAGCAAAGTCAAATTCTGCCCTCATAATTTTCATTAAAAGATGAAACATTCAGAGTTGGCTAATATTGACCATGATACTTTTTTGAGTTAAATTGCTATAGCAAAATTTGCAGGCAGCAGCAGAACTGCAGACTTAAGCTTTGTGTCTGACTCAAAAATGAATATCAGCAATAGGCAAATTAATTTTCCTGATCGGAGAAAACATCTAATATATTGCTATTAAATAGAAGCATATGGACTAGGCATCCCAACCCTGAGTTAAAAATGAGAAGCATGTATTTCTACCAACATAATCAACTATTATCGGCCAAAGGAAATATTATGTTCCATATAAAAATATGTAGTCCACCAGCTCAAAATCAAAAGTACTCATTTGCAGTAACATCATATATGTTAGGAAACCATGACAAAATGCAGATATAAAAGAAGTGAACTAACCATGAAGGATAATGCTCCACAAGCACCTGCATCTTAGAGACAACCCATATCAGATTCTTTTTACTCATTTCAGGCGTTGCACCAAACCCATCATCCAACAACCCAGCTCTCTTCACGTGATTAAGCGCTGTTTCCTGTGCACCAACAAAACCACATAAGAATCCGAAACTCAAAACCCAAAACAAACCAATTTGCAAGAAAAATTCATCCCAAACCGACCTGCAGGTGATTCATCAAAGTCTCTATAGATGCTGTTTTGTCCGCCCCTATCTCATATGACCTTATCGGGAAATTCTGCTTAAACACAAGCCCATCCTGAACAATTTTCCCAAACCCAAAAGCGTCAGCGAGCATATCGGGCCTTCTCGGTTTCCAATCAAGAAGAGTCCACTGCTTCTCAGCAGCCAAGAACATAGTGGTTATGGCAGCAAGCAACATGCTCCAATCCGGCAATTGGTTGTAAAATGTCCTCGGAGCAGTGACAGTGGTCGAAGGAGCATCATCCTCAGCCTTTGAGGATTCAGTTTTTAAGCCTACCTTTGTTCCATTGATCTTAGGAAGGGCTTGGGCATGGGTTTTAACCTCAAGAGATTTCGAACATGAATTGGGTTTCGCCGTGATTCCTTTGACATTCAGAGAATCAGGGCTCTCTCCAATTGACTTTGAGCCTTTGAGGGATGAATTGGGTGAGGATGAAGAGGTCGGAAAGAAGGCCGAGGCCGCGATTGCAGCCATTACAAGGATAAAGTTATGTTCCCCTTACAAACTGGCAGAAAACAGGAACAAGGATTAAAATCAATCACGCATATAATAAAACAATATAATGAGATAAGAATTATTTGATTATTAAAAGCGAGGGAAATGGGGGAGAGAACCCAACCACTTCCCATCAGATCTCATCGACTTATCCTCACAACTAATCCAATAAAAATTCAATTTTCAATAATTACCCACAATCCCGTCCCCTAAAAGAGCAACAAAGGAGCAAACTTTACCAAAATCTCATGAAATAAATTGCAGAAAAAAGAAAAAGACCCTAAAATCAAATCTGCAAACATAAAAAATTACTGAAAACGAACAGATCTAAATGCGAGGAGAAGTAGGGGATCACCTTCGAATGGAGGGAGCTAGGGTTTGAGGATCCTCGAGGACTGGATTCTCCTGTGAGAATGAATGGAGAGAGAGAGAGAGAGAGAGAGAGAGAGAGAGAGAGGATTGGCTAGAGCTAGAACAAAAGGAGAGGATGGGAATATATTTATACCTGAGCTTCTAATCTCTTTTTTAACCCCCCAAAATCTAAAAACCTCTTCTTCGAGTTTCCGGTGTTCACAGCTTTCGGAGAGAGGGTGAGGAGAAGAGCTCTGTACGAAAATGCCCTTGGGTTGTTCGTCTTATAATGAATGAGGACTGAGTCTACTAGAAAATTTGAGTTTTGCTTCTGATTTCTTGTAGGCCACCATCATTTATCCGTTTTGCTCTTTGGTCCATCGTTAAATGCTTTTTTGCAAATGGAAGCCAGTGTAGTGTGAGTTTTCCTTGCTCCTTTTTTCCATTAGACTTCTCATGCTCGATCTTGGTCTTTTATAATCTTTTTTTTTTTTTTTTTTTTTTTTTTTTGTATTTTTTTTGCAGTAGAGATCTTATAACAACTATCCATATAGGAGTGAAGTGACATATATATACTATAAATAAAGGAGTTGTAATTTTCAAACCAATCTTCTAAGGGCCTGTTTGGTTATTTCCTAAAAAGCCAAAAAATAAAAATAAAAACCAAGAAATCTCAAAAAGTACAATTTCACACATTTACATCCCTAAAACTCACCCACAACATCTAATAAAATATTATTTTTATCAAACAACTCATCCACCACATCTAATAAAATATTATTTGCATCCAACAACTCATCCATCACATCCACCACATCTAATAAAATATTATTTTCATTCACAATATCACTCAACTCATCTCATCTCATATTTAAAAATCACTCACATCATCCAATAAGATTGTGACAACTCATCCCATCTCATTAACATTTTATTTCTTTGTTTTCCTCCCAAAAAGCTAGAAAAACAATTTCCTCAAGTGTGGATCACATCATCCAATAATATAATGACAACAAATCTCATCTCATCTATTTTCTTATTTTTAAGAAATAACCAAACAAAAGAAAACAACCTATTACAAGAAATATGTTTCTTATAATTCATTTCCTTATTTTTTCCGCTAACCAAACAACATCAAAATAAGTTTTCTTAAAAAATCGCTCACATCATCCTATAATAATGTGACAACTCATCTCATCTCATCTCCATTTCTTTGATTTCCTTCTTTTTTTAGCCAACCAAACAATCCCAAAACCTATTTTTCTTGGAAATAGGTTTCCTTTTCTTTGATTTCCCTCTTTTTTTAGGCAAACAAACAGCCCCTAACTACCTGTAAATGGTGGTATAGATCACCATTTTCTATCAGATATTCTGATTAAATCCATTTTTTACTACAGCATATACATGAAACCTATGAAAATTTTATATTCTAGTAGGATTTATGATATTTTTTTATTATGGTGTTCCTAGTCGCCAAAGTACAGTCATTTGCCAGCAACAACAGATGTCCCCCTACATGCACCGCTCAAAACAAATTGACGGTCAGGACCACCAAGGATCCTGACTTAGCAGGCTTGCCGAGTCAATATCTTCTTGGGTTGACTCGAAGGGCGGTACTTGTTGGTCCTCTTGTCGAAGACGACTCGCTACAAGCCCACTCGACCAGCTATTCGATACCCTGCAAGGTCGACTCGAAAGGCATTATTTCTCGGCCAAGCCAAAGGACGACTTCAACCTCGAGCCTCTCCCACCGACAACGTGTCAACATCACATTAAATATTTGGCAGGCGCCATCATTCCTCTACCCCGATAGTCTTTATATGACGCATCGGACCACGTCGGCACCGCCACGCCCCCGATCACTTCACATTTAATACTGATGTTACCTCTCCTCCACTCGTCGACCGACACCTGTAAAGTAAGTGCTGACGTAGCCGTCATACCATACTTATTTACCACCATCCTGTACTCGGTCGAGATTTTCCACCACTATAAATAGAGGTACTATTCCAAATACTAGAAAAATCTATCTTAAGCGACTTCTAAACAATATCTGAGAATTCCACTGCACCACACTTTAGAACTCACGCAGTTTATTATTTTTCCACTCAAGTCTATCAACTGACTTGATCATTGGAGGAACAACGGGGGAATCAATCCCTGTCCTCTCACGAGTTGCTATTTGTGCAGGCAGCAGCTATTCAACTCAAAACCAGATTTTTGGAGAAATTAGCGCCCCCTAACCAACGTCATCCCTATTATATTACATGTTTGATTATTAACATCAACAGTTTGGCTTCCACCATGAGGCCTCTTTCTTTTTTGAGTAAGTATGTCTAGTTTTGAGTATATGACTGATCAGTCTCACTCTGAAGGACCACACCGGAGCTACGTTACTCAAGCTCAGCTTGAAGAAATGGCTCAGCAGATCTCTCAATACCTCCAACAGCAACTCACTACCTTCACTAGTGAGCTCCTCAGCTAACTTCTGCAGCCGCAGCAAGCTACTTTCGCTATCCCCCGACTTCTGAAGACCAGCAATTGGAGACTCACCCTTCTTCTAGAACACAACAAATGGTCCTACCTTGGACTCCTCATACTACTGCCAAACAGTTGAAGGATAGGGTTGAGTACACAACCCCACCACCACATCGGTCGACTCACCCTGATGAACCTTACCGACATCTTCTCCCTCATCCTGAAGTCACCAGTGAGAGTCTCGGTCCTGGTCACAATAGGAATCGCAATAGGGGAGCAGTCTCTAAGACTCTCCCACACCATCATGCCTCTTCGACCCCCTCTGCTACCATAGGGGTCTCTAGATATGATCGAGTGTACAGACCAGTCGCATAAGCCATCGATGGGAGCATCCCCCTTTCAGATGATCTCATGAATGCCTCATGTAAGAATTTCAAGATGTCTCACGTGGAGAAGTATAAGGGCAAAGGAGACTCCTCAAAGCATATCCATAACTATTATGATGTGATGAGCATGCTTCAAGCATCAAAAGTAGTTATTTGTCGATGCTTCCCCATCACTATGTTAGGAGACGCCAAGCTCTGGTGGAACGCCCTTGGAAGGAAGTCCATCAGCAACTTTCAGCAACTCAGCCGAAAATTCATCTATCACTTCTTGGCTAACACAAAGCAAAAGCTCCCCCCTCATGTGTTAATCCAGATGAGGCAAGAGCCCAGAGAAAGCCTTCGAGCCTACTTCAAGAGGTTTCAGGTGAAGAGGCTAGAGGTTAATAATCTAGGAAGTGTGGTTGTTATGTCTGCTCTTGTGGCCGGCTTGCAGAGCAACGAATTGGCCGACTCACTTGCTAAGAAGTTGGTCGCCAATTATGAACAACTGTTGACCAAAGCTCATGGGTATATGGACATGGAGGATGCCCGAGATTATAAGGCGACAACCAGAGCTACTAAGATCTCCAAGGGCATAACTTCAGCAGTAGCTACTGCTGCACCACCTGCTGCACCAGCAATAGCACTAGCACTACCCACACCATCGTCATTAGCAGCAACGTCGGTGGCATCCCCGACACCCAAGTCAGCTAGAGGCACCCCTGCAAGGTAGGAGCGGCTGAGAGAACCACCCCCCCCTCGAGAGTCGACTCACGCTCCAACCGGTCTAACAGGAGGGACCGACAGAGTGACCCTGCGCCGAGGTCTGCTTTCACTGTCTTCAACACCTCCCTCACAAAAGCTCTTGCCATAGTCTAAAAGAAGGGGTATCTCAAGGAGCCTGTTCCTCAAATGAGGTCGGATCCACGGAGCCGAGACACTCAATAGTATTGCTGCTACCATAGAGATCACGGTCACCTCACTAATGATTTGTTATATCCTGAAGATGGATATTGAGGACCTGGTCAAGAGGGGGTACCTGAAGAAGCTTGCCTCTAAAAAACACCCGGAGAGGCAAGTTAGCTCCTAACTGGGAAGGCTCGTACACAATCCTTGAAGAGTCACAGGCAGGCACTTATCAGTTAAGAGCCCCAGATGGAAGAATCCTGCAACGTTCCTGGAATATCGAGCACTTTAAGAGATATTTTTATTAAATCTCTACAAAGTTTCATTCATTATAAATGAAGTCCTTTTGAAACTAACTCTTGTGTCGCACTCTCGTAGTATCAAATCTATACAGGAATCCTAAGTCGTTGGTGCCTTCTCAGAGTAAACCTAAGGCATAAGTATTATTCGGTCGGCTCCTGCATTTATAACTCGACCACCATGGCAGGGTGAAAAGACCTAGGTGTCCTCATTAAGACCCTGGTACTCAACCTCTGAGTTGTTATTTTGCCGAAAAGATCAAGGCGACCTTATTAAGACCTAGGCACCCAACCTTTTGGGTTGTCATTTTGCCGAAAAGACCTAGGTGTCCTCATTAAGACCTAGACACCTAACCTCCAGGTTGTCATTTTGCTAAAGAAACCTAGGCATCCTCATTAAGACATAGGTGCCTAACCTCCGTGTTATCATTTTACCGAAAAGACATAGGCGTCCTCATTAAGACCTAGGCACCTAACCTCCGGGTTGTTATTTTGCTGAAAATACATAGGCATCCTCATTAAGACCTAGGTACCCAACCTCTGAGTTATCATTTTGTCAAAAAGATTTAGGCATCCTCATTACCTAGGCACCTAACCTCCGGGTTGTCACTATGCCAAAAAGACCGAGGCATCCTCATTAAGACCTAGGCACCCAACCTTCGGGTAATCATTTTGCCAAAAGATATGCATCCTAGGCACTCCAACCTTTTGGTCGTCCTTGACAAAAAGATCCAGACATCTCGCCAATAAAAGGCGTAAAACGAGCCGGTCGACCCAACTCTTCAACACTCGGGGTCGTCTCAACATGATCAACTCATGATAATCAACACTTGTTCTCTCAACAAGAGTGGAATTGTAAGCAAACAAAGTGAAATTAAGAAATAATTGAAGGTAAATTCCAAACTTCGAGCAAATTTATTACAAAATTTTATTACATTATCCATGTCGGATATTTACAAAAAGAAGAAAAAGAAAAAGATACAAACCCTCAGACATCTTGACTAGGTTCGGGAGTAGGGCTTCGGAGGTCCTCTGCAGAGGTTGCAGGGCCGGGAGCAACAGAAGAGAAAGTAGGAGGGACTTTTCCCGGGTCGTTCCCTGACTCGTCGTTGTCGTCACCTAACGCCAGTTCTAACCCCCCTCTACTCACCTCGATCTATCAAGGCAGTAAGAGACTTGGGGAGAATAAAGGCGGTCAGGCACGGGACGAGAGGCAGGAGGTGTTATGTCTCATGTTTATGAGCCTATTGTCTAATCTAGTTTTGATAATTAATAAATAATTCATAACATCATTTGTCGAGTGTTTGTATTTGCTTGTTAGGAATTCTACACAAATATCCTCTGTTGGAGGTTGGATGGACATGCACCTTCACTATGATATCTAAAGGAGGTTGGAGGAAACTGGAATGAAGTCGTCGCAATTCAAGTCAAGATTCATCATTACTTCATCCGTAACCAAGACAAGCTAATTGAAAATCTATTGCTTGGGTATTTTAGTTTAGGAGTTATACTTTGTGTGTTTATGTTTTAAGCTCAATTTCATACACACACACACACGTATTATTTCATATTTTGTGTTTTTAGATTATAGACCAAATAATACTGTTTTATATCTTTTCTAAAGTCTATCAATCTATTAAAAAGAATTTCAGAACTCATTTGAAGAAATTTCATCAAACAGTGTTTTCAACAAAACTCGTACTTTGTTCGTTTCACAAAATAGTAAGTTTTCACAAATACGAAGTGACATTTTAAAATTTCTTCCTTAACATGTTTGTTTTCATGTTTATAAACGTTTTCCTAAATTTTATAATTTTTAGAGTTAATTTGTTATTTTTAATTGAATTTACAAAGTTAGTTTTCTGAAAAATCTTAGTATCTGATTGTCAACTTATCAGTCGACCGATTGCATGAAATCAGTCGACTAATAACCCCTCATCGGTCGACCGATAAGGTGCAACTAGTAGACTGATCAGAGCAATTTTCTAGGATCTGATTTTTACTCATCAGTAGACCAATGCCTCTTGACCAATTGACCGATAATGGCTAGTTTTGTCAGTAACGACTAGTTTTGGGCTGTTTTGTTAGAGAGGCTATATATATGCCTCATAACTTATTTGTTTCACCAAGGAAGTTTATAAAAAAGTTCTACCAGTTTGTTTAAGAGTTTTTTAAGAAAAATTAAGTGTGTTTTGTTTATGTGAAGAGAGTTTCAAAAGAGAAGGATTGCAACATCGTTCTTGAGGATTTTAACCTCAAATCTCTACCCATCTCTTGCTTATTTTGGAGAAGTTTTCTAAACTCCTTTCATCTAACTATTTATTATTTTGATTCTCATATATTTGTGCTAGATTGATTTGAGTTTAAATTTTATTTCATTATACTCATTGTTTTACACACACAACCACTTGACCTTAAGTATATCACATATCGTATATTTGGGCTGTGAGAGTATTTCTTTGAGAGAGCTTAATTTTAGTTCTCAACTTGTTTAGAGAATAATTCTTTATTTGCACTTATTGCGAAACACATTATAATACACAATGATACTTAGAGCAGTGGTTGGGAGAAGAACATGGTCAATTCAAAGAGGAGTGGTTTGGTAGTAAAGCATAGGGAGATGTGTTAAATCCAAACACTTGAGAAATGTAACACGAGTCGGTCAAGACTTAGAGAAGTGTATTATATGATTATCAATGTGTGATTTATAAATGTTATTAGTGAGCGTTGAAAGCTGAATTGTGTAGTTGTTATTTGTATTGACAATGGAGATTCTCCTAGAGGGTGAGTAGCGGAGATGTAGGTCAAGGGTTGACCGAACTCCGTAATCATTTTCTTTGTGTTTACGATTGTCTTGGCTCACTTTTATCTTTGTTATATCTTGTGCATGTTTATATCACCTGTTGATATCTAAAATCACACAGCCAATAGGGGGAGGTTGTCTACCGGTGGAGGATTGGAGAATGATAGGATCGACTCCCCCTCCGACTTCATACCTAGCTCTGAGAGCTCGAGGTGGACCGATTGCCTGCACATGCAAGGAACGCATGGGTACGGGGCGTGTTTCCCCTATGGTACCTTCGACGGTCAAGTTAGTGGATGAGTTTGAGGGAGGTTTTAGGGAGAGTCTCTGGGCCATTAAGGTTCATGCAGGGAACATCCTCCTCTTAAAGTTATGTAGAAGTAATTTTTAGGGAAAATTATTTCTATGTGTTTTCAAGATCAAAGAACCTGAGTCAAAAAAGGCCAGCCTCCACTATGATCAATTGCCTCCCTCTTTATAGGCTGTTAAGGATAGACTAGTTGCTTCATGAGGGGTCTGTAAACGACGGTGGGGGATGAGCTGGAGGCTGATTCAGCAGTTGTCCCTTACGTGTCGGTTGGCGATTAGAGGAGGTGTCATTTGAGATGATCTCGATAAGGCCCCCGAGTTGATTAGACGGTGCATGGTAGAGAATAAGCCGAGGTGCTAAGTCATCCCCACCTTTACAGATGGCGGTAAGCGACTGGAGGGAAAGTCATTTCGAGTACAGGAGGTGCCTCGATAATGTCTCAGATTTGGCGGGTAAGGACAAGGAGAAGATAGGTTGGCCAATTTAGCCACTCATTGCTTTACAGATGGCGGTTGTGACTTGAGGAAAAGTCGCCTGAGCACAGGGGGTGTCTCGATTATGTCCCAGAAGTGACTTGGGAAGAGAATGAGCCGTTTTGTATTTAAGACTTGTCAGAGTTGAGACCTTTAATGTGACCGATCAATACTGTGGTGTTGCTCGATATATATCTCAAAAATAGATTAGTTGGATCTTATCCTCCCCAGTAGGATTGAGTCAGTTTGTGAGTAATTCTCGTAACTCGCCGATCAGTTAAGTGAGTTGTTGGTTCGGTCAGGCAACTGGGTAGATAGCTGAGCCGACTACTAGGAGAGTCACCTCGATTGGGAGTCGGGTGGATTCCCAAGGAGTCGTCTTGAAGATGAGAGGTCGACTTCTTCTGTGCTTCGTATCGGCTAAGACTATTTGCTCTCGGCTAGGCTTTTAGGCCGCTGAGTTAGCTTGGATCATGACTCTATTAGGCCTATGAAGGCAATCTTCCAATACTTTCATCTGTAGGTGGTAAATTACCATAACAGTTGGCACCTTTCATTTAGAACTGACTTTGGTCGGGTCCGAGTGAAATATGTATGATTCGGCTTCTGATGCCAAGGATCTTTGGCCAGTCAGTCGTGGCTGGAGAGATAGTATTGGGCTTGCTAGTCATCAGTTTCCCCTTCGAATTAATGTTACCGATATTGGAAACCGCTACATGGGGGGAACGAGGTGTCGTGGTCAGAGTGGGCGGCAGTTATGCGGGGCGGTTGATATTCCCAGCGAGTCGTTTCCGTTTCTTAAAATGAATCTTTAATCTTCTTTGGTGGCTTCAAGATCATGCCTCTTGAGTTCTTCATGCTTCTTCAGAGGCTTATAAATAATCCCTGACACAGCTTTGGGAGTACATTCTTTATCGGGAACATTCTTCTTCTTGTTGGATCCCCGTCTCCTTAGGAATTTTACACATGGCTTTTCCCCAGAATGATCGTGAGAGGAAGCTTAGGGTTCTGTACTTATCTCGGTCGAGAATGTTTGTGGATGACGCGACATAGCTGCATGATAGGTACGACATCTCTCGTGCAATGACCATAGGGGCACCGGATAGCTTCACTCTGGTGCATATGCATGGCGAGGATCGAGCGCCTCTCTACCTGGCGCACCTACAGTATGGTCTGCGCCTGCCACTGCATCCCTTCGTCAGGGAGGTTTTTGTAGCATTGGGGGTTTCCCCCTACCAATTCTACCCACATGCCATATATACTTTGATGGCGTTTATAGATGCCTGCTCCGAGGCAGGGGTAGTGCCCATCATCAACTTGCTTGGGCACATAGTTAGTGTGGGGTCTACGGAAGACGAACCACACTATTTTTTCCACCACCGGGGCGACTTCCACTTGGACGTCGACTTCCCATAGCTGGCGGAGGACTGGAGGAAATTCTTTATTTGGGTGTTCTGTGCCAATAACATTCTGTCCTGCTCGGGTTGACCCGAAGTGCAGGAGAATGTATTGTAGCCGAGAGCCCTCAGCAATCCTGAGGTCAGAGACCTAAAGAAGCTCTGGTACTATCTCGGCCTTCAGGAGTCCAGAGCTCTGGTCGAGGAGGAATTCCCAAAGGTGGGAGGGTCTTCCTTGCCTTCCTCCGACTCCAAAGCAATAGTCTTTCCTCCCCCAATGGAGGTCTGTAAAAGGACTGACTCGAAGGGGCCGAGTTCTTCCAGGAGGCTTCTCAAGAAAAGGAGGGACGATTCGCCAAGTGGTGGAGACTCGGATTCGTCTGGTTAATGAGGACTAGCGAAAGACTGATGTCACCATTTTAGGGGGTTCTGTGGCTAGACCCGGTTTTGCTCTCTTCTTCTTTTCTTTCCCTCTTTTTTTTGTAAGCCCCGTTGGGCCCCTTTGTAAAAACATATTTTGAATAGAAAATAATTTTTCTTGTCATTTGTTTTTGAGAGCTGCAAACCATTTGATGAGATTCTTGACCATGTCATTGTTATAATTCGACCTGGTCTACTTTTTTAAGAATCATGTCGGCCTTTATAGACCATAGGCGTCGACGTCCTTATTTCTTTGTTTAGTCGAGAAGCGTAGAGGTCGTTCTCGGCGCTTTGCCTCGAGCTTGTCTCGGTAAGGAATCTTGGACTTTAATGACCGGCTAAGGCACCATATTTCGGATTTGTTCTTGATGAGGAGCTGAATTGGGTGACCGACTGAGAAGTTGTCGTGTCTTAGGCTCATCTTGAGGCAGCGTCAGGGTATTTATACCGACTAAGAAGTCGTTGTGCCTTGGGCCTATCCTTAGGCGGCGCCAAGGTCTATATACCGATTGAGAAGTTGTTGTGCCTTAGGCCTATCCTGAGGCGGCGCCAAGGTCTTTATACCGACTGAGAAGTCGTTGTGCCTTGGGCCTATCCTGAGGCAACGCCAAGGTCTTTATACCGTCTGAGAAGTCATTATGCCTTAGGCCTATCCTGAGGTGGCGCCAAGATCTTTATACCGACTGAGAAGTCATTGTACCTTGGGCTTATCCTGAGGCAGCATCAAGGTCTTTATACCGACTGAGAAGTCATTATGCCTTGGACTTATCCTGAGGTGGTGCTAATATCTTTATACCGACTGAGAAGTTGTTGTGTCTTGGTCTTATCTTTAAGAACCAAGGGCTTAGTGCCGACTGAGAAGTCATTATGCCTTGGGCTTACCCATATGAGGAACTAAGGTCTTGACCATGATGGTCAATGAGAGCAGACGGAATTAAACCATATGTTGTATCTTGGGCTTACCTTTAAGAAGAGCCAATGGCTTTGTACCGATTGAGGAGTCGTTGTGCCTTGGTCTTACCCGTATGAGGAACTAAGGTCTTGGTGCTGACTGAGAGAGTCGTTGTGCCTTGAGCTTACCCGTATGAGGAACCAAGGTCTTAGTGCTGACTGAGGAGTCGTTGTGCCTTGGGCTTATCCATATGAGGAACCAACTTGACCATGATGGTCGATGAGAGCAGACAGAATCGAACCATATGTTGTGCCTTAGTCTTACCTTTAAGAAGAGCCAAAGGATTTATACTGACTGAGGAGTCGTTGTGCATTGGGCTTACCCGTATGAGGAACCAAGGTCTTGACCATGATGGTCGATGAGAGCAGACGAAATCGAACCATATGTTGTGCCTTGGGCTTATCTTTAAGAAGAGCCAATGGCTTTGTATCAACTAAGGAGTCGTTGTATATTAGGCTTACCCGTATGAGGAACCAAGGTCTTGGTGCCGACTGAGGAGTCATCATGCCTTGGGCTTATTCCTGATGAGGAGCCAAGGTCTTTGTGCCGACTGAGATGTCGTTGTGCCTAGAACTATCGAGAGTTGACTAGGTCTTAAGCGTTTCTTTAGAAAACTTTCATTAATTGTTTGAAATTTATACATAATAGAGTACAACAGATTCACACATGTAACTTTGGACGGCGCCGAATTCGTGTTTCTTACTTAGATGCCTTTTGAAGATGACTTTTTGCTGGGGACAAGGTCCGAGGCAGAGCTTGCTTGACTGTTTCTTTTCGTCTGTGAACACTCCTCTTTTGACAAGAGCGAACTGTTGCTTCATTGGTCGTCTTTGTTACTAAACTGAGTAACGCCCTAAATCGGGTGTTGTTCTTCCTCTCGTGGGCGAGGTGTCTAGCTTTAGTCATCACCGAACGACCGACATATTTGCCATTTCATTAGTCAATGACCTTTCTGAACCTTGAATTTTTGCTGAGGTCCTTGCTGGTCGATGATGGACATGAGGATTTTCAATAGATCTTTCTTGTCCACCGTCAATTGCTCTGTATGGAAAGTATCCCATTGTTTGAGCTTTTTGAAGGATAGTGCTCAATAAGAGGAGGCCTAGGAAACTTTTGTGATGGGGGCTTCTTGTTGGTGAGAACCCCTGTCATCGAAGCTTTGTTTCCCAGAATTTGATGGGATCATATTTTTCCTCTTGAGGATTCCAGGGACAAAGACGACCAGACCATCTTATAAATGGAGGAGCCTTCTTGTAAAGAGAACGCGAGTCGCATGCTTCGACCACCTGTTTTTATTTCGACTCTGGTGGTTCTGAGTGTTTGTTGGGGGCCACGGCTGTTAATCTTCCTGAGAAGACCAGCTGGTGAGCCCTTGAGTTTTTCCCGCTTTCTCATGCTGGGTGAGGAAGGACTCTCCTTTGAAGGCAGCGACGGTCCGAGTAGCTCACCACAGATTTGATTGCTACTCCTATGCTCGAATGGGCTACTATCAAGCTTGTGCAATGATGGATCTGATCATGACCCTTGGTGGAGGAAGGGCTCTTCTTTGTGACCCGAGTTCAGGCTTCTTGGCTATCCAGAAGATGGAGTTCTTATCTGTGGCAGCTGTAGGAAGCCTACGCTTCATGTTCAAGCCAGACAAGCACTATAGTGGTGTGTCTTCTCTAGGAGGGCTTTCAGGTTCTACTCAGCAAATACTCCCCAGAAAGCTGTTGGAGCCATAAGGGTTGCGCCTATTCTGGCTCCTCATAGCCATAGGCTACTCCTCCTTAGCTTGAGTGATGCGATTTCGGACTTTGCTTAGCTTGAGTGGTGCGATTCCGGTAGGGCTTCTTCAAGAATAAGCAGGACCAAGCCCCTGCTTAGATTGGGCTTATCTTCTCGGAGAAGAGAGTAAGCCCCACGGTGGGTGTCAAACTATTGATGTCTGAAATCACACAGCCAATAGGGGGAGGTTGTCTGCCGGTGGAGGATGATGAAGAATTATGGGGCCGACTCCCCCTCCGACTTCATGCCTAACTCTGAGCGCTCGGGGTGGACTGATTGCCTACATATTCAAGGAACGCAGGGGTACGGGGCGTGTTTCTCCGTGGTACTTCCGATGGTCAAGTTAGTGGATGAGTTTGAGGGAGGTTTTGGGGAGAGTCCCTGGGCCATTAAGGTCCATGCAGAGAATATCCTCCTCCTAAAGTTATGTAGAAGTAATTTTTAGGGAAAATTATTTCTAAGTGTTTTCAAGATCAAAGAACCTGAGTCAAAAAAGGCCAGCCTCCCCTATGATCAATTGCCTCCCTCTTTATAGGCTGTTGAGGATAGACTAGTTGCTTCATGAGGGGTCTGTAAACGACGGTGGGGGATGAGCTGGAGGCTGATTCAGCAGTTGTCCCTTATGTGTTGGCTAGCGATTGGAGGAGGTGTCATTCGAGATGAACTCGATAAGGCCCCTGAGTTGATTAGACGGCGCATGGCAGAGAATAAGCCGAGGTGCTAAGTCGTCCCCAGCTTTACAGATGGCGGTAAGCGACTGAAGGGAAAGTCATTTTGAGTACAGGAGATGCCTCGATAATATCCCAGATCTGATGGATAAGGACAAGGGGAAGATAGTCTGGCCAATTTAGCCACTCATTGCTTTACAGATGGCGGTTGCGACTGGAGGAAAAGTCATCTGAGCACAAGGGGTCTCTCGCTTATGTCCCAGAAGTGACTTGGGAAGAGAATGAGCCGTTTTGCATTTAAGACTTTTCATAGTTAAGACCTTTGATGTGATCGATCAATATTGTGGTGTTGTTTGATGTATATCTCAAAAATAGCTTAGTTGGATCTTATCCTGCCCAGCAAGATCGAGTCAGTTTGTGAGTTGTTCTCGT
Organism: Asparagus officinalis; assembly: GCF_001876935.1. Taxonomy (NCBI): domain Eukaryota; kingdom Viridiplantae; phylum Streptophyta; class Magnoliopsida; order Asparagales; family Asparagaceae; genus Asparagus; species Asparagus officinalis. The sequence continues at coordinate 75,390,763 of NC_033794.1, read as the reverse complement.
AACTCGCCAATCAATTAAGTGAGTTGTTGGTTCAGTCAGGCAACTGGGTAGACGGCCGAGCCGACTGCTAGGAGAGTCGCCTCGATTGGGAGTCAGGTAGATTCTCGAGGAGTCTTCTTGAAGATGAGGGCTCGACTACTTCCGTGCTTCATGTCGGCTAAGACTGTTTGCTCTCGGCTAGGCTTTTGGGCCGCTGAGTTAGCTTGGATCACGACTCTGTTAGGCTGATGAAGACAATCTTCCAATACTTTCATCTGTAGATGGTATATTACCATAACATCACCTATTGTGTCATATTATTTATTATTACATATATCTTATTGTGCATCATATTGATAGGATATTAGTTGAATAAGTTTTAATTTGGCATCTAAATCAGATTAGATTAGCAATTACCCTATTCACCCCCTAGGGTACTTTTATTTGGTATCAGAACTTAGTGTTCTTGATTTGCGGCTTAATTACCCAGAATCAAAAATCCAAGCTATTATATCTTGCTAATCTAGTTTCGTGATTTTTATATTGCTTGTTGTTTGGTGGAAAATTTTGTAGTAAAAGAAATGAAAGAAAAATTAATTTTTATTCTCTCAATCTCAATTACAATTTGGATTCCGATTACAAAAGAGAGGAGAATCAATTTGATTCTCCCCTTTGTTTAATTCTGGTTCTTCACGGTGGCGATGGAGTACCTCCCTCGAATGCTCGCGTCGAGTTTGCTCTCCGTTGACGATTCGAACGTCTTGATTCACTGGAACGTGGTCTTCTCCTCACGATTTGATGTTGTGGAGAACTCTGAACGAGTTTGAAACTGGAACGTGGTCTTCTCCTCACGATTTGATGTTGTGGAGAACTCTGAACGAGTTTGAAACTCTATGAAATAGTTGATTTAACCGAAATCGGTCTATAAGTGTTGTGGAGAACTCTGAACGAGTTTGAAACTCTATGAAATAGTTGATTTAACCGAAATCGGTCTATAAGCCAAGGATGAAGAAAACTCATGTTGCTGATCTCCAAAGCTCCAGCAATTCTCTCCAAAGATCTCTTCTTTGCTGCTAAAAAGAAGGATCACAGATCCAACCCCCAAAATCCAGGATCCTAACTGTAGGCTGTCTAAAAATCACAATAGATAGCTTATCCTCCATCAAACACCGATGATGGAAGTTACAATCTAACGACTTCCAGAAGGCTACAATTTGAAGACTTTCACGTAGATCGCTGAAGGTTACAATCTGACGATCTTCACGACAACCGATGAGAGCTCTAGTTCAACAGCATTCACAATCAACATCGGGAGTTACAATCTGACGACTCTCATATTCTCAAGGGGCCAAGACGAAGATTACAAGACAATGATCTTTGCAACGCTATGACAAAAGAGATTACTTTGTGATATTTTCTTCAAGACAAGACGCGGAGGTCCTCCCCGTGTGCTAACATCAAAACGCTAAGGTCGAACCCGTGTTACAACATCAAAAAACGCCAGGGTCGAAACCCACGTTACAACATCAAAACGCCAAGGTCGAACCCGCGTTACAACATCAAAACGCCAGGGTCGAACCCCGCGTCACAACATCAAAAAACGCCAAGGTCGACCCTCGCGTTTTTCTACGCCCTGCGGGTACCCAACTCCGCGTCTCCAGTCTAAAATGTGGAGTTAGGATCCTGAACGCCAACGTGGGCATTGTTTGACTATGAGCTGAACGGTTCTAAAACTGTTTCCCACGATTTGGGGGCAGTTACACCCCATTATGGAGAGAATTAAGGGGGCGGTTACACCCCTTAATTCCCTATAAATATGGATAAACTCAACTGAGTTCCGGGCGGGGGTTTTTGGCTGGATTTTTCGGATCTGAGAATTGGCAGCAAGAGGGAGATCGACGTTCATCCTCAGCTAAGATCGACCACCAGAGCTTTCTTCTAGCCTTGGTTTATTAACCGATCTTCGGTTCAAATCAACTCTTTTACAGAGTTCTTCTAAACTCGTTCAGAGTTCTAAAACTTACCACGCAAGTTCTCCACAACGTCAAATCGTGAGGAGAAGATATCGTCCAGTGAAGCAAAACATCGGATCGTCAACGGAGAGCAATTTCGACGCGAGCAATCGAAGGAGGCATTCCAAAGCCAAGTTTGAGAAGGCTATCTCCTCTGGATCCCTTAGCCCCAAGGCTATGCGCAAGATCCACAAAGTTTCCAAGGAGACTAAATCTCCAACTGTTGCTGGAACGCCAAAGAAAGTCCTCTCCTTTGGCCAAAATTCGTCGAACAGCCCCTCTGCTCCAGGAGCGGGCTCGACCTCCGCTGAACTCGCACAGCGAGTTGAATATCCCACCTCCGCGTCAACACGACGTGCCACAGGCCTTAAACGGCCTATAAAGGAGACGAGCTTCATAAACGTCAACGACGCTGCTGCTAAAGCTTTGAAACAGGCCAAGAAGAACGCTGCTCGTCGAAGAAGAAGGTCTCAGCGACGAGCACAACTTCGAGAAAATCGATCCTCCAACCAACGCGAACTTCGCGTTCGTGAGCCTAAACGCGACCCTGAACTTCGCGTTTATGAGCCCAAACATGAGCTTCGCGAGAACCAGACTGAACGCGGCCCTCAATGGCGCGTTTTACAGCCAAAACGCGAACCTCAAGCCTTCGTTGAACGCGAACTTCAACTTCGCGTTTCCAAGTCAAAACACGACCCTCGCGTCGACAATGAAGAACGCGACCCTCATGTCGCCAAACCAAAATGCGACCTTCGCGTTTCAAGTGCCAGACGCGACCCTCACGTTTCAAGTGCCGAACGCGACCTTCGCGTTTCAAATGCCAAACGCGACCCTCGCGTCCCAAGTTCCAAATCCAATACCGCGCCTGGTGTATATTGTGGAGCCGGTCCTGTCCAATCATGGATATAAGAAGTTTATGGATTCAAGGCATCTCAACCAGATCCATATTCACCAAGAGCCAGTCCTGTCCAATCATGTTTTCCAAGCAGTTTGTTTTTAGTATTAAAAACATTTTACAAAGTTTCAGAATTTTCAGAGGTCAAATAAATATTTTGCGAATATTTCAAGTTGGTCAAAAATCAGTTTTCAGAAAGTATCAGAAATCGGTCGACCGGTCCGGTCGACCGATCCTATGACCTTTCTTCAGTATCTTTTCAGATTGTCGTCGGTCGACCGATACGGTCGACCGAATTTTCAATCTTCAGATCGGTCGACCGTGCCGGTCGACCGATGAGGCTCTGCTTGTTTTTCCAAGTTTCCATAGCTGTTCGCGGTCGACCGATTTTTTCGGTCGGTCGACCGAAGGCTTTTTTCGGTCGACCGAAATTTTCTTCGGTCAACCGATTTTAGTCTTTGTTCAGCCGTGACTTTTTTAAAACGGTCGTTTGCCTCGAATGTTGTGCTTTCACCTAATGGTATTTGGCACAGTCTGAGCTAACAACCTGAAAGGGAGATTATCTTCCTAAATGGGAAGATTGGGTTTTTGTTTTCAAATGAGTTTATCTTTTCTATAAAACCCCCCAGTCTTCTTCTTCCTCAGTTAGCCCTAACGTTTTGAAAAACCAGAGCTTTCTGTTTTCCTGAGAAAAATTTTCAAACTCTATTTTCTATCTGTTTCAAGTGTGATTCACCTCCCAGCTTCAGTATACCTTCTCTTTGCTATAGGGGCTGTGTAAAGAGAGGTTCTTTCATTATTTCTTCTGCTGTGAGGTTGAGATCTTGTGTAAGATCTACTGTGAGGGAGTGATCTGTTGAGATCTGACTGTGTAGTGAGAGAGATCGTGTGGGATCGCTGTGTAGACGAAGTTCCGGCTTCCAAACCGGGTGTGTAGTGGATTTCTCCTCGAGAGTGGGGAGCGGGGACGTAGGTCAGAGGACCGAACCTCGTTAACACATCGCGCGTCAAGGATAACGAACTCCTAACTCTATCTCTCTTACTTTAATTGCTTTACTGTTTTGTGGTTTGCTTGTGTTTGATTTTTATTGCATATTAGAGCCTCTTGA
>NC_033794.1:75373278-75386700 GCF_001876935.1 Asparagus officinalis | reverse complement strand
ACAGGCCAACAAGAACGCCGCTCGACGAAGAAGAAGATCTCGACGACAAGTACAACTTCGAGAAAATCGATCCTCCAACCAACGCGAGATTCGCGTTCGTGAGCCTGAACGCGACCCTGAACTTCGCGTTTATGAGCCCAAACATGAGCTTCGCGAGAACCAGACTGAACGCGGCCCTCAATGGCGCGTTTTACAGCCAAAACGCGAACCTCGAGCTTTCGTTGAACGCGAACTGCAACTTCGCGTTTCCCAGTCAAAATACGACCCTCGCGTCAACACTGAAGAACGCGACATTCGCGTTGCCAAACCAAAATGCGGACTTCGCGTTTCAAGTGCCGAACGCGACCTTCGTGTTTCAAGTGCCAAACGCGATCTTCGTGCCAAACGCGACCTTCGCGTTTCAAGTGCCAAACGCGACCTTCGTCTATCAAGTGCCAAACGAGACCCCCGAATACTCTGCGTAGCGCGACTAGGTTGAGGGGCGGATATAAGAAGTTTATGGATTCAAGGCATCTCAACCAGATCCATATTCACCAAGAGCCAGTCCTGTCAAATCATGGACTGTGGGTTCCAGTTCAAACCTCACAATCAGTGAGTAATTCTCCTCGAATCTTTATAACAGATTCGAGAGAGTTCACATCGAGAGAAAGATCGATGCAACAAGTCATTCGTTCATTTCAATGTGAACGACTGATTCCTACGGTCCTCTCGGGACGCCAATGCTGCTCATATGCGGCCCAACTGCTGGTGTTCAACCAATTTACGAACGTTGCTTTACCCAACCAACGACGGCGTTCACACAAGAAGAAGACTTCTGAGGATGAATACCTTAGAGTCACTTCTAACATGATCGGCAGAGGGAGATCATCAGTTCCTAGTTCCGATGAGTCAGAGAACGATCAGTCTCCTGGCTTGAAAGACTTCTTGAATAAGTCTGATGGAGTTTATCAACATACTCGGACGCGAACAAGAGCCATCCCTCTGTCAACTATCGGAGTTTAGCCAGGGGAACCAATTCCAATGATGAACACTCAGCCATTGCAGAGTCCCAGTCATCAAGCTCTTTTGTTGAACATGAGAGCTACGCTTATATGACGGGAAACCATGAAGATCTCGCGAAGAGACTTGATGAGCAGGAGGCCATGCTCAAATCTCAGCAAGAGGCCATCAATGAACTCCTGGCCCTGTTGACTCAACTCGTCACAGACAAGGCCAAATCTCAGAAGACAGATTCGCCACTCAGGCAATAATCTTCCCGAAGGGAAAGAATGTCTTCGTCCCGACCTCACACAAGCAAAGGGAAGGGAAAAATGGTTGATGACACGGTTTCTGACCAAGAAGCCCTCAACCTGGAATCTTCCTCTGATGAAGGAAGAGAGACGGAGTATGAGCAAAATCCTCAGTCGGCTAAAATCGAGGAATTGGAAGCCCGACTCAATGCCATTGCTAACAGAAGCGAGCTCCAAGATGAGGGAGTTGTCAGGCCCTACCCTGCCGAATGGGACGCAGCCCCTTATCCTCCAAAATTCGAAGTCCCGACGCTACAAACTTTTGACGGCACGGGATCACCGAACCAACATATCTATCATTTCAAGTCACAGACTGGGAATGTAATATCAAACGATGCCATACTGGCTCGATTGTTCATTGGCACCCTTAAGGGAGTTGCCTTTGAATGGTTCAGGAAACTACCTGCCGGATGTATCCAAAGGTGGGCAGATTTAGAGAGACTCTTCCTATCAAGATTCTTTGAAGAGGATACAGAAGTCTCCATCCATACCCTTCTCGCCACTAAGCAGAAGAAGAGGGAGTCCGTCAAAGCCTTCATCAAGAGGTTCCGAACCATGGCTCTCCGGTGTTCGTCAGGTATGACACAGTCTACCTTAGTAGAGACCTGTCGACACAACCTGCAGACCAACATCCTAGCTCGAATAGGGGTTGCAGAATGTCGTTCTTGGAGACAACTGATCTCTCAAGGCGAACAGGCTCAAAAGATTATTGCCAGGATCAAAGCTGAAGAACAAAGTGGGCAAGATCAGCCCGAGCAATCGGACCAAGCCCAATCTTCTCCTGAGCAATCGGACCAAGCTCATTCTTCCCATCAATAGGATGGCAGGTCCACAAAACTATCACGTTAACATTTACCTCTGATAGTCCATCAATCTGCTAATCCGCTTCAATAGGATGGCAGGTCCACAAAAAACTATCACGTTAATATTTACCTCTGATAGTCCATCAACTTGTCAATCCGCTTCAATAGGATGGCAAGTCTACTAAAACTATCACGTTAATGATCACCTCTGATAGTCTGTTTTCTCCAAATCCCCCCATCAATCCCCTTCAAGTAGGATGGCGGGTCTATCCAAACTATCACGTTAATGATTACCTCTGATAGTCCATTCCCTCTAAATTCTCTTGCCAATTCTCTTCAAGTAGGATGGCGGGTCCACAAAAGACTATCACGTTAACAGTTACCTCTGATAGTCAAACTCATCTGATAATGGCCTACCTGGTGATGTGCCTCTATTCTGACTTCATGGATAGTGTCTCACTAGGTGATGTGCCTTGTCTGCCTCTTTTTCTTCTCCTGCTAAGTCTTAATCAAGACTGGGGGTTGGCTACTTGGAATCCATTGGATTAAGAGTAACGAACCTTTCACATCGTCAAGTTAACATTATACTTCGGACGATCACCACCCCCACAGGGTATGAATGCAGCCTGCATCACTCCTAATTTGTCATGTTAACAATATACCTCTGACAATAATCAACTTATCATCCTTGACAATAGGATGATAGGTCCACAAAATTTCTTAAATCGCAATCTTCCCCAGCAAGACACTAAGTCATCAAAGACCAAAATTAGTGAAGGCAACTTATCGACTCTCTCCAATAGAGCGATAAGTCCTCAAAATTGCTTCCATAGCAATATTTTTCTTGTCACGTTAACAATACACCTCTGACAAAACCCCCTTATCAATCCTCGTCAATAGGATGATAAGTCCACAAAGTTGCTCCAATCGCAACATCCTCCAGTCACGTTAACATCACACCTCTGACACAATCCACTTATCGACTCTCTCTAATAGAGCGATAGGTCCTCAAAGTTGCCCTGATCACAGCAATCAACTTATCGACTCTCCTCAATAGAGCGATAGGTCCTTAAATTCATGTCAAGTTAACATCATACCTCTGACAACACAAATCAACTTATCGACTCTTTTCAATTGAGCGATAGGTCCATAAAATACTGTTAGGTTAACATCACACTTCTAACAGTCAAACCACCCCCAATGAACTTGTTAATCCTTTTTCAACAAGAATAGCAAGTTTTCATTATGAAATCCCCAACGGATTAAAGATTTTCTGGAATCATCCTAGTGATAATAAAGAAAATTTCTGAATTTCACTCTAAGTGGAAATTCATGCCAAGTTAATATTACACCTCTGGCGTTTTCAATTTTCTTTCAGTGTTTCAAGTAAAAATATAACACAGGAAGAAATAGTGACAAAGTCTACGTATTCAATATCGTAGCCAGTGATTACCATTAAATTGATAATCTATGAATCCATACATTACATGTATGTGGAATTTTATCCCGAATCCTAAGAAGGGATAAGTCAACGCCTAACACGCGTTGCCGGTTAGTCTTTCACCGTAAAAAGGACAAAAGCCCACGTATTCAACATCGTGCCAGGTTGTTATTAATAACGCCAAAACCCATGCTTCACACGCATGGGGGACTTTATCTCGATCCCTAATTAGAGATAAGTCTGCATCTAACACATGCTGCCGGGTAGCGCATTCCCGTAATAATGGCAAAACCCACTTATTCAACATCGTGCCAGGTTGTTATTAATAACGCCAAAACCCATGCTTCACACGCATGGGGGACTTTATCCCGATCCCTAATTAGAGATAAGTCTGCATCTAACACATGCTGCCGGGTAGCGCATTCCCGTAATAATGGCAAAGCCCACGTATTCAACATCGTGACAGGTTGTTATTAATAACGCCAAAACCCATGCTTCACACGCATGGGGGACTTTATCTCGATCCCTAATTAGAGATAAGTCTGCATCTAACACATGCTGCCGGGTAGCGCATTCCCGTAATAATGGCAAAGCCCACATATTCAACATCGTGGCAGGTTGTTATTAATAATACCAAAATCCATGCTTCACACGCATGGGGGACTTCATCTTGATCCCTAATTAGAGATAAGCCTACGCCTAACACGCGTTGCCGGTTAGTCTTTTTCCGTAAAAATGACAAAGTCCATGTATTCAAAATCATAGCATCAAGTCTAAGAGAGTTCATTCTCTTAGCATAACGTTACATGTGGAACGGACTTAGACAATCCACATGCTAGCCCGATTCAAACGGTAGTCGGTAAAGGCTTATCAAATCCGTTGATGGCTGAGGGTTTGCCAAAAATCCTATGCATGTTTAAAAGACTATTAGCTTAATGGATGTAAGCCGAGACTTGAAACGAATAAGCTGAAGACAAGTCTCAAAGACTTAGTCAAAAATGCACGGAAGCCACTTCCATGTCTCAAGTCAAAACGCCGAGGTCAGACCCGCGTTACAAAAATCATGACGCCGAGGTCACACCCGGGTTTCAAATCCAAAACACCGAAGTCAGCCTCGCATCTCAAATTCAAAATGCAGGGGTCCACCCCCGCATTCCAGAAGCGGGATTATGACGCATACCTTCACAAAGGTCCTATGTGGCAAATCCCTTCAACCAAGATGCCTTCGAAGCGAGTGCAGAGAACGACTCTTTTACGATAAGAAATCAACAGCTCCAGGATTAGAGTGAGATCCAAAGTATTCTGAAAATTCGTCCCAGTCAACCGCGAACTTTCGAAAACTTTGGAGGGGGTTTTGTAGGCTGTCTAAAAATCACAATAGATAGCTTATCCTCCATCAAACATCGATGATGGAAGTTACAATCTAACGACTTCCAGAAGGCTACAATTTAAAGACTTTCACGTAGATCGCTGAAGGTTACAATCTGACGACCTTCACGACAACCGATGAGAGCTCTAGTTCAACAGCATTCACAATCAACATCGGGAGTTACAATCTGACGACTCTCATATTCTCAAGGAGCCAAGACGAAGATTACAAGACAATGATCTTTGCAACGCTATGACAAAAGAGATTACTTTGTGATAATCTCTTCAAGACAAGACGCGGAGGTCCTCCCCGTGTGCTAACATTAAAACGCTAAGGTCGAACCCGCGTTACAACATCAAAAAACGCCAGGGTCGAAACCCGCGTTACAACATCAAAACGCTAAGGTCGAACCCGCGTTACAACATCAAAACGCCAGGGTCGAACCCCTCGTCACAACATCAAAACGCCAGGGTCGAACCCCGCGTCACAACATCAAAAAACGCCAAGGTCGACCCTCGCGTTTTTCTACGCCCTGCGGGTACCCAACTCCGCGTCTCCAGTCTAAAATGTGGAGTTAGAATCCTGAACGCCAACGTGGGCATTGTTTGACTCATTCAACATGAGCTGAACGGTTCTAAAACCGTTTCCCACGATTTGGGGGCGGTTACACCCCATTATGAAGAGAATTAAAGGGGCAGTTACACCCCTTAATTCCCTATAAATATGGATAAACTCAACTGAGTTCCGGGCGGGGGTTTTTGGCTGGATTTTTCGGATCTGAGAATTGGCAGCAAGAGGGAGATCGACGTTCATCCTCAGCTAAGATCGACCACCAGAGCTTTCTTCTAGCCTTGGCTTATTAACCGATCTTCGGTTCAAATCAACTCTTTTACAGAGTTCTTCTAAACTCGTTCAGAGTTCTCAAACTTGCCACGCAAGTTCTCCACAACGTCAAATCGTGAGGAGAAGATATCGTTCCAGTGAAGCAAAATAGCGGATCGTCAACGGAGAGCAATTTCGACGCGAGCAATTGAAGGAGGCATTCCATCGCCACCGTGAAGAACCCAGTTTTAAACAAAGGAGAGAATCAAATCCGTTCTCTCCTCTTTTGTAATCAAGTTGTAATCGGAATCAAAGAAATACAAATCAATTTTCTTTATTCTTTTCATTGTAATTTTTACCACAAACACTAACTAAGCTGATTTCTTAGTTATTTATAGGGGATTAAGGGATGTAACCACATCCTTAATTCGCTCCTAAGTGGGGCTAATAGGATGTAACCGCCCCTTAAATCACTCCTAAGTAGAGTTGTGATCCCCTCATATCGTGGGAAACAGTTTTGAAACCGTTCAGCTCGTATTTGAACAAGTCAAACGTAAAATCCGCATTCTGTTATGAATTCTGCGTCCAAACACAGTGTCTGGGAGCTTGAACGTAGCGTCTGGAAGCTCGTTTGCAACAATTGGAAGCTGCGTTTGTAGCATTTGGAAGCTGCGTTTGGCAGCATTTCGAAGCTGTGTTGGCAGCGTTGGAAGCTGCTTGTGAGCTGTGTTTACAGCAATTTGGAAGCTGCGTTGGCAGCGTTGGAAGCTGCGTTGGCAGCAATTTGGAAGTTGCTTTTGGCAGCAGATGGAAGCTGCGTTGGGCAGCAGATGGAAGCTGCGTTGGCAGCTTTCGGAGGCTGCGTTTGCGGTCGAACATGAGCTGTGTTGGCAGCTGGATCTGAGTTGCGTTTGCAGCGTTTAGAGCTGAATGTGAGCTGCGTTTGCAGCCAGGTTTGACCTGCGTCCGCGGTCAAATTGGGGTTGCGTCTTGATGATGGTACGCGGGGAGGACTTCCGTGTCTTAGTTTGAAGATACCGTCGATTTGTAGTCTTTTTTTGTCAGAGCGTTGCAAAGATCGTCGCTTTGTAATCTTTGCTTTAGCTCTTTGATATGTGAGAGTCATCAGATTATAACTCCTGATGTTGATTGTGAAGGTTGTTGATTAGAGCTTTCATCAGTTGTTGTGAAGGTCGTCAGATTGTAACCTTCATCGATCTACGTGAAAGTCTTCAAATTATAACCTTCTGGAAGTCGTCAGATTATAACTTCCATTATCGGTGTTTGATGGGAAATCAGCTATCTATTATGATTTTTAGACAGCCTACACTTGCATAGTCTTTATGGATTTACACGGTGTACCTAGTTTAGGTTATGATATTAATATTGCTCTTGAATTCAATGATTTCCCCTCTACTCAGTGGATGTTTAGATTTAAATTATTTGTTAGATTTAAATATATCGATTTATGAGAAATAATTGAATGTGCTTATGTTGTGCCCACTTTGGAGAAATTCAAGTGGAGCAATAATGATAAAAGAATGTTTACTATGAACAAGTTATTGTTAGATTTTTTTTTTGCTTAAAGTTTTTGAACCATCTATATCTAACAAACTTGCTCATTTTGATAGTGCTTACAAATTGTGGAAGCATATAGAAGCACATCATGACAACTTAGAAGAGATCTAACGGATTCTGACGGATTCCACTTCAACTGGTATTGGAGCATCATTGTGCACATGGTCGCTACGCGATAGCCCTAGTAAGGTACGCGAGTTCGATTCCAAAAATGAATTATCTATTGATGAACTTGTATGTGCATATAAAAGATTAATGAATGCCTACAATAAATTGCATCATAACTTTATAAATTTAAAAAGCAAGCATGTAGAGTTAAAATCCGACCATGATTTGTTAGTAACTAAATTTGATATCATTGCTAAAGAAAATGTAATTCTTAAATATAGCAATGAAAAATTAAAATTGGATATTGCTAACTTAACTCATGAGAAAAATAATATCATGCTAGATGTAAAAACCATTAAAAATGAATTAAATTCTTTTAAGAATAATCATGTTTGTTTTACTTCTATTGTTAATGGTAGTTTGCCAAATAATGAGTTGAATAAAATGAGAAACCAAATTTCTTTTTTAGATTCAACTTTATCAACATGTATTAACAATCATAAGAAGCTTGTGAATATATATGCTAAGTCAAGTGCATATAAATCTAAACCATCCACTCACCATGCACACATATATAGCAACATTTATCAGTGCTGTATTTACGGTCGCAAAGGCCATTTTGCTAAATTTTGCTATGATTCACATAAACTCCCTAAAATCAATAATATTGCTCCATGTGCATCTCACAAATTTTTTTAATTCTCATACACACACACATGCAAAAAATAATCATCATAAGCATGTTAATGTGTATAAGTATGATTTTTGTGGTCGTATTGGTTATTTGGCCAACTTTTATTTTGACTTAAAAAGGGTTTCACATTTGCAAAATGCTTTAAAAGGATCATCTTTGTTTGCAAGTGTTCCTCATGCACAATCTCAAGGTCAACAAAAACAAGTGAGATCATTCCATTGTACTTATTGCAATCGGATGGGTCATTTGCATGATTATTGCTATGACTGGATATGTGCACTAAATGCGTCCAAATGAGATCATAACCCAAGAGACTTGAATTTAATTGATAGGGGTCATGTCTCTAAACTATCCGGCACCAAGAGTGTTTGGGTGCCAAAATAAGTTTAATTTTAAGACATGTTTTTAGCATTTTCTCAGTTTTATTTTTGGAAAAACATGTTTGTAAAACTTATTTTTTAAAAATGTATATTGATCAAAATTTTACCCAAATGGTTTTTTTAATTACACATTTTTTTTTGAAAACACATCTTATTTTCATTACATATTAGGATTTGTTTTAAAATTGGTTTTATTGATGAAGACGCTTATCTTGAGCAACCCCCCGATTGTATTAATCATTTACTTCCAAATCATGTTTATCGAGTTCAAAAAGTTTCTCCTAAGAAATCTTATGTGCGCTCAATTATTAAATATTTGATTCATGATTTCCTTATCTTTTGATGTGTGCTTAAATATTAATTGTTTGAATAAAAATTTGGATTTTTATTTGGACTTTCATGATTGTCGTGATTTTCATGGTTTTTATGATTTGTTTTCATTTGAAAATATCTTCTTCTGATTTCCCTTCATTTGATATTATGATTTATTCATGGATTTTCATAATTTTCCTTCGTGGAGTTTCTTTCATGAATATTTTTGGATGATGTTTGGATCATAGTTTTTTATTGCCATTGGAGATTTGTTTATAGTATTATTTTTAACTTTAATTAAATTGTTTTATGTATTAATTTTTGTTTATAAGATTTGTTTTAAAACTATGTTTTGAGACACATTTCATAATGATATATCTTTATGTGTTCTTATGGTCTCTTTGAATGTGAGTTGTCATGATATTTTTTTTCTCTATGCTCAGATATTGTTGCCTTATATTTTCCTTTATATATGCTTTAAGGCATTTTGATAGGGAAAGCCTATCCCTATCTTGTTTATACTCACCGTGCTTATAGGTAGGGGAGTATTTTGCTCTCTTCTCTCTTATTATTTTTCCCATTTTGATGTTAACAAAGGGATAAAAACAAGTGGATTGTGAGTATTTCACTTTCTCATGCATGTGATTTATAAATTGTATATTCATTTGATATCATGCATGTTTTATATACGATTTGTGTAGATTATTTGTCATTATTAAAAAAGAGGAGATTGTTAGGTCTCATGTTCATAAGCCTATTATCTAATCTAGTTTTGATATTTAACAAATAATTTCTAACATCGTTTGTCGAGTGTTTGTATTTGCTTGTTAGGAATTTTACACAAATATCCTCCGTTAGAGGTTGGATGCACTCACACCTTCATGATGATATCTAAAGGAGGTTGGAGGAAATTAGAATGAAGCCGTTGCAATTCAAGTCAAGATTCATCATCACTTTATCCACAACCAAGATGAGCTAATTGAAGATCTATTGCTTGGGTAATTTAGTTTAGGAGTTATACTTTGTGTGTTTATGCTTTAAGCTTAATTTCATACACACACACACACACACACACGTATTAATTCATATTTTGTGTTTTTAGATTATAGACCAAATAATAGTGTTTTATATCTTTTCTAAAGTCTATCGATCCATTAAACAGAATTTTAGAACTCATTTGAAGAAATTTCATCAAACAATGTTTTCAACAAAACTCGTATTTTGTTCGTTTTGCAAAACAGTAAGTTTTCATAAATACAAAGTGATATTTCAAAAATTTCTTCCTTAACATGTTTATTTTTATGTTTGTAAATGTTTTCCTAAATTTTACAATTTTTGGAGTTAATTTGTTATTTTTAATTGAATTTACAAAGTTAGTTTTCTAAAAAATCTGAGTATCTGATTGTCAGCGTATCAGTCGATCGATTGCATGCAATCAGTCGATCGATAACCCCTAATCGGTTGACCGATAAGGTGCAACCAGTCGATTGATCAGAGCAATTTTCCAGGATCTAATTTTTACTCATCAGTCGATCGATGCCTCTTGATCGGTCGACCGATAACGGCTAGGTTTGCCAGTGAGAGGCTATATATATATACCTCATAACTCATTTGTTTCATCAAGGAAGTTTATAAAAGTATTTTACCAGTTTGTTTAAGAGTTTTTCAAGAAAAATTAAGTGTGTTTTGTTTATGTGAAGAGAGTTTCACATCAGAAGGATTTCAACATTGTTCTTGAGGATTTCAACCTCAAATCTCTACCCCTCTCTTGCTTATTTTGGAGAAGTTTTCTAAACTCATTTCATCTAGCTGTTTATTATTTTCATTCTCATATATTTGTGCTAGATTGATTTGAGTTTAACTTTGATTTCATTATACTCATTGTTTTACACACACAACAACTTGAGCTTAAGTATATCACATATCGTATATTTGTGTTGTGGGAGTATTTCATTGAGAGAGCTTAATCTTTGTTCTCAACTTGTTTAGAGAACAATTCTTTATTTGCACTTATTGTGAAACATGTTGTAATACACAAAGACACTTAGAGGAGTGGTTGGGAGAAAAACGGGGTCAATTCTAAGATGAGTGGTTTGATAGTAAAGCCTAGGGAGAGGTGGTAAATCCAAACACTTGAGGAAGATGACACGGGTCGGTCAAGACTTAGAGAAGTGTATTGTGTGATTATCAACATGTGATTTGTAAATGTTATTAGTAAGCGTTGAAAACCGAATCGTGTAGTTGTTATTTGTGTTGATAGTGGATATTCTCCTCGAGGGTGAGGAGCGGAGATGTAGGTCGAGGGTTGACTGAACTCCATGATTATTTCCTTTGTGTTTGCGATTGTCTTGGCACACTTTTATCTATTTTATATCTTGTGCATGTTTATATTGCCTATCGTGCCATATTGTTTATCCTTACATATATCTCATTGTACATCATATTGCTAGGATATTAGTTGAATAAGTTTTAATTTGGCATCTAAATCGGATTAGATTAGCAATTATCCTATTCACCCCCTCTAGGGTACTTTCAGGAGGGAGCAGTGAGGCTAGGTAGTCGACATCAGCCTTACAATTTAAGACTACCTCAGTTTTTTCTAAGGGGCCCTAGTGCTAATCATCGATCACTTTCACCTTGTACTACTCTAAGTCCAAGCGAGCAAGCCAATCATCTAGGTCCTTGATAATTATGGCAGATGTCTGGTGAGCCAACTGCTCCTCCTCAAAGTCCCGCTTCAGTTGCTTGGTCGAGATACGACTCGATCGAGCATCCTCCTTGGTCGTCACCTTGAGATGCCTCTCAAACTCGACCTCCCCCTCCTAAGAAGTCAGGCGATCGTCCAGCTCGGAAATTCCTTGCTGAAGGCGGCCGACCTCCTCCCTCAGCTGGGCCACATCACATTGGAGCTTCTCAATGGAGGCCTCCTGCTTGGCGTCATGAGATCTATACCCCTTAAGGAGTTTTTCTTTCGCGTCCATCTTCTGGCGCCAGGTGGCTTCATTGTTGTTCAGCTCATCCTGGCGACCCTCTTCTCGACTTCCTTCCTGGCCAACTTCTCCCTAATCAAGTCCACATGCAACTTAGGAGGGGAGTTCTACATATAGGAGAGCCGGTTAAACAGCTCTGACTCCACCAGCGTACCCCGAACTAAATAGCTCTTGAGGGCCAAGTGCAAGTCGACGTTAGCATCTCCCACAAGAGCACCTCATTCTTTGGGAGGGTGACCTGCTAGATAGCTCGGACTAGGGCCATTGTTGACCACCAGACCGAGCTCTCTTTGTCGAGAGGCTCCTCCGCAACGAACCTGTCGCCCTCTGGCAACTTCCTCCTGTGTGAACAGGGGCACAATAGCACTCCAACCAATATGCCCTTGGACTTCTCCTATAATTAAGGGTCAAGCTCCATGTCCCAATAGCAAAAAGGCCAGTAGGAGTTGTCATCTGGCTCCCCGCTAGCCTCGCCAGCTAAAGATTCTGGAGGGGGCACTGCTTGCTCTCCGGAACCTTCTGAATCCCCGACAGGCTCCTTGCCTGGCCGACGGGATGGCCGCCCCCACTGGCTTAGGGGGGAGTGTCATTAATGGCAACGACCTCATCCGGCCAACAAACTGGGACGACCGACTGTTGCTCTTCGACCGAGTCAACCCGGACCTTCTCAATCGACCCACTGGGCCCTTGGTCCATATCCAGCCTCCTCCTCCTTATAAGGGGCTTCTACTTCTTGGCCTTCACCCTCTGCCCCGCCAGCTGGGTAGTAATCTCGGCGACTCGCGGCCTTAAGCCGCCTACCTCCTCTGGGTCTAGATTACCCCTCAACCTCTTTTAGGGCCTCATGGACGAGCCCAACTCCTCGCCCCTTGAATTCCTCTAAGGGTATTTTCCAAGGGGAGGGCCAACAGGCTCACCATAAACTCACCATCACCTTGTGAGACCATCGATACGCTCGCCACCTAGAGAGATGCCACCTTAAAGAGATTTTCTCTCTCTCGAGACCCAGCATGGTGGATCTTCTCCAGATACCACCTCTCCTCAATAATAAGGACACATGGCTTCATCACATCCTTATTAATCTTAGGCTAGTTAGGGGAGGACAGGACACCGTCGACCCCGAAGACCCATACAAACTGCTCCTTTCGGTCTCTATTTGATTTAGGAGCGTCCGATAACTTGCAACCCCTAGTGTAATGGAGGAAGTAATGGGGATCCTTTTTCATCAACTTGATGCCGACCAAAATCCCCAATAAGCGCATGCTCAGTGGAACGCCGACCCGCTGGCAGATCATCACAAAGCCCACCAAAACCCTAATCATGTTGGGGTAAACTGAGAGGGGGATACACCTAGAGTGATACACACATTCCTAATGAAGGGATTGTAGGCATATAAAATTGCTTATAGGTCCCTTAGCTCAGCTCGGCATAAACCGACGAACCAACGAGGCGACGAGATCGACGAATCGCATCAAGCGACGGAATGCATCCATACGCGTTCGGAATCAAGCCAAGTGTCAAAGAATCAACGAGTCATCTAACCGAGAACAGACTCAGACGAATCACGATCGAATCAAGATCAGTTTCGGACTCGAACTCAGAAGCGGATTTACTGCCAAATCAGGAATCCGACTTA
>NC_033794.1:75354429-75372936 GCF_001876935.1 Asparagus officinalis | reverse complement strand
GCCGAGCCACCCTGAGGTGGCTCGGTGGCCGAGCCACCTTGGGGTGGCTTGGCCAAGAGCCGAGCCACCTCAAGGTGGCTCGGCACAGTGCCGGCCACCTCGAGGTGGCCGACAGTGGCCGACGGTGGCCGACGTTTCTCTTTTTGCGGGCACTGTCCTGAGAGCCTATAAATAGGCCACCCCCTTGTCATTTGAGAAGGTTGGAAATTTTGGAGAGAGGCGAAGCCCTGCTGGATTGGAGACTCGGAACTTAAAAAAGATTGAAACTTTGGGACTTCGGGGACTCACTCCTTCAGATCTGGTGCTCGGCGATCATCAACGTCAAATAAGGCAGGTGTTCGAGAGGATCAGATCTCAGATCTACGCAGGCATACTCCGGATCTAAGCTTGGTCTTAGATCCCGAGACTTGGACGATTGTTTCCTTGGTGAAACAATCCTCCCCGGCTATTATTTCCTTGGTGAAATAATACCCGTTGTACTGCGTAGATCCGACCGGATCTAGATCGCGCGGTGGTCCACGGCAAACAACCCCGGCGCAGGCAAAGAACCCACAAAGCGAGCGACCGCAAAACAGGAGCTCGCGATTCGTTCGACACAAAAGGAGAAAAGTTGTAATCTTTGTTTATTTTTATTTGATTTTCGTTGTAACCGGATCTTATAAAAAGACCGGATCTTTTGTAACTCAAAAAGTTGTAACTCAAGATGACAATGGAATCAATAACAAAGAAAGACACGAATTTTCCAGCGAACAATCTGGCGACCACAGTGGGAGCCACCGATCTCGCTGCCGAGATCGGAGCGTCGCAGCCGCGGATCTTGATCCCAGTCGTGGAGGAGGTCGAATACGAGTTCGATCAGACCAAGTTCGAGGAATACCTTTCATCCTCGTCTAGATCAACCTCCCCCCGCAAGTCCAAGAAGTCCAAGTTCTCTTCCAACAGAAAGGTGCGTTGGTACGAAGAAGTTGAAGCTACCAACGACGACCTCATCTCGATTGACGCCAAAGTTGCGTCAGATGAGGCTCCACCAATCTCCAACCAGATCAAGCTGGTTCCAACCAATTCCTCCGTCACCAAAGGAGCGGTGACTCTCTCAAAGAGAGCCCGCCAAAGGCAACGCCAACGCTTGGCCAAACAATTCGCCAAAGCGATGGAGTCCACCGACGGAGTCCGCTACAACGCGGGTCTGAAGAACAAGAGAGGCAAACAGCCTCAACAACAGATGAACGGCGCCTCTTCCAAGCCGCCAACAATGGAATGGGTCCGTGTCAAACGGAATCGTTCGACGCTGGAAGAACGCATCCGCAAACGCCGCGCACTATCAGCGCAGGCACGGGCTCAAGCCGAAGAAGCCCGTAGAAAGTTGCAGAAAGAAGTGGCCAAGAAGCCGCCACCAACTCGCAAAGTTTGGAGGCCAAAGTCTGAAGCGGCAATTCAGGCTAAGGAGCAACCTTTGCAGCCTCCAACCAAAATTCAACCTCCGGCGAACCCAGCTAAGTCGCCGAGAATTCCCATAGCTACTCCGGGAGATCATGCAGAATCCTCCCGAAGAAGAAAGCCAGTCTTGGAGCGCCTCGGTCCAATTCCCGATGAGCGAAGCAAAGCTCCGATCCAAGAACGTTTGGGCCCACTAAGAAAACCCCGAACGAATCAACACGCTGGGGGTCACCGCTACCTCCAACATGACAAGGAGCTCAAGGCAACTGCGCGCGCTAATTTGCGCATTGAGGTCCAAGAGCCCGCTGAGAATTCACGCCCAAAAAGGCATGTCTCAAGGCGCGTGACTCTTGAAAGTCCAAGGAAGGCAATTCGCCCTCAGATGGAAACATTATCATCTGATAGTGATAATGTTATACCTGAGAAGTCGTGCCCACACACGATAGGTTACTCCGACTGTCAAAATGACGAGTTGTACTATCGTGCTGGGGGTACGAACAAAACAAGAAAAAGAAGCCCTCAAGGGCTCGAAACTCAGTGCCCATGTGCCAAGCTCATTCGGGTAGTACTGTCTCAATGCAACTGCATCAAGGGAGTCCCCGAGAGAATTTCAGTGTTCGAAAGGCTCGGCACCGAAACGCCAAAACCAAGGTATAGGCGTTTCCGGCAAAGAAGAACGGTGGTTAAAGACGGAGAATTTCCGAGGGTCACCGCCAACATGACCAGCAAAGAGACATCGACACAGATTGATCTCAAGTCGTTTCTGGAAGCATCTCGGCGTGTAACCCGTCTGCAGTCCGGAGCCATCGCACGAGGAACTTATGGTAGGGTTCGGACAAGATTGCCTTCGGAAGATGAAGAATCGGATTCCTGCTCTGCTGTCGCATCGGACAATACAGTGTCCAGCGAAGGACAACCCCGCGAGTCATTTATGATAAGCGCGGAAGAAATGGCCAAGATGCTTGAAGACGCTTTGGCTAAACAGAAAGAAAGTTTCAAGTTTGAGATGCAGATGGCCATGCAGACTATGAGAGAGATGCATGAGCAACAAATCCAGGCGTTCAGGAACCAACAAGGTGAACCAAGTCACCGTAATCAGGTTGTTCAGGAAGAAGAGCACACGGATAGGGATGGAGCTCACAATGCCAATAACCCTCCCGTCAATGCAAGGGGTGGTAATGAGGATGCCAACGAGGATACAAGTGAAGACTTGAAGATCAAAGATCTCGAGAGCAAAATCAACACATTGATCTCCGCTCAAGAGACGAAGAAAACAGGCATTCCCTGTCCATACCCAAGAGAGTGGGAATCGATCCCCTATCCGGCGAAGTTCAGTTTAATCAACTTCACGCCGTTCGATGGGAAGGGTTCCCCCACTCAGCATTTGATTTATTTCAAATCGCACCTGGGTATTATTTCCGGCAATGAGCCTCTGATGGTGCGGTCATTCGTCGGCACTCTTCGCGGAGCCGCCTTCGATTGGTATCGCCGCCTCAAGCCAGGCAGCGTGAACAGCTGGGATGACATGGAGACCAAGTTCCTGGCCAACTTCTTCGACGACGACACCGAGATATCTATCGGATCGTTGCTCGATGAGAAGCAGAAGGACGGAGAGTTAGTCGATACCTTCGTCAAAAGGTTCCGGAACAAGGCGATGAATTGCCGGGACCCGGATCACCGAGGAGTTCGTTCTCCAGACCTGCCATAATAATCTGTCCTTAGACGTATTGGAAGCAATGGGGACAGCACCGTCTGACACTTGGAAGGATTTGAAGGTGCGCGGTGAACAAGCCGAACGTTTCCTCCGAAGGAAGAAGGCCGAGAGGAACCTACCGACGGCTAATCCTCTGGACTCAAACTTCGCCTCTCGTGGTAAGGGCAAGGCACCTGCAGCTGCTGGTGGTGCTAATCAAGCGTCACAACAGCAATCTCGAAGGCAGCAAAAGACTTCGGGTCCGAGACTCCAAAAAGAGTACTCTTTCAAGGACGAAGACGTTCCAGCCATCTTCGAATCCCTCCTTGAAGGTAACAAGATCAAGCTACCACCTATCACAAATCAGGAGGAAGCTGACAACACTATGGACCCGAAGTATTATGCATACCACAGGAGGGTCGTTCATCCCACCAAGGATTGCTTTACTCTCAAGAATAGCATTCAGACCTTGGTTGAAGCCGGCGTCATAACGCTAAGGTAAGCCAATTGAGAAAGGCACCACTCCGAAGAGTATACGAGTATAAACTGCTTCTTAACACTCCGAAGAGTATACGAGTATAAACTGCTTCTCAAAACTCCGACCGGTATAAGAGTATAAACTGCTTCCTAACTCCAAAGAGTATACGAGTATAAACTGTTTCTCAATCCTCCGACCGGTATAAGAGGTTAAACTACTCCCTGATACTCCAATAGGTATATGAGTCTAAACTGTTTCCCCACTTTTGACGGGAAGTTCCTGGAGAATATTACGCTAATATTCTTAAGGATAACCCGATCAGGTAACTGAGAATAATGTCCGAACCAGTTCCGCAAAGGAAACTGTGGGTGGACGATTTATGTAACGGGAAGTTCCCAAAACCACAGCAATGTAATAAATGAGAACTCTCATTCAAATTCCCACCGTGTCTGTGTACTCAACACTCTTTCTTAAGGATAACCCGGTTAGTTAACTGATAATAATGTCCGAACCAGTTCCGCAGAGGAAACTGGGGGTGGACGATTTATGTAATGGGAAGTTCCCAAAACCACAGCAATGTAATGAATAAGAACTCCCATTCTCACCATGTCTATGCACTCAACACTCTCTCTGTTAGAGTCTGGACGTAAAGTACCCACTTGGTCAAACCTTCTTACAGTTAGGACCACAGTCAAAATCCCCTTTCGATTCTCCCAATGAACGAGAGGTCCACAAATCAAGCGATCAAACCTTCCTACAGTTAGGATCGTCTTTGTCTCAAAACACCCACTTGGTCAAACCTTCTTACAGTTAGGACCACAGTCAAAATCCCCTCTCGATTCCCCCAATGAACGAGAGGTCCACAAATTGAGCGATCAAACCTTCCTACAGTTAGGATTGTCTCAAAACACCCACTTGGTCAAACCTTCTTACAGTTAGGACCACAGTCAAAATCCCCTCTCGATTCCTCCAATGAACGAGAGGTCCACTTTCAAATCGAGTGATCAAACCTTCCTACAGTTAGGGTCACCTCAAACTCCTGTTTGGCCAAACCTTCCTACAGTTAGGGTCAAAACCATAATTCACTCTCGATAAACGAGAAATTCATCTTTAGTTCGGTAATCAAACCTTCCGACAGTTAGGGTTATCCGAATCTTTTCGATTCTCGGAGTGGAGATCCCACTCTCAGTTTCACCTTTCCGGATTCTGGGGGTGGAGATCCCACCTCGAGTCTCCTTTCCAGTTGAAGATAGAATATAAAATTCTTCTTCTTCATTGTCGGGAGATAGAATATAAAATTCTTCCTCTCCCATTTCGGGTTCGTCTTTGCCCCAAGAGAAGACATCACCTTTTTCAACTCCCAAAATCTGTGCCTCACAGGTACAGGGAATTTTATCCCGAATCCTAAGTAGGGATAAGTCAACGCCTAACACGCGTTGCCGGTTTAGTCTTTCACCGATTGAAGAAGACACTAGAATTCCAGTCTAGGAAGTTTATCCCGAATCCTAAGCAGGGATAAGTCTGCGCCTAACACGCGCTGCCGGTTTAGTCTTTTTCCGCACAAAAAGACACCAGAGTTCGATTCTGGGGTATTTTATCCTGAAACCTAAGCAAGGATAAGTTTGCGCTTAACCTGCGCTGCCGGTTAGTTCTTAACCGTTAAAAAGAACACTCGTTCACATATTCAACATTGTGGCAGGTTGTTATTAATAACACCAAAATCCATGCCTTACACGCATGGGGAATGTCATCCTGAATCCTAAGAAAGGATATGTCGACACCTAACACGTGTCGCCGGTTTAGTCTTTTACCGATTGAAAAAGACACCAGAATACCAGTCTGGGGTATTTTTATCCCGAAGCCTAAGTAGGGATAAGTCAACGTCTAATACACGTTGCCGGGTAGCCTATTCCCGTAACAATGGCGAAGCCTATGTATTCAACATCATAGCACAAAGTCTAAGAGAATTCACTCTCTTAGCACAACGTTACATGCGGAACGGATTTCGTCAATCCGCATGCTAGCCCGACTCAAACGGTAGTCGGTAAAGGCTAATCAAATCCGTTAAAGGCTTGGGGTTAGCCAAAAATCCTAAAGTCAACGCCTAACACGCGTCGCCGGGTAGTCTATTCCCGTGAGAAAGACGAAGTCTACGTATTCGAAGTCGTAGCATCAAGTCTAAGGGAGTTCATTCCTTTAGCACAACGTCACATGCGGAACGGACTTAAGACAATCCGCATGTAAGCCCGATTCAAACGGTAATCGGTAAAAGCATGTCAAATCCGTTGAAGGCTGAGGATTTGCCAAAAATCCTAAGTCAACGTCTGATACACGTTGCTGTTTAGTCTTTTCACAGGAGAAAGACGAAGTCTACGTATTCAATATCGTAGCACTAAGAGCGTTAACTCTCTTAGCACAACGTCACATGCGGAACGGATTTAGATAATCTGCATGCTAGCCTGACTCAAACGGTAGTCGGTAAAGGCTCATCAAACCCGTTAATGGCTGAGGGTTTGCCAAAAATCCTATAAATACGAGAGTCACTGACGCATCAGCTTCATTAGTTGGTCTCGTGACCGGAGCATCCAACGACATTCGAAACCCTAGGGTCAACGCCGGTCAACGCGTAACCCTAGGTCAACGCCAGTCAATGCGTTGCGATCAAAAAATCAACGTACGACGTTCAAAACCCTAGGTCAACGCCGGACAACGCGTAACCCTAGGTCAACGCCTATCAATGCGTTGCAATGAAAGAATCACCACTCCGAAAAGTACACGAGTATAAACTGCTTCTTAACACTCCGAAAAGTATACGAGTATAAACTGTTTCTTAATACTCCAATAAGGTATACGAGTATAAACTATTCCCTATTGTTGGTTGAGAAGTTCCTGGAGAATATTTTCATTCTTAAGGATAACTCAACAACACTACGCCGGACAACGCGTCGCAAACAAAGACTCAACGCCGACAGTCGAGGGTCAGTTCTGTGTTCAACCAACAAGCACGAGCTAAAAATCAGAAAACCAGGAATTGACTTCAAGTTCGAATTTCCGACAACGGTCAGACAATAAATGCAGCACCGGAACTCTTGCAGACATTCGACAAAGCACCGAATAGCCTGGAGAATTGAAGGAATCAAGAACGGAAGTCATTCCAAGGTCCCATTACACCGACTGAAGGTGGGGACAATCATATCCAAAGTATTCCAGACTCTTCTATAAAAGAACGAGACTGAAATACTTTGGAGGGGGTATCTGTAGGCATATAAAATTGCTTATAGGTCCCTTTTGCTCAGCTCGGCACAAACCGACGAACCAACGAGGCGACGAGATCGACGAATCGCATCAAGCGACGGAATGCATCCATACACGTGCGGGATCAAGCCAAGGGTTCGAAGAGTCAACGAGTCATCCAACCAAAGGCATACTCGGACGAATGACGATCGAATCAAGATCGGTTTCGGACTCCAACTCAGAAGCGGATTTACTGCCTAATCGGGATCCGGATTTACTGCCAAATCAGGTCAATGAATCAAGTCTGGATAAATCAACCACAGAACCAAATCACAGATAGAACCAAGGCGGAAAACACCAAACCCACCACCTAGAGGGGCTCGGCCGAAGCCGAGCCAACTTCAGGTGGCTCGGCCCAAGCCGAGCCACCTCAAGGTGGCTCGGCCAAGGCCGAGCCACCCCCTGGGGTGGCCGAGCCACCTCAGGGTGGCTCGGCATGAGCCGAGCCACCTTGAGGTGGCCGGCCACCTTGAGCTGGCCACACGTGCACACGGGCACGGGCACAGTAACGAGAGCCTATAAATAGGCCAAGGGGTTCTTCATTTCAAAAGGTTGGAAATTTTGGAGAGAGGCGAAGCCCTGCTGGATTGGAGACTCGGAACTTAAAAAAGATTGAAACTTTGGGACTTCGGGGACTCACTCCTTCAGATCTGGTGCTCGGCGATCATCAACGTCAAATAAGGCAGGTGTTCGAGAGGATCAGATCTCAGATCTACGCAGGCATACTCCGGATCTAAGCTTGGTCTTAGATCCCGAGACTTGGACGATTGTTTCCTTGGTGAAACAATCCTCCCCGGCTATTATTTCCTTGGTGAAATAATACCCGTCGTACTGCGTAGATCCGACCGGATCTAGATCTCGCGGTGGTCCACGGCAAATAACCCCAGCGCAGGCAAAGAACCCACCAAGCGAGCGACCGCAAAACAGGAGCTCGCGATTCGTTCGACATAAAAGGAGAAAAATTGTAATCTTTGTTTATTTTTATTTGATTTTCGTTGTAACCGGATCTTATAAAAAGACCGGATCTTTTGTAACTCAAAAAGTTGTAACTCAAGATGACAATGGAATCAATAACAAAGAAACCTACGATTTTTCCCGCGAACAGGGATGGAGCAGCAGCTAGAGCCCATACTCGAGGTGAGCGATGTACAGCGATGACTTATTCTGGCCGTAGCGGTACACTAGTTCATCCTCGCTCGGCACTGAGAGTGAAAAGGCCTTAGGGAGGTCGTAGAGCTCGTAGTACATCTTGAGCTCTTCGATGTAGATCTTTGATCGATTGGCCAAAGAAGATCAATTCTCTCCTCATTACGACCGGCAATGGAGGTTTGAGCAGCCATGGAAGATGGTTAAAAGTTCATAAGGAAATTAGGGAAATTAGATAAATAAGCGCCAAAGATCTAGAACAAAAGTTTGTGAAGAAAATCTCTCTTCACTACCTAAGGACTATAAATAGTACCCAAAGAGGACATGTGAACGGTTGGCTCATTTTAAAATGAACAGACGGAATACACCTTGAAATCCTAACTGTCCGCACCAAACTCGAAGCACCGCCCCCTATTACTCCACGCCTCTCTGATCGAAAACCAAAGCGACGCTATAACTCTCTTGCTTCTGATGACGTCATCACGTCATTTCAAACAGTGACATTTCACCTGCCTAATAAAGGCTTTTGGAAACTCACCAAATAATGTCTATTCGATGAATAGTTATTCAGACCTAGTCTACTCTCCAGAACTGACAACAGACTTCAAAGAAAAACTCTTAGGCACTCGCTCCAAGAGGTTCAACGCCAATTAGCAAAGGTTTTTGACTTGATTGGCTCCAAACCAAGACAAAAAAGAGAGACAAAAGAAACAATTGCTCGAGTTTGAGACATGTTTTCTCAATAAAGGATGAGCCTCCTCGAGTTAGCAATCAAGTTCACAAGTCTATGATGAAGCTAATTCTTCTAGGAGATCCAAAATAAGACTGTACATCATAAGAAAAGCAATTCAGGCTTAGAAATATCTCTTTATTCATTTATAAGTAATATCTACAAAGTATGTATTCACATATATACAACGCAAAAGCGAAAGACAAGAGATTCCTAGGAGACTAAGAGAGGTCCATTCCCGCTCCTAAAGTTGGAGGCAAGGATCCTCTAGGAGCAGCCGACGGAGGAGTCGAGCAGTCTCCTCCTTCATCCGACTCCCCCTCCTCCTCAACAAGATTGAGTCCCCCTCCACTTCCATCTCTACTAACTCATCCAAATACTTGGCTATGATGGAAGGATAGTGGAAACGATCAGGTAGGTTCCTCATCTCGACTGGAAGCTGTGCCGAGAGGTAGTCATACCCCACCTTGTAGGCTATCTCCATCTCTATTTTTCCAGTAAGTCCCCGGTGATACCCCTCTATGATTTTCTCATGGTAGTATTCAGACTCGAGGTGAGAATTACGGCTTTGGACCACTGCCAAGGACTCTTATAGGCAAATGACATCCCCTTAAAGTTTGATGAACTCTACATGCTCCTCGTCCAGCCGACACTTCACATGCACTACCGCATGTTCCTTAGCCTCAACCTGCACTATAGCATGGTCCCTCTCCTGGAGAGCCTCATCTAGTCCCCTAGCCTTCCTCTGGCTCTCCTTTAGCTCTCACTTGAGCATGTCGATCTCAGAAGCTTTTGGGGCTGTCGTCTTAGCAGCCCGTTCTGAGTTGACCCCTCTGCCAACTCTCAGGGAAGCAACCTCCCATAAGAGCTTGAGATACAAAGTTTGGATCTGCTCCAGCTAGCCGTATATCTCTTTCTCCACTAACGCCCCTCGAACCAAGTAGATCCGAACGCTTTGATGAAGGCTGGTATTGGGAACCCCCTTCAATAACTCCTCATCTTGAGGAAGCAAGAACCCTTTCACTTCTCTTGACTAAGTCAGGTGAGGGCTAAGGACCGACCCCCTGACATCAAGATGGTGAGCAAGCTGGTAGTGGTGCTCTGGGTTAGTCTCTTGTACAAATCGAGGGCTGACCCCCGAAGACCCTATGAGGTACTGCCTCATCTTGTCTCATTCTTCCTTCCTAATATCAGCAACGTGATAGGGATATGGGTCTTCTAACCCCATAAGGGGCGTCATTTCCTCAATCGGCTCTTTCCCGGGGTAGGACGACTCACTACGACGGATGGATGACCCTTCTTCGCCAGCGAAGGCTCTAGCCTCGGCTCTAACCTCTTCCCGAGGAGACTCGGCCTCCTCTTCTGGGGCCGACTCATCCATCTGGATGACATTAGTCTCGACTGCCTCAGCTATCACCTGAGGTACTTGCTCTTCATCCCTCCGCGGCCTCCTCCTTTACATATGGACAAGGGTGGCAAAAGGCTCCGCCTCAGTCATCTCGGCCTTCGTAGGGGGTAAGTCATGACGAAGACATTTTTCGAGCCTTGCTGATGGCCCTTCCTGGGGGTTAGCCAGAGGAGTAGACGACGCCAACACCGCTTTCGCCATTCCTAATATCAGGGCTAAAGCCTTCTCCTTGTCCTTGGTGGAGGGAGGCACGATAGATACATTAGTGACTCGCAAGACCGAGTTGTCAAGCAGGTACTCGATTCACCAAGAGCCAGCATACACCTTGATCTGATCTAGCGCATGCCTCTCGGCATCAAGAAGGTCACCAGCCATCAGCACTTCCCTCCTTATTTCGGGCTAGTTCGATCAGCCTAGCTCCAAGTCGTCTCCCACGACCCAGATAAATTTCTCCTTCTAATCCTTATTCGAGTCAAGAAGGCCAGTGATGAGCTTGTACTTCCCCACCATCTGGAAATGGAAATTGGGCTCAGCATGGTTCACTTTCACACTCACCAAATGGCCCAAGATTCACAAAGATAGATTTATTGCCAGCCAATGGCAAATCACCACGAACCCCACCAAGGTGGCGATGGTGGCGATGGCATTCAACTTCATCTGGGTCGGTGATACCCCTAGGGCCATGAAAACTTGCTGAAGGAAAGGGTGTAAGTGCAATCATAGGCTAAACTCCAAGTGCTTCTAGTAGAGTGGAGCCCGGTTTGGTCCATCATCATACACTACCTCCGACCTCGTCGGGGCCATCAGCTTGTACTCTCGGGGGATATCAAACCTCCCGTGGAGCGTCCTCTTCTGTGTCTGGGTCACCTTAGAGTGAAATTCCGCCAAAAGAGCTCGTTGGTCTACGGGATATGATGCCATCCTAGAAAGGAGAAATGATCACTGAAAAAACATGGGCGGGAAAGATCTCAAGTTCTCAAAAGGGAATTTTAAAAGACAATAGCTGCCATCACTGTGGCCTTGGCTCTATGTATAGGCAGTTGAATCCGTAGCTACCGGAATTTGAACGGCCGGATCAAGCTTTGGCCAATGGCTAAGATTAATTCTATGAATATGAAGTGGCATCTCAAGGATCAAGGAGCAGCCCACTAACCTCGAATAACACGCAATCTTCCACAAAAAAAGTGAAGCTATGACAGTCAAAAGGAATGTGTGGTGACGTCAGCTAAGCAAAATCTGAAAATACTTTTTAGTTCTCTCATTTAATGTACACCCACATTCGTCCAAACCTGCTCTTATTTCACTCAGACCCGGCTCAAGTCGACTCCAAGTGAAAGGGGCCAACTGTTATGGTGTTCCTAGTTACTAAAGTACAACCCTTTGTCAGCAACGGACAAGTGTCCCCCTACATGCACTGCTCAAATTAAATTGACGATCAGAACCACCAAGGATCCCGACTTAGCCAACTCGTCGAGTCGACATCTTCTTGTGTTGAATCGAAGGGTGGTACTTGTCGGTCTTATCAAAGACGACTCATTACGGGCCCACTCGACCAGCTATTCGATACCTTGTAGGGTCGACTCGAAAGACGTTACTTCTCGGCCAAGCTAAAGGACGACTTCAACCTCGAGCCTCTCCTACTGATAACTGTCAGCATCACATTAAATGCTTGGCAGACATCATCATTCCTCTAGCCTCGATAATCTTCATGACTCATCGGACCACGTCGGCACCGTCATGCCCCCGATCACTTCATATTTAATACTGAGGTGACCGCTCCTCCATTCATCGACCGAAATATAAAAATAGGTGCTGACGTAGCCGCCATGCCATACTCGTTTGCCGTCATCCTGTACTCCGTCGAGATTATCATTCTACCATTTTTCCACTACTATAAATATAGGTACTATTCTAAATACCAGAAAAAGCTATCTTAAGCAACTTCTAAACAATATCTGAGAATTCCATTGCACCACACTTTAGAACTCACGCAGTTCATCATTTTCCCACTCAAGTCTATCAACTGACTTGATCGTCAAAGGAACAACGGGGGAACCAATCCCCGTCCTCTCACGAGTTGCTATTTGTGCAGGCAGCAGCTACTCAACTCAAAACCAGATATTCGAAGAAGTTAGCAGTCTCTAATCAACTTCACCCCTATTATATTACCCGTTTGATTATTAACATCAATATTTTTATTTTCACAATTTTCTGTAATGGGTTGACAATTATGTTTTTATTCAATATTTTCAATTGTAGAATTATGGATTTTTTCAGCTAATTGTATGTTCTTTCTTTCGTAAATGTAAGAATAATACTAAACTTTGGCATCTATCCATCAATCCCCATATCCATCTTACTTTATATTAAGAGAATTCTTCCTTTTGGTTTGCATGAGCCACAATTTTAGAATGCCAAAAATGCCCTCACACTTAGGAAAAAATTAGAGAAATGTCCTCACACTTGGAAAAAATTTCAAAAAAATCTAACATATCATTCATTCCCTTGACAATTCGGCTACGACACACTCTTCCAAGTTATTCTTAGCAATTTGACTACAACAATATTCCGCGTTTTATGTCATGAATGCATCGCGTACGCCAACATACTAGTGTGATATTGAACTAAGCTTATATTCCATTAGGACTGATCCAAACTTGTATAATACAATATAAAACATTCCAATCACAACAAATGAAAGGAACTCAAATTGGAACTCGAGTAGCTAATAAAATCAATAAAACTTTAAAGTATTAAAGTGCAATTAATCCTACAATAAATTAAAGATCAAAACTTCCCTAATCAATTTCACAATTCTCTAATTCCACAGCTTTCATTCTCCCATGCAAAAAAAGATGATGCTGTTAAACTACATTGCTGAAGGGAGATATATGCAAAAATTCACTCATTCTGAAAACGTTTGCTTTTTCAGCACACAGCGGCCACAAAACTATGACTGAGATCCCAATAGACTCCGTACTCCCACAACGCTCTGACAGAAATAAAGTAGCAATAAAAACCAAAAGGAGGGGTCAAATTCAAAAGAAAGAAGAGTCCAGAACCGGGCATTCACGTAAATCAGTAACCAATACGAAGGGCATTCTGGGTAAGATAGACAGAGACATTACAGCTGGCGGTAAAAACTTGGTGCTAGGCTCACCGATCGGTAAACGATCAAACGCCCCGCGCCTGGTGGCCGGCGATGGCTGCAGAAACAAGCCGTCGCATTGCACGACTTTCGGTGGCGCTCACCGAGCGGTGTCCGGATCCGAGGGAATGGAACGGACAGATTCCGACGATTCTGGCACGTGGTTTGCGGGTGTGGCGAGAATCTATTAGAATTAAATAGCTATTTTTTTAATCAAAAGAATTAAATAACTATTTTGATAATCAAATAAAATTAAGGTACACAAATGAATTTGGAATTAAGGACAGAGAAATAGTTGTTAGATTCTAAAAAAAATTCAAAGATATTTTACGTGCTTGTATAATTTTTTTATCCATTATATATACATGGTAAACGTATTTAGGCGGTGAATTATTGCTCTGACCTATGAGAGGGAGCTTTTTCCGACTACGTGTAAAAGAAAATATTAACGGACCATGAAACTAGCTTCAATGTGCAAAGGTGAACAAAAGGTCCGTTGTTGTACGCGGGATCACGATTTTCTAGATGGTCAAGACACGGTTAGCTGGTAATAACGACACGTGCATGGGCTAGGACAAGACAATTAAGGCTTAGGGGTGACAATTTATGACCCAACCCATCAACCCGATCCGGCCGACCCGTTTATAATGGATATAAGTCAAGTTACATGGGTCGGATCATAAACGGGTCAACCCGATCTAACCTATTTATTAAATGGGTCAATTCGGGTTGACCCGAACTGACCCGTATAACACAAACACCAACACATGAACCCAATACCAAGTGAACCGTTGGCAGCAACCATTCGTCAATCGTCTCTCACAATTCATAAACACGCTGTAGAGGAGAATCCCTGGATCTCCTATCACTAAGCTCGAGCGGCGACGAGCGGCAGCGAGTGGCGAGCGGCGGCGATTGGAGAGAGGTGACGACGAGTGATGATGAACAATCGGAGGCAACCTCCTCTCTTCGATCCCAAAGCCCGACTCCTTCCTCTTTGACTTCATCATCAGAGCCTCCTCCAGATCCCACTTCTCCCTTCACTCCCTCCTCTTCTACACCCAAATGCGCTCTCATCGTCTCCCGTCGTCAAATTACACCTTCACTTATGTAATCAAAGCTTGCGCCGATGTATCGACTTCGAGTATCAGCAGAAGTGTTTATGCCCAGGTAGTCACTGCTGGGTTTGGTTTCGATTGTCATGTTCAGACTGGATTAGTTGTTTTCTATGCGAAATGTGGGGAGCTTGGATACGCAAGATTGGTGTTTGATAAAATGCCTGAGAGAAGCGTGGTTGCTTGGAATGCGATGATTTCTGGGAACGAGCATAATGGATTTGCTGATAAGACGATTGAGGTGTTTGTTTAGATGAGGAAGGGGGTTGAGTCTGATTCGGCGACTTTGGTTGGGGTCTTGGCTACTTGTTCACAGAGTGGCTTGTTGGGTTTGGGTAAGTGGGCAGATTGGTATATTTTGGACAAGGGTTTTGATGTTGATGTGGTGCTTGACTGCTTGGTACGTTGCTGGTGAATATGTATGCTAGATGCATTTCTTGGGCCTTTTGTATTTGAGATATAGCTAGGTAGCATAGTAATTGTGTGTTTTCCTTTATATATTTGTCTCATCTCACCTTGGTTCAAGATTGGATGCCTGAATGATTCTGTGCCACGATTTGAGTATAGAAGCAAATCTGAATCTGTTGGAGCCGAATTTTTGGTTCTGAATGGTATCATTTCTGTTTGCTGATATCTCTACATTCTTATTATACCATCAGATATACGAATGCGGCACGAGGCTATGGAAACTCAAGGGAGAAGCTCAGGAGGAAGCAAAGAAGGAATTCATTGACATCTTAAAGTGAGCTTTGATAAACGAGTCGGGTAACCCGTTTAATAAACAGGTCGGATCGTATTGATCCATTTATTAAACGGGTCGGGTCGGGTCACACTTATACGGGTCGGGTCAACTATGACCCGACCCGTTTGCCACCCCTATTAGGACCCAGGTCACATATTTATAAGACTAAATTTCATTTAAATGTGCTATAATCTTACCAACCGTACATTTAAGTGTCATTCTTTCAAAACCGAACAAATAAATATTGTAAAATATCTAAAAATTATAAATAAGTGTTTTTAAGTTTTAAATTGTTATACTTTGGTACCCTCTTGTTTACTCGGTATTGCATATAAATATCCTCATTTTGTAAATGGTCTCACTTAAAATATCCTAAAAATTCTATAAGTTACATTTTAGTATCCTCTGCTATGGGTTTTTTTGGATATGTAGAGAAACTAAAATTCTTTTTAACTTTAGAACATTTATCTGCAATATTTAAAATACTTAGGGGCATTTATTAGTTTCTTCCATTTTAGCAAAAACTTTACAAGGATCGTCATTTTACATTCTAACATGTGGTTAGGGCTGTCCATCCGGGCCGGCCTGGCCCGAAAAACCGGGCTCGGGCTTGAGCGGGTCGGGCTCCGGGCCTGCCTGTTTTTTTAATTATTTTAATTTTTAAAATTTTTAAAAATCCCCATAAATCATAAAATATACATAAAAATTACAGAAAATGACATAAATGTTTTTAATAACTTGAAATGACATAAATTATAAGTACAAAAAATTATAAAAATGAAAGATGATAAAAATAACTTCTTTATTAATAATCAGTAAATCTTTTATAAGTATAAATTTATTTCGGAATTCGTCGCATCACAATAGATGAGTACATCCCAACTAGGTTGGTACCTACTCACCTATATCACTATTATTTATAACTTTTTTTGAAATAATTCATTACAAATTTAAATCTAAGAAATAAAAATTATAATTTGATGAATATTATCTAATCTTTACCTATCTGCTAGTCCCAACTCTTTAAATTTATCTTCAATTATACCCATCCGATCGATGCCTTGCGTTCGCTTCTCATACCTCCACCAATCTTGTAAGCACATCACCGCTTGTACAGTATACGGATCTAAGCATGTCCTTTGGTCGTCGATCAAACGTCCTGATGTGCTGAAGGCGGATTCTAAAGCTACCGTCAAAACCTGCACTGTTAGTAAGTCACGAACCATGATGGAAAGTATAGGATATGAAACTGATCTATATACTCTCCACCATTGTAAAATATCTAAAGCATTTTCTTAACATTTAACTAAGGAAGCAGATAAATATTCATTTATTTTAGAAACCTCTAATGCTAATCCAAGTCCAAATCCACCAGTTAGTTCAGCTACCATTGCATACCTATCAAAACTTATACTTTTACATTGGCCTGTGCTCGAAGGCGTCGAAGCTGTAGACTGTTGTGCAGCTACACCATGTCTAGATGCATACTCATTATATAATGTTTGAAAATAATTTTTAATAGCTAAATGATGAGAAGTAGCAGTAAGGGTGGATCCATCATCTAAGTCTATAATCTGTCTACCATACAATGATTGTAACAAACTTCGAAGGCCAATATCCTGCAAACATGGATCAATAAGAACCTCCAAACCAAAAATATGAGGAATATGCCTAAAATACTTATTAAATTTGCTCTCCATTTAAAAAATTATAGCTCCAAAAGTATCATCCATACGATATTTGGTAATTTTTTTGAATAATTAAAATTTATAAAGCAACTAAAGTAATTGTTGGATAATAACAGCCAGATAATGACATTGTAGCATCATAAAAGACTTGTAACATCTTATTTAAATTACATATAATTGTTCATTCATCTTCAGTTATTCCATAAGTACTACCAGAGCTAGAACTAGAAGCATAAAAATTTATAAAATTATTTATAATTTTTTTATATTCTATTGCTACACTTAACATTGCATAGGTGGAATTCCACCTTTGGTCAACATATTTTGGAATTAGTCTGGGCTTATATTTTTTCTTTTACAACATTGTTTCCATATTTTAATTCTTATTTTAGAAGCATTATGTATATTAGTAACTGTTCTAACTTTTTCTATCATAGGTTTAATTTCAGAAAATGCACTTTGAACAATTAAATTTAAAATATGACAAATACATCTAACATGAAAAAATTCATCATGACATAGCAATGACAGAGTTATTTTGATAAAATTAACAGCTACATTGTTATTACTTGCATTATCTAGTGAAAGAGAAAATATTCTTTGATCAATTTCTAGTTTCATAAGTTCTTCAATTATTAAATTTGCAAATATTAATACAAGTATATGAATCTTCAATTGTAATAAAAGAAATAACTCTTTTAAATATTTACCAATTTTCATCAATCCAGTATGCTGTGATACATAAATAACCAGTTTGCACTCTAGATGTCCAAATATCAGAAGTTAAAGAAAAATTACAGTTTAAAATTTTAAAATAAGAAATTAGCACTCTAGATGTCCAAATATCAGAAGTTAAAGAAAAATTACAGTTTAAAATTTTAAAATAAGAAATTAATTTTCCTTGTTCCTCCTGATAATATTTTAAAATATCACGTTGAGAGGTTTGATGAGAAAATTTTGTAAATGCGGGATAAAAACCATCTCTAAACAAATCTTCAAATTCATCATCTTCTACTAATTTAAAAGGAATGTTATTAAGAATGATAAATCTGATTACGTATTTCCTGGCTCGGGCAACGTCATAATTCCAACTACCGAGACTACCAGAAGAGGAGGATTGGGAAATCATAGATTGTCGGATATCACCTTGAGGATTCTGGCATTTGTTGTGTTATTTTTATATGGTGTTTGAGGTGGTTGGTGCCGCTCTTATGATGAGCTTGGAAAGTCTAGCCGCACAACGCACATTTAGCCTTCTGGGTGATGATCCTACCGTGTTCATCCTTGGTGATGTCTATCTTCTCAAAAAAATTCCACACATCGGATCTCGGCTACCGTGTTCATCCTTGGTGATGTCTATCTTCTCAAAAAAATTCCACACATCGGATCTCGGCCTTTTAAGAGCTCTTGGTGCAGATTCGTCGCCACCAGATTCAGGATTAACACCGGTAGGAGGAGTAGTTATTGTAGGATTCGTCGCCACCAGATTCAGGATTAACACCGGTAGGAGGAGTAGTTATTGTAGGAGGACTCATTTCTGTTAGACCCTAGAGGGGGGGAGTGTTAGATATAGGTGCCCTGCAGGCAATTATTGTATATTGTAACAGGACCTATATGTATATAACATC
>NC_033794.1:75290077-75353429 GCF_001876935.1 Asparagus officinalis | reverse complement strand
AGATTTAAACTGGGGAGAGAATTCAATTAACGGGATCCCCTCGTAATAAGAGTGGGTCACGCTACTCCGTCCAGTAATCACATCAGCAGTAAATGTGGTAGAAGGAAATCGGATTGATAAAAGAGGCATACACATAAATGGTGTAAATGTCATCCTAAAATTTTAGAGAAAAAACGGTATATCTCATTCTATAAGATATAGTCGTTATCTCATAACAGGTGTGACGATTTTCTATCCACCATATGTATAAAGGAGGTATGCGGGCATTATAACGGCATACCAAAACCTTTCAATACATATGGGATGATGTAAAATCGCCCCTGTGTATTATGAAGTGTGTTTTGTCAAAGCAAAACAAACACTTTTAAGCGTCGATCCCCTCAAAGGAGGATACCGGCTCTTCTCGAAGGTACCTCAAAGGATACAAACGAGGATCTGCAAGCAAAAATAGGAACATACATATGGAATGGACGAAATACAATATTTAAATTCGTGAAAAGGTGAAAGAAATATACCTCCACGTGAGATCGCAGCAGGGGCAGCCTCCTCAGGGCTCTGAACAGTCGGTCGGATTCCCTTCCCTCGAGCTCTACGTGGCGACATGATGAGTATGTGATCTACATTGAAATCCAAGAGGAAGGTTAAGATTTTGAACATGAAATCGACAAAAAATAGGACAAATACAACCGAAATGATGCATGCACAGTCACAGTTGAAGAAGAATCAAAATTTTGGAGAAAAGGGGAAGAACAAACCTTTGAAATCTGAGTGAAATCTTCCCAAGCAAGAGCACCTCCCAAGTCGGCAACAAAGAGGAGAATAAATAGAAGAAAACTGGTTGAAAGTCGCCAAAAAATCGCCTGAAAATCGCCAGAAAATCGACGTGAAAAAAAACCCTAAAAACCCTAAGTCCCGACTTATATAGCAGCCGGGCGAGACAGGAAACTCTGTCTCACTGAGCGAGACAGACAACTCTGTCTCGCCGAGCGAGACAGAAAACACTGTCTCGCCCAGCGAGACAGAAAACTCTGTCTCGCCGAGCGAGACAGTAAACTTTTCTGTTTTGCACTATGGAACAGTGGAATACTCCAATGGGTACACGAGTCTAAACTGTATTCCCACCCTCAACAGGAAGTTTCTGGAGAATATTAATCTGAATATTCTTAAGGATAACCTGAGGAATTCTCAATGGATATAC
The DNA here is from genome assembly GCF_001876935.1 of Asparagus officinalis. Taxonomy (NCBI): domain Eukaryota; kingdom Viridiplantae; phylum Streptophyta; class Magnoliopsida; order Asparagales; family Asparagaceae; genus Asparagus; species Asparagus officinalis. The sequence goes on along the minus strand of NC_033794.1, from coordinate 75,352,231 downwards.
CAATTCAATGGTAAATGCTCAATTCAAGATCTCGATAACGGTCAAGCGATAAATGCGACGCCGGGAGAACGTTAGCTATTCTACGAAGAACTGGATAGACTAACAGCAGAAGAGGTTAAACATTGAAGCCATTTACAAGTCCTTTCATACGATCTATTCAGCCAAGCATTAAAGGGATCGTAAGTAAAATCTATCTTATCCAAAGTATCCCATGCTCCTCTATAAAAGAATGAGTCTGGAATACTTTGGAGGGGGTATCTGTAGGCGTCAAAAAATGCTAATAGATATCCCAAGCATAGAGAAGATCACTCAAAAATTCACAAGAAAGGATTTCATACTGTTTTGGAAAAATCAAAACAAGTATGAACTGTCTCGCCAGCGAGACAGTCTTTGCTGTCTCGCCAGCGAGACAGTGTTGAAATAGTCAAAACTACATTTGTAACTGCCCTACACGTGTCCATTAACTGCCAAGGGACGTGGGAAACATCATGGGCGAAAATCACGTGGATAACTGCCAAAATAACGGAGTTTGAAACGTGAGAGAACAGTTACAGCGAGAAACTGCCATTTTCCGAGACAGCATTTACTGTCTCGCTGAGCGAGACAGCAAATTTACTGTCTCGCGGGTCGAGACAGCAAACGCTGTCTCGCCCAGCGAGACAGTAAACACTGTCTCGCCGTACTGACTTCTTCGATTGTTAAGTTTTTGCAGTTACTGACCCTTGAGGCTATAAATACCCCCCTAGGGTCACTTCTGACGAGGATCGAGCATTTGTTAGAGCATTCCAGAGCAGAGAGAGCAGAGATTTGAGTTCTTTTCTTGCAACGCCTTGAAATTAAGCTTCGACTTGATTTTAAGAAGAACGACTATCTTACTTCGATAAGATATCGTTTCAATTTCTACTTCGATAACGAAGTTAGAATCGTAAGCCCCCTCTTCACGATCTGTGAATCGGAGGTCCACGAACCAAAGCATTCCCGGCACAGGCAAAGTCCCACGAAAACGAAAATTGATAGACGATTTTCGTGTTTGTTTCTCAAGAGTTGTAATTTTTTGTTTTGTTGTGTAGAAAAAAGTCTTATAAAAATATTATTCTTTCGAATTTGTTGTAATCGAACAAAGTTATAATGAATTCCACAGCAGCGACTTTTGAACCAAACATAGGATGCAACATGGTAGACGGAAATTCCGTCTAGCATGCTAGCTCACTTCTAAAAAAAATTTAAATCACTAAAACTCTACAAGTAGAAAATTAGGCATTATAGACGGAACATCCTACACGAACTCCTCCCGTCTAGAATGCGGCTATCATAGACGGGAAGGATGTTCTATCCACGTCCCAAAAGGATTCTTGTCTACGTACCCAATAAAAATATCTGAAAGAAAAACTCGGGTTATCTAATCGTTTCCCCCGAATGTTTTTCATTCCCCGCAAATTTTTTCGTTCCCCGCAATTTCGTTGGTTCTGCGTTCAATTCCCCATCTCAAGACAGATGGTACCCCCGTCTCTCTCAAATCCTTCTCAAAATAGATCTTTTTCTTTGTCTCTCTCAAATCCCTCCGTCGATACACCTCACACGCTCCTTACCATCTCCTCTCAACTCCTGGCCATGGTCGACGCCCTAATGTCTTCGTCATTAAGGTCTCGGTAGGGAAGGCAATTTTTGCCCATACCCATTTACCCACCTAGCCCGCCCATCACTTAGTTTATCCAAAACCCACCTATTTAGTTAAATGGGTCTAATCGGGTGGGTTTATCTCAAATTAGACTAAATGGGTACTAAACAGGCATTATCTACTCACCCATTTACCCGCCCGCATTCCCAAAACCAAAACCAAAACCCGTCGGCCTTCACCTTCGGTCTTCAGCCTTCAGCCAGCAAAACCCTAATCTCTCGCTCCCGCTCCCTCCATTGCCATGTGAGCTTCTCAATTTTATTGCTTTTAGGTCAAATTGAGTTTACTTATTGTTCTTAGGGATTTTTAGATTGAATTGAGAAATTGGAGAATGAAAAGGAGAAATAGAGGGGAAAAGAAGGAATTTTATTGACATTAAGACAAAACCCTAATTTTTAAATTTAATCTAAATCCCCTAATTTTTGTAGTTGATCGAGATTTCCCAAGACTTTGTCGAACTAGAGGATGAAAATTGCAACTTCTCCAGCTCGCAATCAGGTATATCCCCTTCTCTTGAATTCAAAGTCATAAAGTTAGTTTCATTTTCTTATGAAACAAATTTTCTTTTGTTATATAAAACCTATTTGAAATTATTCAAAAAAGATTGGCTCTTTTCGAGTTCTTCTCTTCTATTAGCATGTATCTGAATTTCTAAAATTTGCCATGTTCTTAGCTTTGACGTGAAAATTATCTGAATTTCTTTTGTCTTTTTTTTAAATAGATTATTACTCTGTCATATTTTTTCCCTTGAATTTTTTGCCATAATATGTGAGACTTTATATTACATATTCAAAGAGAGCATAAAAGAGATCACACAACTGTAAATAAGGTGATCCGGTGATGTTACAATAGAGTGCCTGATATTCTCATGTGCAGTAAGTGAATCTTTTTTGGATCTAGGCCTTTACCCTTTTACGTTCTTTGTTCGGAGATAACCCCCTCCTTATTTTCATTTTCCCTTTCATATAACAATAGGATTTGTAGAAAGAATAGACAATCTCATTATCTGACAATCTCACTCTGCAAATACCTGGATTATAAGATTATGTAAGAAATAAGATACCTGCAACTAGACTTACTAACAAGAATATAATTTCACAAAAGCAGAATGTACCACTGGAACATGCCTTAAAGCTGGGACGCATTAGTCCATCATCTGTAACTACTTCATACAAAGGGTGCAACACTTAGAAAAAATTCAGCCTTTCTTGTTGAGACAATGACCTGTGAAATGTCCATAGGACATTTGTTAAATAAGAACAGCTTCACTAAGTCTTGATGCTAATATGATTGCTTGATTGATTCATAGAATCATACTATTGAACTAGATAATGCACGTGAAACTAAGTTGCAGTTAAATATTCTCATAAACCTATTGAAGGCATAATGCATCATCTTATTCGTGTAATGATAGTCTGAGTTGGCCATTATCTCACTCTGCAAGATCACCCAGCAAACATCTATCAGTGGCCAAAGAGAAATTATTGAATATAATGAATGTGAATGTCACCTTAAGTTGGCCTTCAACATGTGCTCTGAACAGGGCTTTAGAAACAGCCTAAAATACAAAGCAGCATTGTAAGATTATAACTATACCTATTATAGTTAATAAGTTCAGTGTGTTGCCTTGAAAAGCCCTTTATAGTCAAATGGTCCAAGTTCAGATGATATAGCCCCTTGATCCAATCTGTCAACCATCTGTCAACCAGATGATATAGCCCTTTATAACAAGATATAAGTTGCATCATTACGTGATTAAATGCGCATGTTTTACCTAATGTATTTTTGTTCATGGTTGTTATTTGTCATATGTTTTCTGTCACTTTTATTTTGCTCGTTTAAATTTAAAAGTTTCTTTAGTATGTGTTTGCTACCTAAAATTGATGTGCTATTATATTATTTTTTTAGCTATCATGTCTTTAAATGATCAATTTAGCATCCATGATGTTGGTGGTGGTGATGAGAGTACTTCTAAACGTAAAAGAAGACAAACATCAAAAGTTTGTGATCACTTTACAAAGTTACCTATCGATAATGATGAGAAAACTAAAGTTCAATATAATATGTGTAATCATATTTATGTTGGTGGTCATGGCACTAAGACAATGTTGAGGCATATGGATTCTTGCCCGAAGAGGAACTTAAATGAGACTGATTCTTCAAGGAAAAATATGCCACTAAATCAAGAAAAATATAGAGAAATGCTTGCTAGAGTAATTGCATTGCATGGTTATCCATTCACTTTTGTCGAACATCAAGGACACCGTGAGTTGCATAATTTTTTAAATTCTGAAGTCAAGCATATTTCTCGGAACACTGCTAAAACAGATTTGGTCAAGTTGTACAAGAAAGAGAAAGAAAATCTTAAACAGGCTTTAAAGCTAGTTCCTAGTAGAATTTGTCCAACCACGGATTTATGGACCTCTTCCACCTCCGACTACTATATGTCTCTCACCGCACATTATGTTGATGACTGTTGGATGTTGCAGAATAAGATATTAGCTCTATCTCATGTTCTACCCTCATATAGTGGAGCAATTTTAGTAGAGAAGCTATTTCATTTGTTGAAGGATTGGGGTATTGAAAAAGAAAATTTACTGTTACTTTGGACAATGCAGCATATAATGATGTTTTCATGAGAATTTTAAAAGACCATCCAGTTTTAGAAGATCATTTTGTTAGTAATGGTGATTTTTTGCATGTGCGGTGTTGTGCTCATATTCTAAATATTATTGTGCAAGATGGGCTAAAGGTTATCGATAAACCATTGTCTAAGATAAGAGAAAGCATCAAGTATGTGAAGAGTCCTCCTGGAAGGAAAAAGAAGTTTGTAGAGTGCATTGCACAAACTTGTTCAGGTAAAGCGAAAAATTTTAGCCGGATGTCTCCAACAGGTGGAATTCTACATTTCTAATGTTGGAGAGTGTTTTGAACTTTCGTCGGGCATTTGAGCACTTGGAGTTGATTGATCCAAATTTCACTTTTTTGCCATCAAGTGAAGAATGGGTAAAGGTTGAAAAAATTACAAAGTTTTTGAAACGTTTTTATGAAGTGTCCACTCTTTTTTCTGGAAGTAAATATCCAGCTGCCAACTTATATTTTGGTAGAGTGTTTAAGATTCAAAAATACATAATGGAGGAGATGAAAAGTGATGATCAAGATATAAAATCCATGGCAAATGATATAAAAATAAATTTTGATAAATATTGGGAATATTACAGTGTTATTTTGTCATTTGTAGTCATTTTAGACCCCCAATACAAGGTGAAGTATGTACAGTTTTGTTTTGAGAAATTGGGAGTTAGTTCTGATTATGTGTTGACTATCTTAGAGAAACTGAGAAGTCTTTACAAAGAATATGAGCGATCATCTCTAGGTACATCTGTTGCAGAGAGCAGTGATGAAGAGAATATTAGAGATGTTCCTAATGATGAGATGGTTGAGTTTGAACAGTTTGAGAGTCAACTATATTCAGTCAGTGGGTCCAAGTCGTAGTTAGAAGAGTATCTAGATGAAAAATTAGTCAGTTTGAAGAAAAATGATCATTTGAATGTTCTCGAGTATTGGAAAGGCGAATGCGAGAAGCGCCCTCAGTTGTCGATGATGGCTCGAGATATATTGAGTATTCCTATTACTTCGGTGGCCTCTGAATCAGCTTTTAGCATTGCGGTTCGTGTGCTTGACAAGTATCGAAATCGTCTTCTTCCGGAGAATGCTGAAGCTCAAATTTGCACTGGTTCTTGGTTAGACGGGATTCCTTGTGAGTTGCCTTCTTTTTTTTCTTTATTGCTTTTTTCTATTGTTGTGGACTACATATTTTATCACAGAATATTAATATTATTTTTTCTTATTAAATGCAGCTCTGGCAGACATTGAAGAAAGAAATTTATTAGTACATGATTTCAGTAATCTAGAGGTTTCTGAATCGGAAGGCGAAAGTGATTAAGGTAAGATTTTACTTGTTCCATGAAATTAGTGTACATCATAAACTTGCTTTTCTAACGCTATTGGCAAAATATTGATTGTTGTTCTAATATGTATTTATTTCTCATAAGTTTATGTTTCCACAATAATATAAAATGAAGAACTTCTCACTCTTTTGCTACCTAGTTTTAGTTAGCAATGATGCGTACAGCCCATGTGTATACTAATATTTAAGAACAACTACTGTCAGAAACATCTTTACTGATTATTTAGTACACTGACTATTGGTTACAACCATTCGTTGTAATCTTCTAGTGGATGAATTGATTGAACATTGGTTTCCTTGCTTCTGATAGGATGCTAGTGTTGCAATTCTTTCCTGAGGCCAAGAAAGAGAAATGAGGGATGGCGGCAAATGCTCTGACTTCACTTGTGTAAAAAGATGGTCGATGCTTGTTTATTCATATTATTATGCAGTTGCGATAGCTTCATATTCATGCCTGAACATTTGAAAGATGAGAAATAAGTAGACTATGGTTGTGCTACTATTTTGTTTATAGACGAACTTACTACTCTTCTAGTTTATCAAGTAATTAAGTAGATTGTCCTTACTAATCGTGATCGTGTTGCTGATAGTTATGATGGCGTTTATATCAAGTTATTGATCTTATACAGATCCTTGCATACCTTGTGTTTTCTATCTTAATTCATTTAAATATACTCGCAATTTTGTTGTTATTGATCTTTTGGTTTTTGGTTTGGAAATCTGAGGTTAATTTTGCAAATGTGTGAGGTCTGTACTTTTATCCAGGCTTGTAAATGGTTCAATCATGAACTTGTCTGCCTTTGTTTGTTTATCTTTGTTTATGTTCCTATCTTTGTTAGTATTTTATCAAAAGCCCCAACAAGTTTGCAAAAAGCTCCTAAAAAGTTTGCAAAAAGCCCATAATAGTTTACAAAAAGCCTCCTAAAAGTTTACAAAAAACACCCCAAAAGTATTATACATATATAGTTACTATAGTTAAAGGGGCAAATGGGCGGTCCGTTTATTAAATGGGCGGGTAAAAACCCACCCATTTAAATAATGTTAAATGGGCCATAAATGGGTAAATGGGCAAAACATGCCCGCCCATTTATGGCCCACCCATTTAAAACCAAAACCATCCATTTAACATCCCTAGGTCTCGGGTTGGAAGCACCGTTGAGTCTCTACTATCAGCCCCTAGTTCGGATCTGCCTCTCCAAACACCTTCTCCGGCGTCGAATCCTAGTCGATCGTTGACTAGACCCCATTCAGATTTAACGTCGGGCTCCCATCAAGCTCAAAGTGCCTTCCTCTAAAGTTTGTCATCAACTCTTTTATCTAATTCATTTGATTTTATCTCTATCTTATCTAATTTCAATACTGATAATTTTGAGGTTTCTTTTATTATTTTGTGAATTCTTTAGATTTCTTTAGTGTAGAAGTATTCTCTTTTTTTTTACTGATGTTTTCTAGGCCTCCTTGTCTTGCTTATTTTGGATTTTGGTTTTGGAGATAGAGAAGGGAAATGGCTGGAGGAGGAGCAATGCCACCAAAGCAGGATGAGTTGTAGACTCGTTCAGTAAAGAAGTAGCTCCCAATGTCTCCTACTGCATCACGCCCCCTCCCCTCCCCGGGGCATAAGATTTTATTTTTTGTGATTTTCTTGAGGTAGATGCATTTGCATGAACTCTTACTATTTCTAACCGTGTATAAAAATTAAGATCTGGTTGAATGTACTTTAAGTGGTCTTGTGAAATTGACAGAGATTAATATGTTTACCCTTTCTAATACTAAACCCATTTTTAGTTTAGTGATTTAGTCTCAAAAGACATTTTGTATTTGTGCTATTCTTGCTTGTTTATGTTGTCACTGTCACTATTTAATTTACTGTTCAGAGTGCACATATTTGTCATCGCTCATTGCGACTAAGTTTGTGATAACGTATGTTTCTTTCATCAAGCTGCTTTGGATCTAGATTTAGTTGATGGTTCAAAGTCATTTTGGAGTTTGGGTTCTTGATTAATCCATTATGCTTTGTTAGCCGCATGCATCTACAATTATTTGCTACCTTTTAGAATTTTTTCTGCATTTTATTCTTAAGCTCTTAAGTTTAGGAGTTCATTGTGATTGCAAAAGGATCCTCAGACATCATGTAGTGCAAGTTTGTTTACTTCCTTTTTTTGTTGTAGTCTTATTTTTTAAATTTTACGAATAGCAATACTATAACTGGTATTTATTAGATTTTAGGCTAGTAGTAATTGAATTAGTTTAATACATAGTTTGGATTGTGACATTAGCACTCTTTTGTTTTAGGGTTATTTGTTTGTAGATATGTGGCTGATTTATTAAATGAGAGGCAGAAGTTGGCTTCCTTTATTCAGGTTCTCCCATTACGTGCTAGGCTTCTCAATCAAGGTATGAGAGGTTTTGATTAATATTTCAAATATTTTTTATATGATAATACTACTGTTAGAAAAGACACCAGATTCAATTATAGTGATAATAGAGAGAATTTTGTGGAATTAGCTTTGGGCATAATTATTATGTGACTTTGGGTTTGTTGGCAATGCATTAATAGCCTTATAGCAATTTTATGTTAACCCAATAACAATTGCAGAGATAACTACAAAAATGAATTCTATGAAAGTGATGTTTCTCGTTTAAATTGAACCAAACCATTGATTGTTCGGTTGCATGAAGTCGATAACTTCAATTGTGGAAGATATGATTATGCCTATAAAGGTCTCATATTTGATTGAATGTTTTAGTAGGCATTAGTACCACATGAATTTCTTATTGTAATGAATATTTGACATATGAAATTCTATTCAGAAATTGTTCGGGCATCTAGGTTAGCACCGAATCAAAACTTTGTTAGCCTGGAGAGTATTGAGCATGGGAGTCCATTAAGGTTGGCTGTCCGCACATTAAATGGTATATCTATGGATTTGAGGGATGGCTCGGGATACAAATAAAGCTAATTCTCTAAATTATTGAATCCCTTTTGAATTTTTATGTATACTTTAGTCTGACACTTACCATATTTCTGACACTTGCTAGCTATATAGCATGCACTTATCAACTTGATGCTTGAATAATCTAGTGTACTGTTCAACTATTCAAAAAGGAGTTAGTTTGTTGTTCCATGTTTCTTCACACAGACCAGATTGTTGTTGTTCTCTTGCTAAATAATATCAATTAATTATTAGCTTGTGAATTTCCTTAATGAACAATACATTCTGCCTTTTTTTATAATCAAGTTTGAAACTGAATCGACTATTAAACTTCATGCATGCTATAACTATATTTTTCTTTACATGGTCTTGTGGTTTGAAGTTATGAATAATACACTTATAGTTTGGAAACATTAACTTTTAAGGTATCTATATTTTATTATGTGAAGTTTATTTTTTTTATCCTTATGAGAAGTTACTTGGCGGAAGTGCTTACTAATTTATCATCAACCAAATCCATTTATTTAATCTTCATGCATGCACCAACTTTATTCTTTCTTACATGGTCATATGGTTTGAAGTTGTGCAATTAAATTGTTGTTTGGCACCGTGATATGTTAACTTCTCCTTTACTAAAAATTTAAGATATGTATAGTATATGATGCAAAGTGTAACTTTTATGTAGGGTTCATCTTGGATAATCAAGAATGAGAGTATGACGAACTCATAGAGAGTTTCAACTGGTGGCAGAGATTCTCAAGAAGGGATGCAGAGGAGTCATGCAATTGTACTCATTTTTTGTAATGATTTATAATTTTTATTATTGTACTGATTATTTTTATTTCCATGTTGGCAAACATTAAATTGTATGCTATCCTTTTTCTAATTGTTAGGAGAATTAAACTAATACTTGTACTTTCAATTTTTGTGACATTCAATAATATACTCATTTTTTATAAAGTTTTACAATTGTATTATTGTTGAGGAGAATTGTATTGGTGGTTGTAAGTAGATACTATTGATAATCAAGTGGATTAGTGTGGTCGTATAGGAGCAAATATTATATATATATAAATATATATATATATATATTTTAAAATTACTACATCCTAGACGGAAATTTCGTCTATGATGTATCCTAGACGGAATTTCTATTTATGATTATCCTAGATGGTTGTCTTTTCTATCTAGAACTATTCTAGACGGTATTTTGTTTCATCTAGGATGCATTTCCATCTAGGATGGTTTTTCTAGACGGAATTCCATCTAGAATGACGCATTCTCAATGGAAACTTATTAGACCAACATTCTAGACGGAATTATATCTAGGATGATCAATTTAGACCGAAATCTGGCTATTCTACACAGAAAATTCCATCTAGAATGCTTTGTTTTTTCCCCAGTGTTAGTATTATATTATTATAATATTACTTAATATTATTTACTATATATTTTATTATTTAGAATAAAAATATTATTGTCATATTTTTATGATATAAAATATTGTATTATAATTTAGTGTCTTTAAATTTAATATAATAATATATTATAATATAATTTAATATGATAATATATTCTATTATATAAGATTTTAATTTATATAATATTATGATTTTTCTAAATTATATATTAAATAATAGTATTTAAATATATTGTGACAGTTATAATATTAAATAGTATTTTATTGCTACAATAAAAATAGTAATAATCTACTATGTATTAAAGTATGACAATATTTATAATATCATATATAAAATAAATATAATATAATATATTAATTAATATTATTAAACATATTAATATTATATTACGGTTATTATAAATATTATACTTTTATAAGGAACTATTTCATCAATTATCACATTTAAATTATAGTAATTATCATAAAATACAATATTATATTTTTTTATTATGATATAATACTTTAAATAATATTATATTGAATAAAACAAAATTTTTACAATATTTTTATTTATATTAAATTAAATATTATAACATTATAATATTATATTAAATATACTTTCCTATATTATATAAAATAATATCCTATATTATATCAATTAATATATCATATATCATATTATTATAATATAGTATAATGTATTAATTAAGAACACTAAACATAGTTATAATCAATAACTAATTGTAATATAACATATTATATTTTAGTATAAAATAAAATAATGTATTACATTATAATAACATACTAAATAATATACTAAACCAATCGAATAAATTAATTTTGACTTAATTCATAAAAAAAATCATACTTTAATAAGATGTCACATCATCAATTATTCCACATGAATTGTCAAATCAAATCATCAAATTATTTTATTATCCCAACTTTTACACTTTTCCCAACTCAAAATACTCCAAAAAGATAAAATCGTTTCATTGAAACAATAATAACATTTGATCTTAACTTGTCCCAACCAATAACCCCTCCTTATTGGCAGGCTCTTGTGTGGCACATGTATAGGAAAGCAAACCAAGTAGCGGGCTTTCTCGTAGAGAGAGAGCTCAGGTTGTTGCCATGGGAAACAATCTAGGCGAATATCTCAGAAGTCAGGAATCACTATTCTTATTGAACTATTTTGCAATTAATTTATTTTAGCATTGCATTTTTAACTTGTTAAATTGATTGTAGCTATGCTTGCTCTTCCAACTAGGCCTATAATTGAGATTGCAATAATCATAAGGGCGATTTATAATATTTTTTCTAGGGACAATATCATTGAAATTGGGATAACATAGCTTTCTCATACATATTTAACATATAGGTGCCTTTCAAGAAAACTCTGAATTCAAAATATGTAATTTCATAAACATCCACTCAATGGTTCACTCTCAGACAATGATAAAGAAGACAAAGAATAAGTTTTCATTTCCTTATTGAATTCATATAATGGAAATGGTTAATACTCATGACCCAAACTCCCACATTAGTCAGAGTTGCAGGTCAACTTCTGAGATCCCCTCTTCACTGCAGTGGACAGCACCTATATATAAAACAAAGGTAAGCAAGTTACAGCTAATCAAAAATTCTAGATAGGAAAACTTGGAAACTGTAAATTAAGGGGCTTATAACGGTAAAGAGCTTAACAAATTTTTTTTTTCCTTTGATAGCATCCAAGTATACAACAGCACACAAATAATTTCCTGTTGATGTGAGTCAGTTAATTAGGAAAGTAATGTTGATTTTGAAGGAGTTTAGGGTCCCTTTATCTTCTTTATAGATGATTAACTGCAAACAAAAATTCTTGTACAAAAAAAGTTTTGTTACAGAGACCCAAAATCTGGGACCAACAGGGGGGACAAGTGAGGTGTCACCTCCTATTACATAATGAGCTGGTCATCACTCATTATGCAATAAAAGGGAGACACATCATCTGTCCCCTCTGTTGGTTCCATATTTTGAATCATTCGGGATTTTTCCAAAAAAAAACACCATGAGAGGATAGGAGGGACTTTCTCCAATGGGCCCTCCGATGCTCTAGTTGTTATATAATAGAAGCATTTAATGGGATAACTGCCTCACAACCTTTGAGAATCCCTACTAAACAAAAGAATTAGTTCACTTTAAAATCACATTTTTTTTGTTTAAATGTCTCTCACTACTATATCTAAGTCAACACAAGAAATAATAGTTTTAACTTTGAACTACTTTTGCAGACTGAAACTTCTAGAGAATTTACAAACAATAGTGCAAATTAAGAAATGTTCACAAAGACAGTAAAAAAAACCATTGTACCTTTTTATTGAAGTATTTGATAGTTTTAACTATCAAGTCATCGTCCCTCACCACTTTCCTAATAAGATTAACCATCTCACGACGAGTAAATTTCTTATCCTGTATTACATATAAAATTTAAACTAAATAAAAACTTAAAACAAATAAGTTCTGCAAATGAAAAAAATTTATTAAAGATCTATTTTCTTACCAGGTAGCCTTTGTGGATTTTCTTTATCACATGCATCTTTTTAGGATGCAGAAACTTTGATAATATTACTATTAACTTTGTCATGGGAATGAACGAGGACATGGGCTTTTCAACAATGACAGTACTTTCAACCGTTCTGTTATTACTGGAAGATCCCATCAAAATGGTAGTCTTTAACTTGCTCTCGTCTTGAGCTCCGATATCCATACTGTATCTTTTTTTAAAACAAAGTGAATAAAAAAATACTCTAAAAAGCATTAAATAGTTTACTAGTGAACATAATACTTTTGCCTATTTCTAATTTCTTATTTCACTTTACTTACAGAGTAACAAGCTTGAAAATAACAAATTTATTAATTATCATAAGTGATAGAGTAAAAATGAAGAGAATATATCTATAAGTCTACAAGAATTAATGTATGTACATCATAACTTTTCTTTATCATGAAAAAGATTAACATGATGATAAGAAATGGAATAAGCAAATATTACCTTCTCTGTCCTCTTCTTTTACCTTTCGCTTTTGAATATTGCTATGATAGGATATGCAGGATAGATATATATAAGATGAAGAGCATTAATTATTAGATATGCTAAAAATATGGTATTGACCTTGAGGTTTAAGTTCGGAGTCAAGGGGATTAATGTGCAAAGAATCATAGGTAATATTCATGCACTACCTTCAACGTTTTAGCGTTTGTAGAAAAAAAATTCTCAGTACTTTGTTTGTCCGATATAGCTCAGCAAGTGCAACTTCTCTTATTTTTTATATTTTTTGGTAAATGAAAAATTTTATCATTACCAAGTGAAGCATTTGGTACAAAATCCAACCCAGGCATACCCGGAGCCAATACAAACCCTGATAAACTCTCAAAACTATTAGTATTTGTTTGTAAAAATAAAATAGTCTCATATTGGATATTTGAGCATTTTTTTAGAGGTTTGGAAACATTTTATGATTATTAGACTTTGATAAATAGGTCAAAACATTGACTTCTAAGCCCGCGTTGGGGTAGCGTGATTAGCACTTCAAAATATCAACATATAAGTGACTGTTAGAATTAGACCATTGAAAATGGATGTTTTTGACGATTGGTTTTTTCCAAAGGGTGTTTTGAAAAGTTGTGACTGTTGAAAACACTTTTCCAAACCTATAAATAATCTATGATTTCAGACATCTAAACTTACTTCTTTCTCAAAAAATTTCTTTCAAAAAATCTGCAATCTTATAAACTCATTTCACAGAGAATTGGTAGGAAATTTCAGATTTGCTTGCTGGAACTTTTAATTTTCTGTTGTATCCTAGGAAGAAAATTTGCATTGACCTGAAACAACTTCGATTTTGAAGTGAGGGCAAATATTTCTTTTAGGAAAGTGTTTCATGCCTCATAAATTCTCTTTCCTTCATTATTTTTTCTAACAAAAACACTTAGAAACCATTCATATATATTTCCATCATCAACTATACACTCTTCCACCTCACAAAAAAGAAAACAAACAGAACATCACAACCTCCACAAATGTTTAATCCAAAACATGTACTGAAGAGAAATATTCAAGTACAGAAATATTCAAACTACCCACCACGTCAATTACCTCAGTTTTACTATGCTTCATTCTGCTTCCGCCGCGCACAACAATTGGTATCAGAGCTAGATCGACAATATGGGAGAAGCAAGCACATCAGGTTCGTCTCTTACGAAGGCGATACAGAGTCTAAGCATTAATAACACAAAGATTGATGTTCCGAAGTTCGACGGCAATATCAATTTTGGATTGTGGAGGTGTCAAGTAATGGACATCTTGGATGCACAGAATTTGGAGGAGACTCTTGAGTTAAAAGAGAAACCCGCTGACATGGAGGACAAGGTTTGGAGGAAGTTGAACAGTAGAGCTTATGGTGTTATTAGGTCATCCTTGACGTTGGATCTTATTTATGATATTATGAACGAGACATCGGCGAAGAAGATGTGGAAAACACTCAATGAGAAGTATCTTACGAAAAGCATTGAAAATCGGCTTCACTTGAAGAAGATGTTTTACCAGTTCAAGATGAAGAGGGGAGTTTCCATCAAGGAGCATGTCAACAATTTTACTAAGCTACTTTCAGATATGGCCAATGTGGACATCATAGTTGAGGATGAAGATAAGACGGTGTTACTTCTGTATTCGTTGCACGAGGATGATTATGGTACGTTCGTTCTCACTATGATTAATGAAAGAACTAGAGTTAGCTATAAGGAGGTGACATCAGCTTTAGTGAATTATAAATTGAGGAAGAGTAATGGTGAACCCTCCGAGAAGGTATCGGGAGATGCATTAGCAGTTCGAGGCCGAGATCCAAACCGTCGCCAGTTCAACCGCTCAAAGTCAAAGAATAGGAGTGCCTATAAGAGTGTTGGTAGAAATCAATGTCGGTGTTGTAAAGAAGAAGGACATTGGAAGATTGACTGTCCAAAGTGGAAAGAAAAAGATAGAAAGAATAAGGGGAAAGCTACACAAGCTTCAGAAGTAAATGTTGCAAAAGCTATTGGTGAGCATTCAGATTCATATTCTTCAGGCTATTCATGCCCTGCATTATCGTCGGTTTGCTATGCGGATTCCATGGAGTGGATGATGGATTCAGAAGCTACATATCACATCTGTCCTAAGAGGGAGTGGTTCTCTAGCTTTGAGGAACTGGAAAGAGGGGATATCGTAATTATAGGTAATGACCACGTATGCCCTATTGGTGTATTGATTCAGTCCGGATTAGGATGCATGACGGTGTAGTGAGAGAGTTGAAGGAAGTGAGGTTCGTGCCGCAGTTGACGAAGAACATCATTTCTCTTGGGACTTTAGAGGCAGCAGGATATCGAGTGATCTTAGAGGATGCTACAGTGAAGGTCATGAATGGCTCTATGGTGGTGATGCGAGGTGTCAGGGAAAATAACCTATACTACTTGAAGGGCAAGATAGTTACAGTAGGTCTGGTAGCTTCTATCACTATAGAGAAGGACACTACCACTTTATGACACATAAGACTTGGACACATAGGAGATAAGTCCCTACAGTCATTGGCAAAACGAGGGCTATTGAAAGGTTCTAAGACCTGCAAGATGGAGCTGTGTGAGCATTGTGTACTTGGAAAGAAGACTAGAGTGAAGTTTGGCACCGTTGTTCATAACACCTGAGATACATTGGATTACATTCACACAGATGTTTGGGGTCCTTCCAAGAACACATCTCTTGGTGGGGTCAACTACTTTGTCACTTTCATTGATGACTATTCTAGGAGAAATTGGGTATACCCTATGAAGCATAAACATCGGGTCCTAGATATTTTTGTAGAATGAAAGAAGAAAGCAGAGCTGCAGACAGGTAGAAAGGTGAATACTCTAGGTTCAGATAACAGTGGAGAGTACAAGAGTGATCCGTTTCTGTAGTTTTGCCGGGATCACGGCATTAGGAGACACTTCACAGTTCGAGAGACACCGTAATAAAACGGGGTGGCTGAGAGATTAAATCGTACCTTGCTGGGGAAGGTGCAATGTATGATAATGCAGAGTGGATTTCCTAGATCCTTTTGGACCGAGGCGTTGGTTTATGCGAGCCATCTCATGAATAGGTTGTCGTGCACTACGATAGATGGGAAGACTCCTTTGGAGCATTAGTTTGGTTCAGTGGCTAGTGACTATGAGTCGCTTTGGATATTTGTGTGTCCAGCTTATTACCATGTCAGTGATGGTAAATTAAATCTGAGAAATAGGAAAGCAGTCTTTGTGGAATTTAGAGATGGAGTCAAATGTTTTAAGTTATGGGATCCACAGGACAAGAAGATAGTTATTAGCAGAGATGTCATATTTGATGAGGCGTACATGATGAGGCCTCGAGCCTCTCAGTAGGTGGAGGGAGACCATACAGGAGAGATATCATAGTAGGTGGAGGATGATGTGACTCCACTCACTCCAGAGAGCACTATATCCATTAAGGCTCCTACAGAGGTGACACTGAAAGGAGATAAGATGACAGCCAGGCAGATAAATGATATAGTGGATTATGGGACTCAGGAACAGGGTCATGTTCAGGGATCCATTACAGCAGATAAACCGAGGAGAGTAATTCGTTGGCCAGCTAGGCATAATGATGTCATGATCACATATGCATTATCAGTGAAGGTCGTTGATGATATGGTTCCAGCTATATTCAGGGAGGCAGAGTCTAGCCCCGATTCGATCAGGTGGAGGGAAGCTATGGAGGAGGAGATACGGTCTCTTCAGAAAAACGATAATTGGACACTTGCACATCTACCTAAGGGTAAGAGAGCTATAGGTGCGAAGAAGGAGGGATCTTCTATTGGGGACATTCGGCTCAAAGCCAGATTGGTTGCCAAGGGATATGCACAGCTTGAGGGCATTGACTACAATGAGGAATTTTCACCCGTTGTGAAGCATTCATCGATAGATTTTATTAGTGTTGGTAGCACAGTTGGATTTGGATTTGGTCTAGATGGATCTAAAGACAGCCTTTCTACATAGTGATTTAGATGAGGAGATCTACATGACACAACCCTTGGGATTCAAAGTTGTAGGAAAGGAAGACTTGGTTTGTAAGCTGAAGAAGTCTTTTTATGGTTTGAAGCAGTCACCAAGACAGTGGTATAAGAGATTCGACGGCTTTATGATTGGTCGAAGGTACACAAGGAGCCCATATGACCATGTGTTTATATGCACAAGCTACAGGATGGTGAGCACATATATTTGCTTTTATATGTTAACGATATGCTTATTGCTTCCAGGAATTCTTCGGCTATTCGAAAGTTGAAAGAGGAGCTGTCATCCGAGTTTGAGATGAAGGATCTTGGAGAGGCAAAGAATATATTGGGTATGAAGATCGAGAGAGACAGGGTGAAAGGGAGTTTGAAACTTACACAGAAGAATTACTTGCAGAAGATGTTAAAGAAATTTGGCTTTGATGGAAATGCAAAAGCAGTTAGCATACCATTGGCTCCCCACTTCAAGCTTTCAACGTTAATGTCACCTGTTTTAGTTGAGGACAGAGATTATATGTCAAAGGTCTCATATGCCAGTGCAGTAGGTAGCTTGATATATGAGATGGTGTGTACGAGGCCAGATTGGTCACAGGCTGTAAGCATGGTATCGAGATACATGCACGACCCCAGGAAAGGTCATTGGGAGGCTGTAAAGTGGATTCTACGGTATGTTCAAGGCACCATGGATGTTGGTTTAGTATTCCAGAAGGATAAGAAGAATGGGCAGGATTATATTGGATATGTGGATTCAGATTATGCTGGAGATCTTGACAAGCGCCGATCTACTTCAGGTTATGCTTTTATATTGGCAGCTGCACCTGTATATTGGCGATGCACGCTTCAGTCTACAGTGGCTCTTTCTACTACAGAGGCAGAGTATATGGCAGTAACTGAAGCTATTAAGGAGGCTTTATGGTTGCGTGGATTATTGGAGGACTTGGGGATAGCACAGGAGACCATTCGAGTATATTGTGATAGCATGTCGGCTATCTATTTGGCGAAGAACCGGGTTTATCATACGCGTACGAAGCACATTGACGTTGTTGGCCTTCTTGTTTTGATGATGTTTAACAAACAATTTACCACTAATGTTGTTTGTCTAGTATTTGTGTTTTCATATTTATTGTAGACAAACAACATAGTTGGAGGATGGATGGAATAGCGCTTCAACGACGATATCAAATGGAGGTTGGCGGAATTGTGGAGTGAAGCAACATACAATTCAAGTTAAAGATCAAGTTCAAGCTTCATCCGCAACGTGTACCAAGTCAAGCTTAATTGAAGATCAAGATTGCTTGGGGTTTAGATTTTATATTATGTGTGTTAAGTACCTTAAGCTCAATATCATATACACACACGTATTTGGTTTCTATGTATATATATAGTTATATATATACATGCATGGTTTTGAGTTTCATGCTTTGGACACACTTGCAAAATACATGAGTTTTCACAAATGGAAATTCAATTTAAGAAATTCTTTTTCTAACATGTTTGTTTTCATGTTTACAAACATTTCGCAAAGTTTCATCAAGTTTAGAATTGATTTGTTATGTTTAATGGAATTTACAAAATCATGTTTTCGTTCGTGCACATGTTCGTGCATGTTTTACAAACCAGATGAGTTTTCACAAATGGGAAGTGATATTTGAAACATTCTTTCTCTTACATGTTTATCTACATGTTTAGAAACTTCCCTCAAAATTTTACTATTTTTGGAGTTGATTTACTGTGCCTAATTGATTTTACAAAATCGTATATGTTAACAGTTTTTCAGAAACTGTAAATTTGTGTTCAAATATTTATTTCTCTCAACTGGGAAAATATTTTTCAGAAATTCTTTCTCTGACATGTTATTCTACATGTCTAGAACATTCCTAGAAATTTTCATAATTTTTGGAGTTTATTTACTATTTTAAATTGATTTTACAAAACATCTGCGTACTGCTACAGTAACTCCGGTTGACCGGACCGGTCGACCGGAAATGTCTCTGGACGTTTCTCAGCTTTGCAGATGGCTCTCGGTCGACCGTACCGGTCGACCGAAGTACTGTAGCATCTGACCGTTGCTACAGTAACGGCTAGTTCTGTTTTTTGTTTATTTTAATGTTTTGGGGGTGTTTTTATTGGTTTTTGGGGTTGTTTCATGAGCCTATATATACCCCATGCCCTCATACCTCTAAGGTAACTCAAGAAATGTTTTAAACAAGTTTAAAGAGTTTTAAACAAGGGTTTAAGTGAGTTTTAATGTTTGTTTGGTTTGAAGATTATTTTCACAAGTGGAGGAGATCATCTTCTTGTTTGGGCTTCATATCTCCATCTCTCCATCTTGATCTAGAGAAGTTTTCCTAAACTCAAGTCTAGCTTTTATTTATAATTATTTGTTGATTATCATTTCTATTAAAGCTAGTTTTATATTGAGTTTAGTTTGATTTGATTTACTCTTTGTTTGCACACACAACCATTGAGCTTATTGTATTTGCATACATTATATAATTGGGTTGTGGGATAGTGTGACATTGAGTTGAGCCTAATTGAGTTGTCACCTTGTTAGAGAGAACAATCATTTGCTATATTGTGCTTAATTGTGAAATCACTTTGTAATACACTTGTACACCGAGTGAGGAGTGTGTGGTGAGAGTCGGGGATCGTCCCAAGAGGAGTGGCGTCGGTTGACGTGCCTAGGGAGAGGTTGTAACCGAGCACTTGAGGGAGACACGGCTAGGTCCAACACTTAGTGGGTGTAGAGTGTGATTGCAAGAGTGTGAGTTGTAGAGTTTTCGGTTAGCTAGAAAACCGAGTGTGTAGAAGAAGTTCCGGCTTCCAAACCGGATTGTGTTAGTGGATTTCTCCCCGGGAGTGGGGAGCGGAGACGTAGGACGGAAGGTCCGAACTCCGTGATCATATTGCTTGTTTGAGTGTGCTTTGGCGTTCATTCATATTTATGTTCATATCTTATATCGCCATTGTCATTAGCTCATTATCTATATCATCCACTATCTTGTTTAGATTGTTTACCCCTTGTGTTAGTTTACATATCCTATACATATATCATATTGTATATCTCTTTGATAGGATATATCATCTTGTGTTAGCTCATATATCCTTGCATATATCTCATAGTATATATCATTGCTAGGATATTTACCTTTGTTCATATTGCTTATTCTTGCACATAACTCTTGTATATCTATCTTGCAAGAATATACTTGTTAATTAATTTTAATTGGCACTTAAATCGGATTAGATTAGCATAAGACCCTAATCACCCCCCCTCTAGGGTCTAACAATTGGTATCAGAGCTTGGTGCTCTTTGATTTAAGGTCTAATCGCCTTGAGTTAAAGATCCAAGTTAGCTTATTGTGCTAATCTAATTTTGAGCTTTATTTGTATCTTGCTTGCATATATTTTTACAAATTATGAATATGAATGATGCATCTTGTTTAGGCTATGATTCTAGTATTGCTCCTAAATTCAATGCTTTCCCTTATGCTCAATGGTGTTTTAGATTCAAAATATTTGTTCAATCTAAAAATATCGATTTATGGGAAATCATTGATTGTGCTTATATTGTGCCCACGTTGGAGAAATCCAAGTGGAGCAAACATGATAAAAAGATGTTTATTATGAACAAGCTTATGTTAGAATTTTTATTAAATGCATTTGATTCATTTATGTCTAACAAGCTTGATTCTTTTGATAGCGCTTATACATTATGGAAATTCATAGAAGCGCATCAAGGAGACTTGGAGGCGATCCGACAAGCTTTGGAGGATCCCGCTTCAAATTCAAAAGGGGCATCATGCACACGGCCACTAGGCGATAACCCTAGTGAGGTTTGCGAGTTCGAAACCATAAATGATTTACCTAATGATGAACTTGCTTGTGCTAGTGAAAAATTATTACATGCCTTTAACAAATTGCAAAATGATTTCATTAATTTACAAAGCAAGCATGAAATTTTGAAATCCGATCATGAGTTGTTAGCATCTAAGTTTGAAACTATTTCTAATGAAAATGTGATCCTTAAAGAAAACAATGAAAAATTAAAATTGGATCATGTTTCTTTAACTTCAAACGTTGCTAGTTTAACTCATGAAAGAGATAATGCCATGTTAGAAGTAAAGAACATACAAAATAATACTGCTTCCTTTATAAATGATTATTTATGTTCTACTTCTAAAAATGCATATGTGCCTAAAAATGAAGATTTGAATCTTATGAAAAATAGTATTTCATCTTTAGATTCAACTTTGAGAATATGCATTAATAATCATAAGAAGCTTATGGATATGTGTGCTAAATCAAGATCATCCACTCATTATGCACACATGTATAGCAAAACTTATAAGTGTTCTATTTGCGGCCGTCAAGGTCATTTAGCTAAGTTTTGTTATGATGCACACAAACATAAGAATTCTAATGTTCCTTGTGCATCTCATATAGCTTCTTCATCTTGTACACTTACACATTCACATGCTCATTCTCACAAAGTTCATCATAAGCATGCTAGTGTGTTCAAGTGTGATTATTGTGGTCGTTTTGGTCATTTGGCCAAATATTGCTTTGATTTAAAAAGAAAATCTCATTTGACAAATGCTTCCAATAGACCACATGTTTTTAAATGTGATGTTTGTGGTAAGTTTGGACATCTTGCTAAATTTTTTTTTGATATACAAAAAGCTTCTAAATTGCAATATGTTCCAAATAAACCATTGTTTAAGAATGTTTCTCATTTGCAAAATAATTTTAAAAGAAAATCTTTATTTGCAAATGATTCCCGTGCACGAGCTAATGGTCCACAAAAACAAATGGATCTCTTTCATTGCACAAATTGCAATCGGAAGGGTCATTTGAATGAATATTGTTTTGACCATGTTAGTGCACCATATATGCTTAAGAGGGTTCATAACCCTAAGGCTTTGAGCTTAAATAATAGGGGTCATGTCCCTAAATCTTTTGGTACCAAGAGTTCTTGGGTACCAAAACAAATTTAAACTTTAAACCAAGAATTTTAGTGTTCTTACTTTTTCCTTTCTTGGTTTTAAAATTATGTCTTAAAATATTTTGATTATTATTTGTTTTGTTTTGATGAGAGGTTTCAATTGTTGCCTCTCTTAAAAATTGTGTTTTGATTTGTTGCTTTTGAATTCATTATAATTCACTTATATGATGATATTTATGTGTTTGTGCTAATGGATCATCTATTCGTGCTTTATAATGTATTCTATGAGTGGTTTGATCAAGTCTTACAAAAGAATTCTTTTTGTTGATCAAACATCATTTTGGTTTAAATGGTTGATTTATGATTTCATTTGGTTGTTGTGTTTTCATTCGAAAACTCTTTTTGCATGATTCTCATGTTTTTCTCACTTTTGATTTCATAAATCTATTTTTTATACATGGTATTTAGGCTTGTATTTTGAGACACCTATTTATCGTGACATATCATTATGTGTTCTCATTATCTCTTGGATGTGAGTGATTTTTTGGCATATCATTTATGCTTGCTCACATGTTTTGCCATGATATTCATTTCATATATTCCATATGGCATTTTGATAGGGGGAGCAATCCCATGCTTATTGATAGGGGGAGTTTTTGCTCTCTTAATTCCTTTGTCCCCTTTTTAATGTTGTCAAAGGGGGAGAAATATTGTGAGTATATTCTTTCTTGTTTATATGCATGTGAATTATAAATTATATATTCATTTCCTTCATGCATATATCCTTTTTGTAAATTGTTTGTCATCATCAAAAAGGGGGAGATTGTTGGCCGTCTTGTTTTGATGATGTTTAAC
Organism: Asparagus officinalis; assembly: GCF_001876935.1. Lineage (NCBI taxonomy): Eukaryota > Viridiplantae > Streptophyta > Magnoliopsida > Asparagales > Asparagaceae > Asparagus > Asparagus officinalis. The sequence goes on along the minus strand of NC_033794.1, from coordinate 75,329,375 downwards.
AAACAATTTACCACTAATGTTGTTTGTCTAGTATTTGTGTTTTCTTATTTATTATAGACAAACAACGTAGTTGGAGGATGGATGGAATACATAGTTGGAGGATGGATGGAATAGCGCTTCAACGACGATATCAAATGGAGGTTGGCGGAATGTCGGGTTGAAGCCTTGCAATTCAAAGTTAAAGATCAAGTTCAAGCTTCATCCGCATGTGTACCAAGTTAAGCTACAATGAAGATCAAGATCAAGCTTGGGTAATCTAGTTTAGATTTTATATTATGTGTGTTAAGTACCTTAAGCTCAATATCATATACACACACGTATTTGGTTTCTATGTATATATATAGTTATATATATACATGCATGGTTTTGAGTTTCATGCTTTGGACACACTTGCAAAATACATGAGTTTTCACAAATAGAAATTCAATTTGAGAAATTCTTTTTCTAACATGTTTGTTTTCATGTTTACAAACATTTCGCAAAGTTTCATCAAGTTTAGAATTGATTTGTTATGTTTAATGGAATTTACAAAATCATGTTTTCGTTCGTGCACATGTTCGTGCATGTTTTACAAAACAGATGAGTTTTCACAAATGGGAAGTGATATTTGAAAAATTCTTTCTCTGACATGTTTATATACATGTTTAGAAACTTTCCTCAAAATTTTACTATTTTTGGAGTTGATTTACTGTGCCTAATTGATTTTACAAAATCGTATATGTTAACAGTTTTTCAGAAACTGTAAATTTGTGTTCAAATATTTATTTCTCTCAACTGGGAAAATATTTTTCAGAAATTCTTTCTCTGACATGTTATTCTACATGTCTAGAACATTCCCACAAAATTTCATAATTTTTGGAGTTCATTTACTATTTTAAATTGATTTTACAAAACATCTGCGCACTGCTACAGTAACTCCGGTCGACCGGACCGGTCGACCGGAAATGTCTCTGGACGTTGGTTACTGTAGCTAACGGCTATAATTCCCATTTTAATTCCCTGCCAATAATATGAAACATATCCACACAGAATTTTTCCTCACTAGTTATCTAAAAAATTAGAAAATAATGAAATTTTTGTCTCAGGCCAGCTATCAAGCTCTTCCAATGAACATTGTTTGTTCATTGCGGTGTTACATTCTATTATTGACAACATATTAAATCTCTTCTCTTGTTCTAAAAGCACCTAAGAGAAGGTTTATGTAGACAGCTAGTGTTTCTGTAGATGGACTTGATGCTACTTCTAGAGCTTTAATTTGGAAGAGCTACTTTAATTGATATTCTACAATTACTATGACACTCTAGAAGCAGCAGATTGACCACAATCACATTCATTTGTTGCCATGAAGTTTGGAAAGGAAAAAAAAGGATTACATCGTAACAATTTGAATCAACTTAAACATGCCGCATTGAATTGACAAATCTGGAATTAAATGATTAAGGGATCATGTAGTTTTCAAGTAAGAAGAAATCAAACAAGCATTACAAAGACTCAAATTAGCCTAGTTGCAAAAATAATCAATACAAAGTTTTAGCACATAACCAAAGATTCATATAATTTTAACAGTTTATAATTCTTTATGTGAAACTTTTCCCTAAAACCGGGGAGTTCTTTGTGCGCTTGAACTCCCCAAGTTTAGCCACAGAATTTTTCGGGTGTTTCAGAAGCCATTATCGATATTAATATTAACTTTTCTAGTGCAGGAATAATTAATATTTATTTGGTCATTAAGCGAACCCTCTTTCTCTGGGCTGGCCTAAAGTTTGACCCTCGAAAATAAAGCACACTTGAGATACGGGCCCAAATGTTACAACCCTTGGCTGATTTCATGCCATATATATTTATCAATTTAATAAAAAATATGGTTTAGTTTCGTAATATAAATTTTACTAATAATTATGCTTTACAAGTGGGAGTGTTGTGGTTATTAATATGTGAGTATAATCCTACATCGGATAGGATAATAAAGATGAAAGTGAACCAATTAATCAATAAACAGTTTACTTATTATTCATTCAGCTATTCGATCATATTTGATTCGCTATCTCATTTGACAGTAAATGCATAGCTATTAGTTATTCAGTTCATAAACAAATTGAAATTAACTAAATGTGTTTTGGATTTGCTTGGTCATTAAATATTCGTTCAAATTGAGACATAAGCTTAAATGGAAAAGACAATTTAGAGGGCAAATTAGTAAAATGATGCTTTGGAGGGGATATTTGCAAATATATACAATGCTTGTTTGTACAAATAAAATATAGTCGATATTTATTAAACCACAATCTAATTATAAACTAATTATATTGTTTTTTTGTTTTATAGAGTCGAATATCCAGCATTAGTACATTGCTTGGAAATGGCACCAAATAAAGATTGGATGGACCTAGTAGATGATGATAGACTTGATCTAAAATATATAGAAGGGGTTGATAAGTTTTTAAACTATGCATATGAGAAGCTGTTTAATGGTTTCAATCAAAAGAATGGCAACTTTGAAATTCGAAGTCCATGTGTTAAATGCAGCAATGTGAAGTCTGGTAATCGTGAGTCGGTAAAGACCCACTTGATTGTTCATGGAATTATTAAAAACTACAGATTTTGGTGTCATCACGGTGAAAGACAGGGTGAGTCCATATCGGAGTTTGATGAAGAACAAGAAGAAATAGAAGAAGAAAGCTAGAGTGACGATGAAATGTAAGAAATAATTAGAGATTTATTCCATAATTCAACTAGCGTTGTTGCACCTGATGCCACGTCGAGTCAGGATATTCTTGAGCAGGAACCAGATGGACATGCAAAACAATTCTACAGTCTTTTAGGTGACTCCGAGAAACCTTTGTATGAAGGCTCTAAATGTTCAAAGTTATCTGCTTTAGTGAAACTACTTCACATAAAGAGCCTAAATAGGTGGAGTAATAAATCATTCTCAATGTTGCTCCAGTTTTTGAATGAGGAGCTATTGCCAGGGGAATCAACACTGCCTAATTCGTATGACGAGGCCAAAAAATTAATCCGAGACCTTGGCCTATCATATGAAAAAATTGATTCGTGTCCATTCTCTTGCATGCTGTTTTGGAAAAATGAAGAAGGTCTTGATACGTGTCAGAGATGTGGTGCTTCTAGGTGTATTATGTATTTATTATTATGCTTGTCCTTGGGGATTTCTTTTTTTATTCATTTCTCTTTTGACATTTGTTTTATACATAGTGTATGATACTTAAATTCCTATTCATAGCAGAAAAATAAAAACTCAAGAAGTCACTTCCAAAAGCAAAAGGGCACAATTTCTAGCACCCAGGTCATTAATTAGGAAGTGACTTCAAGCACTTGCAGAAAATTCATTAAGAAGGGAACAACTCCGTACTTGTCATGACAAGAACATGAATATTCAAAATCCAATACAAGATCAAAATATGGGTACAAATTTTAGTGCTGATTCAGAAAACTTTGAAGAGGAGAATTTTGCACAAAATCGCAGGGGAAGTGCAAATACTAACAATGAAGAGAATGATGATTCTGCAGGTTGATGAGACTTAAAATTTATTATCATTTCTTTTTAATCTTTCAATTTATTTTTTATGATTGGATTAATAATTGCCCAATTTTTTGCAGAATCAAATAATCATTGAGTGCAAAGTGATGATGTAATACTAAATGAATCTCGACAAGAAGGTATATTCTTTATTAATTACAAGAAGTAATATTTTTATCAATTTCTTTTTACCTATATCTTGTTTCTAACATATGATATGATGTATGCAGCTAATAATTCTCATAAGAAGAAAAATCCACCTCGTGGTAATAATAAGTGTCTAAAGTTGAATAATTTGTCACATGGGGAGAAAAAGATCATTACTTTTTATCAGAATAGAGCTATTGAGCCAGAATTTTCACGATATCTTGGAATTATTATTCGTGATAGAAATATTTGCCCAGTAGCTGTTGAGAATTAGGCCAAAATACCACAACAAAATAAAGATCATATGTGGGCATCCATTAAGGTACATTGAAAATTAATTTTTTGCAATTGATTTTTAATTCTTATAAATTAAATTTTGATTCAAATTTGATATAGGATAAATTTGATGCTGAGGACATGGAGCAAAAGAGAGACTCAGTAATGAGACACTTGCACGATTTGTGGAATAAGTGGCGTGGTGACATGCACAGGAAATATGTGAAAGAAAATTCATTGCAAGTTGCACTTAGAAATAATCCTACAGAAGTGAGTGTTGATGACTGGGATTGGCTAGTTAAGGAACATTATTTTTCTTCAAAATTTCAGGTATTAATCTCCTAATTTTATTAATTTTGTTCCATGTATATTGTTGGATTGTTGAAATTATCTTTTAATCTTGATGTATAGAAAGCAAGCCAACAAAATACACTTAACAGAGGCAAAAGAAAGATGCTCCACCACACGGGAAGCAAACCCTTTAGACAAATTGCGTGGGAATTGGTATACATTCAAAACTAATTTCTTATTTATTTATAACTACTTTGTTTTTTAGTTTGATGTTGTACTCATTTTTATTTAATATTTGAATAAGGGTGGCAAGTCAGGAAATCCACCTGATGTGGCAAAAATGTTTCATGAAACTCGAAAGAAAGCTAATGAAACACTAGAAAATGGGGATCAAGATAAATATGTAAGTAGAATATGTGTTTAAGTTTGATAATGATGCATTATATAGTACTAACATATGAATTTAATTTTTATAGGATGAAATTGTTCAAGTCAAACAAGCAAACCCTTCACTTTCTGACATTGAGATAGTTGAGAAAATCTGGGGGAAGCAATCTCATGGTCACATCACTGTATTTGGTGGCGGGACTACTTTAAAAGATTTGAGAGGACCGCTCCCTAGTCGATCTGATCTGGAAGCACGGGTTATAGAAGAAAAGAGAAAGAACCAGATGCTTCAACAACGCTTAGATGAGCAGGAGCAACAACAACAAAGGATGTCTGAGTTGGAGTCACAAGTGAAAGCTATGCAAGAACTTTTTTTTAGGCAATCACCTTCATTAACTCCTCAAACTCGAGAACATGTGCAGGACTAGGTAATTATTTTTTGTAAAATCTCTTATATACTTTTATGATTGACTACTTGCACTAAAAAATATGATTTTTACTTAATAAGATAATATTTGCTTAATTGATATTTCTTAATTATGTGATTTTTTTTAAATTTTTCAGGCTATCCATGCAAGATTAGGAGGGGGGTAGCTCGAGTCTTCTTTAATTTGACGATGATTAGAGATGAAAGAATGTGTCTTCCACAAACTTTTATTTTAATTAGTTTTAGATAGTTTCATGTATTTTTCTTTGGAACGATTAGGATATTAACTCTTGTTATTAGTATTGAATATTTGAGGATGGTGTAATTTTATTTATTGATGTTATTAATGAATGGAATTTTTATTTTACCTCTTATTCATTATTGGGTATTTTTAATATATTTTTGTTGTGAATCTTAATGTCAGATTGAGAATAATATGATAGTTGCCTATGAATGAAAAAATTATTATTGATGTATATTAGAAATTTGTAGTCTATAATGACGGTTTTATAAACCGTATTTTGTTCATCAACTTTTGACGAAGATTAGAGGTGTCAGAGATGTGTCTTCCCTAAACTTTTATTTTAATTTGTTTTAGATAGTTTCAAGTATTTTCCTTTGGAACAATTAGAATATTAACTCTTATTATTAGTATTGAATATTTGAGGATGGTGGAATTTTATTTATTGATGTTATTAATGAATGGAATTTTTATTTTACCTCTTATTCATTATTGGGTATTTTTAATATGTTTTTGTTGTGAATCTTAGTGTCTGGTTGAGAATAATATGATAGTTGCCTATGAATGAAAAAATTATTATTAATGTATATTAGAAATTTATAGTCTACAATGATGGTTTTATAAACCGTATTTTGTTCATCAACGAAGGGAAAGCACCGTTGTTGATGTGTTACTAATTACCCATTATGTGGACTTTTACGACGGTATCCAACCGTCATTAATTAGTCTTCAACGATGGGAAAATATCCCCGTAACTAATGGTATCCCCGTAGCTAATGGTAACGACGGGAAAATATCCCGTCACTGATGGTAACGACGGGAAAATATCCCCGTTACTGATGGTAACGACGGTGATAATTACCGTCGTAAATATTAATGAAGGTAATATGTTCCGTCGTTATAGACTCTATAACGACGGGTAGTATATCCCTTCGTGACCCTTTAGCGAAGAGGGCTTCAACGATGGGTGACGAAGGGATTTTTTCCCCGTTGTTAGCATACAATAACGAAGGTTTTTAGCTCTTTAACGAAGGGAAATCCCTTCGTTAAAGATGTAATTTCTTGTAGTGTCTCCATCTTGATCTAGAGAAGTTTTCCTAAACTCAAGTCTAGCTTTTATTTATAATTATTTGTTGATTATCATTTCTATTAAAGCTAGTTTTATATTGAGTTTAGTTTGATTTGATTTACTCTTTGTTTGCACACACAACCATTGAGCTTATTGTATTTGCATACATTATATAATTGGGTTGTGGGATAGTGTGACATTGAGTTGAGCCTAATTGAGTTCTCACCTTGTTAGAGAGAACAATCATTTGCTATATTGTGCTTAATTGTGAAATCACTTTGTAATACACTTGTACACCGAGTGAGGAGTGTGTGGTGAGAGTCGGGGATCGTCCCAAGAGGAGTGGCGTCGGTTGACGTGCCTAGGGAGAGGTTGTAACCGAGCACTTGAGGGAGACACGGCTAGGTCCAACACTTAGTGGGTGTAGAGTGTGATTGCAAGAGTGTGAGTTGTAGAGTTTTCGGTTAGCTAGAAAACCGAGTGTGTAGAAGAAGTTCCGGCTTCCAAACCGGATTGTGTTAGTGGATTTCTCCCCGGGAGTGGGGAGCGGAGACGTAGGACGGAAGGTCCGAACTCCGTGATCATATTGCTTGTTTGAGTGTGCTTTGGCGTTCATTCATATTTATGTTCATATCTTATATCGCCATTGTCATTAGCTCATTATCTATATCATCCACTATCTAGTTCATATTGTTTACCCTCGTGTTAGTTTATATATCCTTGCATACATATTTCATCATATATGATATATCTTATTGTTTACATTGCTTATCCTAGCTTACAAATATTGTTGTATTTTATACTTGCTAGGATAACGTATTAATTATTTTTAATTGGCATTTAAATCGGATTAGATTAGCATAAGACCCTAATCACCCCCCTCTAGGGTCTAACAGACGTCAGATTCTAGTTTGTTCGTAACGTTTTGGATGATGGAGACGTTATATTAAAGAAGATCTACACGAATGACAACACTACAGATATGTTGACCAAAGTTGTTTCAGGAGTGAAATTTGGTCATTGTTTGAAGCTTTTGAACATTCTTCAGTGTTGAGGCCTTTGGAGGCTATTTTGGTGAACTATGTTCGGCTTGATTCCTTGGGCAAGAGGATAAGTAGGCATTCTTTCAGATGAAGCCTATTTGATCTGTTGATTCAGATGGCGGAGATCGCGTTTCAGCTCTAGTTTGTTCCCGGACTTGTTGAGGGACTATTGGATGATTTGGTATCGGCTCAGTTTTGGTAGAAACATTCGTCGAGATGGAGAATTGAAGAAACAGCGAGAGAGTGCGGGTAAACAGCTAAAGAAACAGCCAGGTAGACTGGTAGTCGACCGCCGCGGTCGACCACGAACGTGCACGAAGGCCAGTAGGATTCGGAGCTGAAGGCGGCCGACCGCGACGGTCGACCGCAAGGACCCTGTAGCGATTTTACTCTCAGAAAATCAGTATGGTCGACCGTCGCGATCGACCACGCCATGACTGTAATCATTTTCACTCTCGGATTTGTGGTTCGGTCGATCGCCGCGGTCGACCGCAGGTGTAGTTTGGGCTGGGCTTTGGTTTTTGATCCGTTCGTTTCTGAGTTGATATATAACCCTAAACCTGATTAATTAGGGTTAAGTATGGACGATTTTGAGCAATCTTTTGGAGAGAATTGCTGCATCCAATTGTAGGAGATTTGTGAAAGATCTAGAGCTTAGTTTTAGAGTTTGATCGGTGAGATTTGTAACTCTATTTGTATTCTCTTAATTTCTAATAGTAAGAACTCCCCCTCTCCTTGCCCCATGGATGTAGACAACTTGTCGAACCACGTAAATCGTTTGTTCTTGCTGTGGTTGTGATTTGCATATTAGTTGTGGTTTATCTCGAGTTATTGTTGTGTCACTCTGAGAAGCTTCCGCTGCGCACAACAATCAACATTCTCGTTTTGCTTCAAGACCCGAAATACGAACACCACCCATCATGAAGGATCCCAAAATGCTGCAAATTATACTGCAGATGTTTCCTGCAAAACAAGAGCTAGCCCCCACTTCTACGTTGTACTCTCCAAACGTTTTCATTTTTGAGATAATGGTCATTGTTAGAATAAATATAAAACTATAATCTTTGATCTTCACCATAACTTTGGAGTTTTGATGTAATGATTAGGGGAACTAAATTTAAGATAGTATCAGAGCAACCCAGGTTCAAATCTCACCGGTCACAAATTAAATGCATATTTTCTAAAAATTGACACTGCTCAACATGCGGGGGCATGTTAGAATTAATATATAACTATAATCCTTGATCTTCACCATAACTTTAGAGTTTTGGTGTAATGGTTAAGGGAACTAACATGAAGCCACTTAATTAATCCATAGCATGTCCTCCTCCCCCTTGTGAATGACCCACAACAATTTTAAGATAGAAACAGAGGTCCAATCCTCTGCTTTGAATAAACCAAGGCCACCTTTGCTTTTCTCCAAACATTTTATCCCAAGAGGTGGAAATTTATGACTGCCCTCTCTACTTCCCCAAACAAAATTACAACTAACTCTATCAATCATTCTAACAGTTTTCTTAGGTAGTAAATAAACACCCGTCCCATAATAGGTATGCATACGAAGCAAAGCAGACTTGGCAATTTCCAATTCTTCCCACACATAAGATAGCCTAAAAGTGTTAGATTTAGGTGCCCTGTAGGCAATAATTATATATTATAACAGGACCTATATGGGTATAACATGCTTGTTCAAAATGATAATATGCTATTTTGGTCAGTATTTATCTGATATTTTTTAAATATAGATAAAGTCCTTAGAATGATACTAGACTATCAGAATTTCGATTGTGATCGTAATGAAGAAGAGATCTGATTAGTCGCTAACATATATTCTAAAATGTTCCTAATCGATGAAGTGTTGAGATATGACATCATCACTTTGGTAAAGACTAGTGTATACTCTATTTGTCCTTTAGAAGGACGATGATCCATCTCTTAGATCATTGATGCTGAGACATCAATATACAGTATACAGGTGACTCATTAGAAAATGAGTTGACTGAACGACTCACCGAGAATGTCTAGTTGGTAATTATACTTAACTGTTAAATAGAAGTTCTCAAGTAATATAGTACAAAGTAGTCTCTTGACCTCAGGCATGAGTGTAATATCTTACACGTCAGTATAGGTGTACTTAGACTTTTACCTAACCATAGTTCTCATTGAGTTGTGCATAACGGTTCTTGTTCAGTGCATCTCGAGACATAAGTAGATATTGAAATGTTAAGATGGGATTCATCTCTCTCAGTATAGGGGATTGATGTCATAAGATTGTTTGATATAACTATAGCCTAGAAATCCTTAGCCATGTTAAATAAGATAAACTGAGTGTCAGTTTGATCTTAATGGTTATAAGTTTAATATCAACAAACACTAATCAAGCTATTAGGGTTTGACAGTTTACCATACCCTAGGCTCGATAGTTTGACATGGTTTGACGAAGAGACCGGATTGTACAATATTATCACCGAGTGATCTTGATAAAATTGTGTAAGCATCTTGCAGATATTTATCATAACTTATACCCAGGTAGTCTTCATGTGTAGCTAACACCTCTATTATGCTTGTGGATATGATCCACTGTCGAGTCTTAAGTTTGGCCCTAAAGTCACACCAAGCTCATACTTGAATCCTATGAAATACAATTTATAGAGTTAATACATATGATTGATACGCATATATGATTTTCACAGGATACACATAAACGGTTATATGTATCGGTAAATATATTGCCTTGTGTCTCAAGAAGACTCTGATTTTATCAAGCTCACTTGAAGACTTAGAGATCCACTAACAATAAGGAGAATGAGCTAGGGGTTTTCGATCTACTATCGAATCACGCTATGAAAGTAAGCCTTCGAAGCTCTTGGTTTCTCTCTTTATTATAGGGATCATGTTAGATTTAATTAGGATGGTCCTAGTTTGTATTTCATGCTCTCTACATGCTTAGTATTACTATAAATACAATCTTCTGTTGCGTATTGCATGTAGATTAAGCACAGGATTTCCAACATGGTATCAGAGCCATGATTCCATCTAATTAAATTTTAGGGAAAAATGCTTCCAGCCCCCAAAATCAAAGTGAACGTGCTTCCCACACCCAAGACTTGGTCAATGGGTGTTTTACCCCTAAAAATAAAGATTTTGTTCTCTGAGCCCCCAAAACACAAAACCCAAGACATTAAAACATATGAAAACCATAATACTCTTCTCTCTCTCTCTTTCTTTTTTTATTAAAATATGATGGGGATTATTTTATTATTTCTCTCTCTCTCTCTCTCTTTATCATGATGTACCAAGAGGATAGTTGAAATGATTGATGAGGATTATTTTATTATTTTTGTTTTTTATTATTTTGGTTGTTTGTATTGGGAGGTTGTTAAAGTTACGGGTTGATTGTTAAGGTTACGGGTTGGTTGTTAAGGTTAAGAGTTTGTTGTTAAGGTTATGAATCTTCTCTCTCTCTCTTTCTTTTTTTATTAAAATATGATGTGGATTATTTTATTATTTTTGTTTTTTCTCTCTCTTTATCATAATGTACCAAGAGGATAGTTGAAATGATTGATGAGGATTATTTTATTATTTTTGTTTTTTATTATTTTGGTTGTTTGTATTGGGAGGTTGTTAAAGTTACGGGTTGATTGTTAAGGTTACGGGTTGGTTGTTAAGGTTAAGGGTTTGTTGTTAAGGTTATGAATCCTCTCTCTCTCTCTTTCTTTTTTTATTAAAATATGATGAGGATTATTTTATTATTTTTGTTTTCTCTCTCTCTTTATCATGATGTACCAAGAGGATAGTTAAAATGATTGATGAGGATTATTTTATTATTTTTATTTTTTATTATTTTGGTTGTTTGTATTGGGAGGTTGTTAAAGTTATGGGTTGGTTGTTAAGATTACAGGTTGGTTGTTAAGGTTAAGGGTTTGTTGTTAAGGTTGTGAATCCTCTCTCTCTCTCTCTCTCTCTCTTTTTATTAAAATATGATGGGGATTATTTTATTATTTTTGTTTTCTCTCTCTCTCTTTATCATGATGTACCAAGAGGATAGTTGAAATGATTGATGAGGATTATTTTATTATTTTCGTTTTTTATTATTTTGGTTGTTTGTATTGGGAGGTTGTTAAAGTTACGGGTTGATTGTTAAGGTTACGGGTTGGTTGTTAAGGTTAAGGGTTTGTTGTTAAGGTTATGGGTTTGTTGTGTAGGTTACGGATTTGTTGTTAAGGTTACAGGTTTAATTGTTAAGGTTACGTGTTTAATTGTTAAGGTTACGGGATTAATTGTTAAGGTTAATAAAAAACAAAAATAATAAAATAATCCTCATCAATCATTTCAACTATCCTCTTAGTACATCATGATAAAGAGAGAGAGAAAACAAAAATAATAAAATAATCCCCCATCATATTTTAATAAAAAAAGAAAGAGAGAGAGAGAGGATTCATAACCTTAACAACAAACCCTTAACCTTAACAACCAACCCGTAACCTTAACAATCAACCCGTAACTTTAACAACCTCCCAATACAAACAACCAAAATAATAAAAAACGAAAATAATAAAATAATCCTCATCAATCATTTTAACTATCCTCTTGGTACATCATGATAAAGAGAGAGAGAAAACAAAAATAATAAAATAATCCCCATCATATTTTAATAAAAAAAGAAAGAGAGAGAGAGAGGATTCATAACCTTAACAACAAACCATTAACCTTAACAACCAACCCGTAACCTTAACAATCAACCCGTAACTTTAACAACCTCCCAATACAAACAACCAAAATAATAAAAAACGAAAATAATAAAATAATAATCAACAATCATTTTAACTATCCTTTTGGTACATCATGATAAAGAGAGAGAGAAAACAAAAATAATAAAATAAACCCCATCATATTTTAGTAAAAAAAGAAAAAGAGAGAGAGAAGGGTATTATGGTCTTCACATGTTTTAATGTCTTGGGTTTTGTGTTTTGGGGGCTCAGAGAACAGATTCTTTATTTTTAGAGGTAAAACGCCCATTGACCAAGTCCTGGGGGTGGGAAGCATGTTCAGTTGGCTTTTGGGGGCTGGAAGCATTTTTCCCTAAATTTTAACATGCACATCTAACTCATGGAGGACTTTATTCTTGCTTCTAATTACTAGTGTAGATAAAACTAGTTAATTAATACAAGTTATTTTATAATTAGTTATACTAGTTGTTGATTCAAAAATGTTAATTTTGGTTCATAAGTTTTTAAGAGTAAAAACACTTGTATAAATTGCAAAACACTTATTTACAACTAGTGTAGTTGTATGTTAGAATCATGATAGTTCTATTTGAGTTAGGATAATCCCTATGTTATCTAGTTTTCTAATTTGTTGCATAACTAAATAGATGCATATTTCTTAATGTTAATTAAGTTATATGTTTTATATCATCTTGCGTGGATGTTATGTTTATGGATGGTAATGGACAATGATTCTCTTGCATTTATTGTATTGATGTAATATAGCTAAAAATATAACATTATTTATGACCTCTACCCTCCCCGAGCATGGGCTATGCCTACGGGTTTAGGCACTTGCTCACCAATCATGGGCTATGCCTACGGGTATAGGCATTATTCGGGTGTGAGGGGGTATGCTTATTTAGTTTAGTTATTTCATTTATAGCTTTTATTTTATATTCAATATAATATTATTACTCATCCTATGAGATGATTTTTTCTATTATAAATGGGACATGCACGTCCTATGTATATGTGATTGTAATAATACAGGATTTGCAAGGAAACTAGCATTGCAAGGGTTTGCAAATTGCTTACTAAAATGTAATTAGTATAGTTGTATTTTTTATTCCTTTAATTGTCCACTACCATTTTATATTACTTTTACATATATTGATATATTGGTTGTGCCCCAATTATAGATGTCAATACAATTGAGTGTTATATTCTATACAGTTTATATCTCTATCTCACTAGAGAATAGTTTTTATTATAAAAACTCATTTTTAAACTCTATGAGATATTGCAATAAGAGCTTATTGACCATAGAGTGGTGTCGACATTAACATCGCGTTAGTGTGAAAGATAAATAAACTTAAAAAAGTTAAAATAAATGTATTTAGAACGAACTTTTAACTAGTGTCAAGAAAAGTAATTATGAGATATAGGTCATAGGGTGATGCCTAACTTAAGATTAGGGGTGATGCCCAATCTTTCGTGCTATAGTCTTAAAGAGTGGTGATTACTTAATTAAGATCCAATGAATATCTCGGAACCCTCTTACCAATCTTGTACTTACCTGACTATTTTAATTGTATCAAGTATAATATAGAGCATCTTTAACTATATCAAGTTTGATTACGGTAAAAGATTTATGAAATCATCAGTAGCCCTCTATCATTTCAGTTGAATACTACTAAGCTTATAAATACTTTGTTTGTTGGCTATCGTCAACGCAATACTATTCTATGGCTAAGTAGTATTCATATGTATATAAGATATAAGGATAGCTTAAATTGGTTATGTGACTTTGTTGGCTTTCGTCAAGAGTTTGCATAAGTTAAATTTAAGCAATTCAAGAAATGATGGGTCCAAACTTGAGTAGCATTTTATGACTTGTTGGCTATCGTCAAGGTCATAAAAGACTAGGGGTAAAATCATATCAAGAATTACAAGAGTGTAAAATAGAAAAATTTTCTACCAATTATTGAGTGTATCAATTTGTTGGCTTTAGTTAAGGTTGATACATTCAATGATAATTAGATCTTAATCCCACTTGAAAATAATAGGTTGTTTTCCGATCACCTCTTATAATGTTTTGAGGGACTCAAAAAATAGTGGGAGACATAACTTAGATAAAAATGAACCAAATCTATTTTATGTATTGAACATCTGCTAAAATATCTTTTTCTCTTTCAGGCCATTATGTCTGGCTTAAAAATCATATTAGAACAGAACAAGTTAACTAATCCTAATTACATAGACTGGTTGAGAAATGTTAAAAGGAACTACCCAGAATTCTTAGCCTCTCTCATCAAGAAGAAGCAAGTTGTTGCTTCATCTTCAAGTGTGTTTGTTACTCAGAATTGTTTTTCTATAAATCCTACATCTTGGGTATTAGATACCAGATCAGAATCTCACATTCATAATTTGTTATAGGGGTTAAGAAGTTATAGAAAGCTTAGACCTAGATAGATGGTCCTACAAGTTGGCAATGGTGCGATAGTTGCAGCACTTGTAGTAGGGGATTTTCATCTATCTTTGCTAAATAGAAATATTTTGATTTTAAATAGCTACTATTTTGTGCCAACTATGATGTGTAATATAATATACATATCTTTATTAGATAAAGATGGATATATATTCAAGTTGGAGAACAATATTATGAATATCATATTTAATCAAAAGTTGATTTCTTATGGAACATTGTTAATGGTTTCTATATTCTTAATCAAAACACAATTCAGAATACTCATCACACTAATAAAAGAAAGCACTCAGTTGTGAACGATGCTTTCTTATAGCATTGTAGACGTGGTCATATTAATAAAGAAAGACTTGGCGAGCTACATAAGCATGGATATTTAGATCCATTTGACTTTAAGTCTTATGATACTTGCAAGTCTTGTCTTAAAGGTAAAATGGCCCAGACTTCATTTACGAGAACTGGAGCAAGAGTTACAGAACTCTTAGGATTGATACATAGTAATGTATGTGGTCCTATGTCTACAATGACCAAAGGTGACTGCTCCTACTTTATTACTTTTACTTATGATTTTTTAAGATTCGGACATATGTTTTTGATGAAACACAAGTCTGAAGCATTTAAGAAATTTATCGAGTATAAAAATAAAGTAGAGAACCAAACGATCAAGAAAGTTAAAATTCTTCAATCCGATCAAGAAGGTGAACGCTTGAGCTCATAATTCTTAGGGTTTTTAAAAGAGAATGTGATTCTCTCTCAGATTACTCCACCCTTTACACCACAACTTAACAATGTGTCAGAAAAGAAAAATCATATCCTATTAGATATGGTACGTTCCATAATGAGTAATATTAAATTACCTTTTTTATTCTGGGGGTATGCGTTAGAAACAGCAGCATACTGAATAGGATTCCAACTAAAGCAGTGCCTAAACCTCCATATGAGATATGGTATGGGATGAAACCACGTCTTAATTATATTAAGATTAAGGGATGTCATGCTTATGTAAAAAAGTAAGATCCCAAAAAGTTAGGCACGCTCAGTATTGTATAAATTTGTAGGATATCCAAGGAATTCCCATGGATATCAAGTTTACCACATCGATAGACAAAAGATAATTGTTTCTCGGTATGCTACCTTTTTGGAGAAGGAATTTCTTGAAAAAGAAATTAGTGGGAGCATGGTAGAACTAGAAAAAATATAGAGATAAAAATCAATACTGATAATTTAGTAGAACCAAAAAATTTAGTTGTACTAGAAGAATTTCAACAACTCCACAAATTTAGTTGACTCTACCTAAGAGACAATATGATTTTCTCGTTGAAGGTAGCATGTCAGATCACGTCATAGATGATGACGAACCTTTGAGTTATCAGCAAGCCTCTCGGAGTAGGGACTCTGTTGCTTGGCATAATATAATAAAATCCAAAATAGACTCTATGTACACTAACAAAGCATGGATCTTACACAATGCTCCTGAAAGGGTGATACCCATAGGTTACAAATGGTTGTTTAAGAAAAAGTTAGGTGTAGATGGAAAAGTAGAGACGTTTAAAGCTAGACTGATAGCTAAAGGTTTTCGTCAAAGACTTGGTTTGGACTACGATAAAACCTTTTCTCCAGTGGCTATGCTAAAGTCTATTCAGATTCTTCTTTCTATAGCTATTCACTATGACTATGAGATTTGGTAAATGGATGTCAAAATTGCATTTCTAAATGATTATTTAGAAGAGTGCATATGTATGTCTCAACCAGAGGGATTTATAGTCAGTGGGAGTAGTGGAAAAGCATGTAGGTTGCTTAAAGCCATTTATGGACTGAAGCAAGTATCGTGGAGATGGAACATCTGTTTTGATGATGCTATCAAAGAGTTTGGTTTTATCAAAAATCCAGATAAACCATGTATGTATAAAAGGATAACTAGGAGTATAGTATTGTTTCTTGTTTTGTATGTAGACGATATACTCTTAATCGGTAATAATATACCGTCATTACAAACAGTTTAAATTTGGCTATCAAAAATATTTTCTATAAAAGATTTGGGTGAAGCATCCTGTATACTGGGTATTCAGATCTATAGAGATAGATCTAAAAGGATATTAGGATTATCCCAATCCATATACATTGGCATAGTGCTAAAATGATTTAGCGTGAAAAATTTCGAGAAAGATTTCATGCATGCATCTCCTGGAATCTCCCTCTCTAAAAAGATGTCTCCCTAAACTAATGAAGAGAGGAAATGCATGAGTCTAATTCCTTATGCCTCGGCAGTAGGATCGATCATGTATGCTATATTATGTACTAGAACGAATATCTCTTATTCACTTAGTTTGGTAAGTAGATACAAATCTAATCATGGAGAAGAGCATTGGAAAACGGTTAAAAATATACTTAAGTACCTGAAAAGGACTAAAGAGTTATTTTTGATATACACTAAAAGTGACCTCCAAATAGAGGCTTTTTCCGACTCTAGCTTTTAGAGTGATATCAATGATAGTAAACCTGTTTCAGGATATGATTTTACCCTCAATAGAGGGACTGTCAGTTGGAAAAATTCCAAGAAGGATACAGTAGCAGACTCTACTATGGAAGCTGATTACATTGCGACAAATGATGCAGGTAAAGAAGCTGTCTGGATGAGGAAGTTCCTTTCAGAGCTAGAAGTTGTTCCCACCATTAAAGATCCAGTACCTTTATACTGTGATAGTAATGTTGCAATAGCTCTGACAAATGAACCCTGGTCTCGCCATAAGTCCAGACACATTCTGAGGAAATATCACTTGATCAGGGAGATAGTTGATCGCTAATAAATCAAGATTAAAAGAGTAAACACAAAAGATAATATAGCAGATCCATTCATAAAGGTAATTGCTCGTACACAATTTAAAAAACTTGTTGAGCTATTAGGTATTAGATACTACAATGATTGGCCTTAGTGCAAGTGGGAGTTTGTTAGATATAGGTACTTTGCAGGCAATAATTGTATATTTTAACATATAACAGGACCTATATGAATATAACATCCTTGTTCAAAATGATAGTATGCTATTTTGATTAGTATTTATTTGGTATTTTTAAATATAGATAAAGTTCTTAGAATGATATTAGACTATCAAAATTTCGATTGTGATTGTAATGAAGAAGAGATCTGATTAGTCGCTAAGGTATATTCTAAAATGTTCCTAGTCGATGAAGTATTGAGATAGGACATCATCACTTTGGTAAAGACTAGTGTATACTCTATTTGTCATTTAGAAGGACGATGATCCATCTCTTAGATCATTGATGTTGAGACATCAAGATACAATATACAGGTGACTCATTAGCGAATGAGTTGACTGAACGACTCACCGAGAATGTCTAGTTGGTAATTATACTTAATTGTTAAATAGAAGTTCTCAAGTAATATAGTATAAAGTAGTCTCTTGACCTCAGGTATGAGTGTAATATCTTACAAGTCAGTATAGGTGTACTTAGACTTTTACCTAACCACAGTTCTCATTGAGTTGTGCATAACGGTTCTTGTTCAGTGCATCTCGAGACATAAGTAGATATTAAAATGTCAAGATGGGATTCGTCTGTCCTAATATAGAGGGTTGATATCATAAGATTGTTTGATATAACTATAGCGTGGAAATCCTTGGCCAAGGTAAATAAGATAAACTAAGTGTCAGTTTAATCTTAAAGGTTATGAGTTTAATATTAACAAACACTAATCAAGCTATTAGGGTTTAACAGTTTACAATACGTTAGGCTCGATAGTTTGACATGGTTTGACAAAGAGACCGGACTGTACAATATTATCATTGAGTGATCGTGATAAAATTTTGTAAGCATCTTGCATATATTTATCACAACTTATATCCGGATAGTCTTCATATGTAGCTAGCACCTCTGTTATACTTGTGGATATGATCCACTGTCGAGTCTTAAGTTGGGCTCTAGAGTCACACCAAGCACGTACTTGAATCCTATGAAATACAATTTATAGAGTTAATGCGTATGATTGATACGCATATATGATTTTCACCGGATACACGTAAACAGTTATATGTATCGGTAAAATCAAAATGTTATGTGCTTAAGAAATAAATTCCAGTATTTTTCTCATAAAGTTAACTTTTAGTCAACTGGTTGACTTTTTAGTCAATAGTTGACTTTTGGTCAACTCATTGATTTTTTGGTCATATGATGACTTATTAGTTAATGATTAGAAAATTAGTTGACTTTTGGTCAACTCATTGATTTTTTGGTCATATGATGACTTATTAGTTAATGATTAGAAAATTATGAAATACCGTATTTATGAAACACTTTTTTTGGTCATATGATGACTTATTAGTTAATGATTAGAAAATTATGAAATACCGTATTTATGAAACACTGTATTGATGTGGTATTTTTATTTATGAAATACATACTTTATTATACCTTGACTAATGAGTCATTAAGGTAGTATGGTTAGGGAACATGGTTTTTGCACATAGTTTTGATTCTTCGTGACTCTTTTGCATGACTCATGAGATGAGTCATTACATGACTCATGAAATGAATCATTACATTTAGATAACTCATGGCATGACTCATGAGATGAGTCATGACATATCTCACTCTATACATATGAGCTCTCTCTTATGGAGAGGTTAATGAAAAATTAGCTAAGTAATTTTTTTCATAAGAGAATAAAAAAAGAGAGCTCTAGCTCTTATTAAATTCTAGAAATCTTTGAGTAAGAAGAAGTAGTAGGATTTTAAAGTATTCCGGGGTGGATATCTTGCCTTTTGTCTCAAGAAAACTCCGATTTTATCAAGCTCACTTGAAGACTTGGAGATCCACTACAAGAAGGTTTACAACAACAAGGAGAACGAGCTAGGAGTTGTTTGATCTACCATCGAATCACGCTACGAAAGTAAGCCTTCAAAGCTCATAGTTGTTCTCTTTATTATAGGGATCATGTAAGATTTAATTATGATGGTCCTAGTTTGTATTTCATGCTCTCTACATGGTTAGTATTAGTATATATACAGTCTTCTGTTGCGTATTGCATGTAGATTAAGCACGGGATTTCCAACAAAAAGAACCCCCAAACTTTCAGCTTAGCCTACGCCTTTGATAGCAGCTCAGCGCAATGTCATGAGAGATCCTAGCCAGATGAAAGTGATACTCCAAGGTACTTAACAGGCAGGGCTCCCGACTCATATCCCGTTGCCTGAACAATTTGATTTCTTGTATCATCAGAAACTCTGGCATTGACATTTCGTCTTGGTTGCTAAATTTGATGGAAAATGAAATATGGATCAGATAGCACTTGCAATTAGAGGTGTAGCTATTTCCATGTTTTTTGACTTTTATTTGTTTGCCTTTGCAATCATATCCATTGAGATATTTACTGGTGTGCATGGTATATGTTCTGCTACTCATCCCTTTAGCTGAACGTCTCTAGAATCTCATTACCACATGTATATTCTTTTCGGTTTCATGTGGATGCAAAGCCTAGGACATCAAGAGAATTTTTAATCATTTTGGATAAAAAATATATGTTTTTCGAACCAACATTTAATGCTACGTGTATTTGTATGTATTAGTTATTTACCATTCTTCATAATTTAATGCAAACTAATAATGCAACCAGTTTCAAAGTTTAATTTGATACGATGCTCAATGTAATTTGACTCATTTTATGCTTAGCACAATTGAGCGTCTCTTATAGTAGTTTAACTACATGAATGTGGTCTAAACTATATGAGATGAAGCCTACAAATCTGACGAAGTCTCTGCAGCTATTGAGCTCCTTAGATCTTCAGGTTTATCATCTACTGATAAATTATCAACATAGACAAGATCTCCACTTTCAGGGTTATCATTAATTGTTCATTTATTTATCATAGAATGTGATGATCTCATTCATTTGTGATTGTCGCTTTCTCATTGACATGCTCAGCTTTCCTTCTTTATCTAAATGTCATTTGCAGCCTCACGCACTATCAATACCTTTATTTGCCTACTAGATTCTTCCATGACGTCTCATGGGACCATATACAATTCATATTCTATGTCAGATTGAATTCTAAAAGATCTATGAAATAATAAATCTATATTAATTTTTTGTTGCGTGGTTCTCATTGTCTACCATATTCAAAGATTTTGCAAATCACGCACTGAGATGTTGCATAAAACAGAAATCAGTGGTGGAAAGATTCTAACAAAGAAGACCGATATATTGTTGGAATTTTAGATAACCCTTTTTCACTCTTCCTCTTGATTTTTCATGAAGATTTTTTTAATCAGATCCAAAGAAATAATACCTCATGGTAACTGAGGAGGAGGATCAGTTCTACGGAACAATTTCTGTTAGTCTAAGTTGTAGACCCATAGTCGAGACAAGAGCTGGAATCAAAACGACGAGAAAACAAGCAGACAGATCCACGGTCGACCGCGGCGGTCGACCGCGAAAGTGCACAAGAGTTGGGAGGAGCTGAAGCTGAAGGCGGTCAACTGCGCCAACTCTGTAGGATTTTTGGTCTTAGGTTTTTGGTTCGGTCGACCGTTACGGTCGACCGCTCAACTCTCTGGAAATCTGGGAGTTTCTATCGTTTGGCACGGTAGACCGTCGCGGTCAACCGCGACGCAGTCAAACAGTTTCCTAAACTGTTTTAGATTTTGTTTTTCCCAGGACTCTATATATACCTTAAACGTTTTTAGGATTGTAACAACACGAAAAAAGAGAGCTTTTTGACTGCAAGAAGAGAGAGAATCTCAGAGAGATTAAACCCTAATTTGAGAGCTTGTAATTCTTCTTCAATTAATAAAGAGATTGTGTGGTGTGGCTCCCGAGGACGTAGGCACGTTGCCGAACCTCGTTAAATCTGTGTGTTTGTCTCCTTTACTATTTTTACAAGGTTAGATCTTTATTTGTGGTATTATTCCTATTTTCCTACTTTTAACACAAGGTCCGGAAGAGCAATGGTTCGATTGATTGTTTCGAATCCCCAACAACTGATATCAGAGCTTCGTTCAATAATTTGTGTGAAAGTCATGGCAGAGAAAAACAAATCAAAGATCGAGAAGTTTGACGGTTCAGACTTCGCCTACTAGAAATCGCAGATGGAGAACTATCTGTACCAGAAGGACTTATATCGCTCGTTGATGGGCAAGGAAAAGGGAAAGAAGAAGGAGGAGTCAGATGGTGATTAGGAGATACTAGATAGGAAGGCTCTAGGGCAAATCCGGTTGTCGCTTGCCAAATCAGTAGCCCACAATATTCTGAAGGAGAAAACGACGATGGGGCTTATGGAAGCACTCGCGAAGATGTATGAGCAACCGTCGACAGCAAACAAGGTGCATCTAGTCAAAACTCTTTTCAACCTCAAGATGGCAGAAGGACGGTCCTTCACGATGCATCTCAGCGAGTTCAACATGATTGTTGATTAGCTTATCTCCGTGGACATCACGTTTGATGACGAAGTACAGGCCCTATTGTTACTATCGCAGTTGTCGGATAGTTGGACAAGTTGTGTGACGGCAATCAATAATTCGGCGGGGAAGGAGAAGTTGAAGCTGAGTGACGTGGTTAGCATGATTCTATCCGAGGAGGTTAGAAGAAAATTGTCCGAATCAGAAGGTTTAGGTTCAGCTCTAAGTTTTGAGTAGAGAGGCAGAAGCCAGAAGAAAGGAAACCAGAACAAGAATTGGTCAAAGTCACTAAAGAAGAGGTCGAACTCGAAGGTTAGGCCTATCAAAGGAAAGTGTTGGAACTACGGCTAGGAGGGTCATATGTCTTCAGTCTGTAAAAGTCCAAAGAAGAATGCGGGTGAGCAGGAGGCTCATATCGTGCAGGATGCCTTGATTCTTGCAATGGACAGTGATTCGGATTCTTGGGTCATCGATTCAGGAGCCTCTTTCAACGCCACTGCTAACAGGAAGCTATTTCAGAATTATGTAGCAGGGGACTTTGGAAAAGTATATCTAGGGAAAAACGAGCCCTGTAATATTGTTGGAAAGGGTGAAATGCAGATTCAGATGAAGGGCTCTAAGTGGACTTTGAAGAACGTGAGACACGTGCCGAAGCTGAAGAGGAAAGATGAAGGGCTCTAAGTGGACTTTGAAGAACGTGAGACACGTGCCGAAGCTGAAGAGGAATCTTGTTTTGGTGGGACAGCTTAGAGCAGAAGAACGTGAGACACGTGCCGAAGCTGAAGAGGAATCTTGTTTTGGTGGGACAGCTTAGAGCAGAAGGCTATGTTTTGACATTCACTGGGGATTCGTAGAGGATCTCCAACGGTATGATGATAGTTGCTCGAGGCAAAAAACTAGGAACTCTCTACCTCACCTTACATGTGAGTGACACCCTCGCAATTACAGCTGACAAAGAGAGTACAGATCTGTGACATAACAGACTAGGGCACATGAGCGAAAAGGGGATGAAAATTTTGCATTCATAAGGAAAGCTAACCAGGATCGACGCCGTGGAAGTCGGGGTTTGTGAAGACTGCATCTTTGGAAAGCAGAAGAGGGTTAGTTTTCATAAGGGTGGAAGGCCACCTAAGGCTAAGAAGCTAGAGTTGATTCATACAGATATATGGGGTCCAGCCAGTGTGTCTTTTTTTGGCGGTTCGAGATATTATATCACCTTCATCGACGATCACTCAAGGAAGGTGTGGATCTACTTCATGAAGCACAAGTCAGAAGTGTTTGGAATCTTCAAGAAGTGGAAGGCCATGGTGGAGAATGAGACAGATCTGAAGGTAAAATGTCTGAGATCAGACAATGATGGAGAATACGAGCTAGAGGAGTTCAAGAGGTTTTGTGCTACGAATGGTATACGCTTAGAGAGGACTACTCCAGGGACGCCGCAGCAGAATGGCATTGCGGAGAGGATGAACATAACCTTGACAGAGTGTGCCAGGAGCATACGATTACATGCAGGTCTGCCTAAGACATTTTGGGCGGATGCGGTGCATACGGCAACTTACCTTATTAATCACGGGCCATCAGTTCCATTGGATTTTGGGATTCTAGAGGAGGTTTGGAGTGGTAAGAAGATAAATCTCTCACACTTGCGGGTATTTGGTTGCGTGGCTTATGTTCATATCAGTGATCATGTCAGGGATGTTCATATCAGTGATCATGTCAGGGACAAGCTAGAAGCTAAGTCACAGAAGTGCACATTCATTGGATACGGCATTGATGAGTTCGGGTATCGCCTTTGGGATGAGAAGAACAGGAAGATCATCAGAAGCAGGGACGTGATATTCAATGAGGATGTGATGTACAAGAATAAGGAAGATACCAAGGATAGCTAAAACAGTGGGAGCAGCATTTCAGATACAGATGGATCTGAGTACATGGATATAGAGGAACTTCCATACAGGGGAGATGGTGTTTGTTCTGACCACAGAACGGAGGAGGCTTCAGGTGCAGAAGAAACTACCCAGGGCGTGGAGCTTAGGAGGTCATCCAGGGTACCCAAACCAAATCCTAAATATCTTTCATCTCTTAACTCATTATTATTGACAGATAGCGGTGAGCCGGAAAGCTATGAAGAGGCAATGCAAGTGAGTGAATCTCAGCAGTGGGAGCATGCGATGCAAGAGGAGATGGATTCTCTACTCACTAATGAGACCTGGGAGTTAGCCCAGCTACCTGCACAGAAGAAGGTCTTACATAACAAATGGGTCTACCAGGTCAAGCAAGAGAGTGATGGAAGCAAGAAATTCAAGGCCAGACTAGTAGTAAAGGTGTTTTAACAACAGGAAGGAGTGGATTACACGGAGATATTTTTCCCTATTGTGAAACTCGCAACCATCAGAGTGGTGTTGAGTTTGGTGGCTACAGAAGACCTCTTTCTTGAGCAGTTAGATATGAAGACTGCTTTTCTTCATGGTGACTTGGATGAAGAAATCTACATGAAGCAGCCTGTTGGCTTCATTGAAGAAGGAAAGGAAGAGACGGTGTGCAAGCTTAAGAAGAGCTTATATGGTTTGAAACAGGCTCCGAGACAGTGGTATAAGAAGTTTGATAACTTCATATAGAACAATGGCTACAGAAGATGCAATTCAAATCATTGCTGTTATTTCAAAAGGTTCGAGTCCAGCTTCATTATTTTGTTATTGTCTGTTGATAACATGTTGGTAGCAGGACCGTGTTTGGAGGAGATAAACAGTTTGAAGAAGCAGCTAGCAAAGGAATTTGCAATGAAGGATCTGGGTGCAGCGAAGCAGATTCTAGGGATGCGAATCAGTAGGGATGAAGCTGAAGGGACATTGAGATTGAGCCAAGCTGAATACATTGAGAAGGTACTTTAGAGGTTCAACATGCATAATGCTAAAGTTGTTAGCACACCCCTTGGAGGTCAGTTGAAGCTATCTGAGGAGCAATCACCTAAGACAGATACAGATAGAGAGCATATGAGCAGGGTGCCATATTCTTCGGCCATTGGGAGTCTCATGTATGCGATGGTTTGCACGAGGCCAGACATCGCCCATGCAGTGGGAGTTGTGAGCAGATTTGCAAGTAATCCAGGAAAGCAGCATTGGGAGGTCGTGAAGTGGATAATGTGGTACTTGAGAGGGACAACGAACAAGCCATTATGTTTTAGGAGGAAGGAGTTGGTACTGCAGGGATACGTGGATGTGGACTTCGCCGGTGATCATGATACGAGGCGAAGCACCACGGGGTATGTTTATACCTTAGTATCGACAGCAATGAGCTAGGTCTCACGTCTACAGAAGATTATGACTTTTTCTATAACCGAGGCTGAGTATGTCGTGGTGACTGAAGCAAGCAAAGAGATGATCTGGTTGAACGGATGCTTGGAAGAGTTGGATCTGAAGCAAGGGAGAGAAGTTCTTTATTGTGATAGCCAGAGCACTATACATCTTACCAAGAATCCAGTATATCATGTCAGAACGAAGCACATCGACGTCAAATACCATTTTATACGCTCGCTAGTTAAAGACGAAAAGTTGCATTTAATGAAGATTTTGGGGAGTCAAAATCCGACGGACATGTTGACGAAGGCGATCACCATTGAGAAACTGGAGCTGTACGCAACTTTAGTTGGCCTTCACGAGTAGAAGACGAAGGCGGAACCACACTACGAGGATCGACACGATCGCCGTGATATTGTTGATTAAAGAAAGAATTTTTTCGGGGGGAGAAGATACATGCGAAGAAGGGGAGAGTTCGGGTGAACTCGCTGCAGGAACTTTGGTCTCCAAGTGGGAGATTATTAGTCTAAGGTGTAGACCCAAAGTCGAGACAAGAGCTGGAATCAAAATGATGAGAAAACAAGCAGACAGATCCACGGTCAACCGCAGCGGTCGACCGCGAACGTGCATAAGAGTTGGGAGGAGCTGAAGCTGAAGGCGGTCGACCGCGCCAACCCTGTAGGATTTTTGGTCTCGGGTTTTTGGTTCGGTCGACCGCTCAACTCTCTGGAAATCTGGGAGTTTCTGTCGTTTGGCACGGTCGACCGCCGCGATCGACCGCGAGACCGCCGCGGTTGACCGTGACGCAGTCAAACAGTTTCCTAAACTTTTTTGGATTCTGTTTTACCCAGGACTCTATATATACATTTAACATTTTTAGGATTATAACAACACGAAAAAGAAAGCTTTTTGACTGCAAGAAGAGAGATAATCTCAGAGAGATTAAACCCTAGTTTGAGAGCTTGTAATTCTTCTTCAATTAATAAAGAGATTGTGTGATGTGGCTCCTGAGGATGTAGGCACGTTGCCGAACCTCATTAAATCTGTGTGTTCGTCTCCTTTACTATTTTTGCAAGGTTAGATCTTTATTTGTGGTATTATTTCTATTTTCCTACTTTCAACACAAGGTCCAGAAGGGCAATGGTTCGATTGATGGTTTCGAATCCGCAACAATTTCCGCTTTCAGCTTCTGTAGCCATGTTTCTTTACGTAACCATGTTTCTACATTATATTAGCTGCTGGGTTCTAAAATTTTTTGATATTTTTAGCATTTTCCGTATAATTCTTATATTTTTCAACTTTTTAGAGTTGCTTTACTTAGGTCCACGAATTAAGGTGGTTTACGTTGGAAATAGCTATATATAGGTACTTATTTACACTATTTTCTTCAGTTTTAAATACATATTTTTATCAACAATTAAATCATACTTTAGTTTTGATGTTAGTCCAAGTGCTACTACCTGAATAGCTTTGTGACTTATTATTTTTCAGCACCTATGTCTGATTTGAGAACCGTAAAGGTCTTTTGGACCTAAATTGGTCTTAAATCTTTCTCCTCTCTAATGATGGGTTGAGTTTTGTGAAAATGAACAGATACATGTTTACTCTTCTGATTCTACTTTTCGGGGGTGTTTGGTTCAATAATGAGCAAGAATAGGATTAGGAAAATGAAGTTTTATATGGATTTCTTCCTAATCTATAAAAAAAATTTATGGATAATTTTATGTTGTCATGGAATATTATGGAATCTTTTTTTTTTACCTTTCTATGTTTGTTTCATAACATGAAAATATAGAATCCAACTTTATAGAAACTCTCCAATTCCTATTCTTTAGTTTGGTTTAGAATAAGAAATTTTTAGGATAAATGGTGAGAAACCATAGGTAATCTTACCACTCACTAATGGACAAAATATTTAAGTAAGAAGTTGGGGTAATCTTACCCATTTACCAAAATTCAAAAAAAAACCTCATAGTTTGCAAGTTTCATCACATTCTTACCATTTTTTAAAATTCTCATAGTTTGCAAGTTTCATCTTCTTCATCAATATGATACCAAAAGAATGCCCTAAAATTTTTATAATTTGGTACGATTGCTATCTCCAAACACCTATAAAAGTATGCAAGAATGGTAAAAATAAGGGGAGATATTATTGGGGGTGTGCAAAATACCCAAATAAAGAATGCAATTTTTTTAAATGGGCTCATGAAGGAGGAGAAATAATCAACCAAGGAAACCAAGTAGTCAAATAAAATATGTTCGGAGATAAGTATATTTTGAAAATAAAGAGGCTGAAGAAAGAATTGAAAATTGTAGAAAAACAACTACTAGCTTGGAAATTTTCAGCAATTTTAGTAGTGATATTTTGTATTATTTTAATTATTGTAAACTGCATGTCATGTACTTGTACTTGCAAAAAGTATTGATATTGTAATGAAATTTTATTTTTGATGAATTGAGTAAACTATCATTAAAAATCTAGTTGGTATTAGGAATAAGTCATTTTGTCGAAATTGAATGCCCCACCTATAGCTTACAGGTTTATTGTAGATTGCATACTAATGATGGATTACATCACCTAGACATTGTCAATTCAATGTAGGATGCAATCTTATCACAGATTTCCTCATCTGAACATAATAAACGCTAAAGTTTGATTGCATTCTCAGTAAATGCTAATCATCATTCCTAAATATCAACTATGGAGCATCACAAGCTCCAGCATGTAATAAACTTAAACTAAGAAAACAAATAAGAGCAACCCAAGCTCCAGCAATTTATTAACCAAAACCAATAAAACAAAGAATGAGCATCACAAGCTCCATCAACCAAAACCAACAAAAACAAATAAGGAGCATCACAAGCTCCATCCACTAAACCAACCGAAACCAAAAAATCAAACAACGAGCATCACAAGCTCCATCAACTGAAATCAACAAAACCAAACATAGAGAATCATAAGCTTCAACTGATAGTAACAAAGCCAAACCAAAAGAGCATCACAAGCTTCATCCACCATCAAAACCGACAGCAACAAAGCCAAACCAAAGGAGCATCACAAGCTCCATCCACCATCAAAACCGATAGCAACAAAGCCAAACCAAATGAGCATCACAAGCTCCAACTGATAGCAACAAAGCCAAACCAAAGGAGCATCATAAGCTCCATCCGATAGCAACAAAACCAAACCAAATAAGCATCACAAGCTCCACCCATCATCAAAACCGACAGCAGCAAAGCCAAACCAAAGAAATGCATCACAAACTCTATCCACCCAAACATATAAAAAGAAACAAGGAAACACATATCGGGAGATTTTATAAAGTTTAGATTATGAACTCATTGGTCATTCCCATCAATATTTACCTGCATCAAAATTACAAAGTACCAATTCATCAATTATATTCCATCATAAGTTTACATAATAATAAGTATTACAACATTTATTATTTGCAAATAACAAAATAATATGTGTGCAACAACATATACTTGTGCACAAACAAAATTCTCCATCAAAATGTGATCAAAGTCCAACAAATTAGCTAACAGACCAACCTGGATCCTTAATCAGGTTGGTGATGTACCTCTTCTAACCTTCCTTGGTTTTTATAAAAAATTGTCTACCCTCATGTTCATTGTCATATAAATAATCTAAAACTCTATCGAGAAATTTATCAGAATATTCATTGCAACGTTCCTTCAAAGCTGCAACCAATTGCTCGGTCCAATGAACTATGTGTTGATTTCTAATTGACTGAGACATTGATTCAACAAAGAAAAATATCAATTCATCATCATGATTCAATTTTCTAGGTTTTTGTTAGAGGATGACTTCAAGTTGTCCTTACTCTTAGGACTTATATCTAGCAAGTTTTGTTTGATTGTTAGCATCAAATTGTGGTTCAGTTTCACTCTCGTCTGGAATCACACTATCATCATCCGGAATAGGTATAGACCTACTGTAGGGTCCCGAAAAAAGACGAAACGACTGATTCTCTTAACTATTTTAGCTTTGAGAAAAGCTTCTATCGCCTGGTAAGAATATGTTTACAATTGCTCTTTCTCAAGTACAGAAGAAGAGAAGGTTGGTTCGACTTTTTCTTTGTTTAACGTGGGTTCTATGTGACGGTGAGATGCCTCGCTCGATGATTGAGTCGAGCTTACTTCTCTTTGACGATCAGACCAAGATTGCTTCAATTTGAGGAGGAAATTAGCCTCTGTCGAGTGCTTGAGCCGCTGCCGGTGACTGCTGTTGATTTTAGATTGCAAGAACCAAGGTTCGGATCTCAAAAGAGAGTCTCCAAGTTTGAGCGCTAACTCTGCCAACCCCCCCTTTCTTCATAGCTGCTTGCGTCTATTTATAAGCCTCTAGTGCATAACTGATGCACTTATTGTGGGGTTGAGGAGTGTAACTGACTCCTTGAATTTAGCCCACGTGGGCTAACTGGGTCTTCAAGACCGTTACAGTCAAACTTCACTTGGTGAGACGAGCCTTGCTGTGTGGTGAGGTTCCTTAGATAAGACGAGCATCAATGCGTAGCGAGGTTCGTCTAACAAAATGAGATTTGCTATATGGTGAGCTTTGTAACAAGTCTTGTGGACTTCTTCTAATGAACTTCGTCTTCACTGACGAGCTTCGTCTATAATAATAAGCTTCATCTTCACTGACGAGCTTCGTCTAAAATAATAAGCTTCATCTTCACTGACGCACTGTTTGACGAGGCTCATCTACGGATGGACTTCGTCTCTTGAATGAGTTTTATCTTCTAGAGGATTTTCGTCTCTAGGCGAACTTCGTCTTCAATGATGAACTTTATTTTTGATGATGAGCTTCTCTCTAATGACGAGCTTGTTGGCTGAGATGAGGTTCATCACGATGATGACCCTCATCATGCTTGTGGCAAGGTTCGGCCCTGCTTTATTTCTTGGCATTTTTTAGTGCTTATAAGACCCCCTTCAAAGTTTTTAGACCTGAATTAGGTTGTATGAGGTGTGAAATACTTTGAACCTTCTTGGCTATGACGAGCTTGGTTTGCATGACGAGCTTGGCCTCTTGGCGAGCTTGGCCTCTTGGAGAGCCTGGCCTCTTTGTGAGCATGGCCTTTTGGCGGGCTTGGCCTCTAGGGGTGAACTTCATGGTTCGAAGCAAAAAATTTTGTTTTCGAGCGAGCTCTGATGCTTCAAGAAAAGGCTCGGCTATTTGTTGAGTCTCATCACTCTGTACGAGCTTCGTCAGACCCACGTGGGACTGTCAATCAGGTATTATCTTCATTCAATGTTGTATACCTTTATCATCGTGTTTTTTTAGGCCCGATAAGTGTCCACCAGCTGGAGCCTCGAGATCTGCGAAGTGGATCTCGACCGCTGATTCAATTTTCCCACCTATATAATGAAATTGCCCTAGAGGGGAGGGGTGAATTACTAATCTAATCTGATATTAATGTCAAATCAAAATTTATTAACTATATCCTAGCAATATGATATGCACAAGTGATAAATGCAAGGATGTATAGTTAAACAATGGGCGAAATAAACTATGAGACAATGGCGACAAACAATGAACACAAGAAAATACGCCAAGGCAATCACAAATACAAAGGAAATGATCATGGAGTTCGGTCAACCCTCGACAGATGTTTCTGCTCCTCACCCTCGAGGGGAATCTCCACTATATTAACACAAATAACTACACAATCGGTTCTCAATACTCACCGATAATGTTTATAAATCACACAGTTATCAATACACAATACACTTTTCTAAGTGTTGGTCTAGCCTGTGTCACCATCCTCAAGTGCTCTGAATTACTACCTCTCCCTAGGATTTACAACCGATGTCACTCCTCTTAGAATTGACCACATCTCTCACCAACCACTTCTAAGTGTCCTTTTGTATTACAACGTGTTCTCTCAACAATAAAGCACAAATAAATTTGCTTGTTCCCTAATACAAGGATGAGAACTAAGTGTATGCTCACTCTCAATAGTCCAATCACAACCCAAATATACAATGTGTGAAATACTAAAGCTCAAATGGGTGTGTGTGCAATCAATGAGCAAAAACAAGAATTAAACTCAAATCAAACTAGCATAAGAATATGAGAATAAAAAATAATAAATAGCTAGAAGATCAGTTTAGTAAAACTTCTCTAAACAAAGAGAGATGAGGGTTTGAAGATGAATGCCCAAAACTAAAATCGATCTCCTTCTTTTTTGAAACTTTTTTCACATTAAACACACTTAAACTCTCTTGAAAACTCAGCATCAAACAGCCCAAAACATTGTTAAAAACACTTGAAAAGAACCAGGGCAAGAGGGGTATTTATAGCCCTAAAAACTCAGCTTATAAAACTAGCCGTTACTGCTGGAAATAGTCGTTCAGTGAACTGATGAAGGTGTTGGTCGACCGACAAGGTGATCGTTGGGCTAAGTTGGCAGATTCTAAAATTTTACGTAGCTGACTTTCTAAAATTAATTAAAAATAACAAAGTAACTCCAAAAATCATAAAATAGATTAATAGATTAATAGACTTGAGAAAAGATATAAAATAGTGTAAATAAGTCTTTAATCCATAAACACATTATTTTTCAAATAAGGATGATGAATATGAAACACATGTATATGTATATAGATATAACTATTTGTTTCATATTTTATACGATTTAACTTGAAAGCTAGAAAACAAAAATGTGTATGTGTGTAATATTTAAGCTTTTAAGTATAACATATAAAGTAAACTCCTAAATAATAAACAATATACCCAAGATAAATTATCTTCGTTTGAGCTCGATCTTGGTAGCGGGATAAAGCGTGATATTGTCTTTGACTTGAATTGCACAAAGCTTCATTCCGATTTCCTCCAACCTCCAAGATACCATCGTTAAGCTCGATTCCATCCAACCTCCTGTTAGGACTCATGTGGTAAGCCTAATTCTCTAATCTTGTTTGATGATTTAACAAACAATTTATAACGTGTTTTCTAGTATTTGGTTTTGATTGATTAACCCAGGTTGAATGATTCAAGAGTTATATTGTACATGGAGCATATATAAGTCAAGTAAAGATCCTTGATCGAGCTTCATGTGAAATATATATGGTATTCTAGTGCAGGATGTGTATTTTGTGTATCAATACATTTAAGCTCAATTATATACACATACACATTTCTTACTTTCATCACAATTTGGGTATTTTTAAGTAATCTTTGTATTATTGACTTATGGACAGAATAATCTTTGTATACATCATTTATATAGTCCATAAATCAGTTCAAAATGTTTTTACAACTTTGTTTAAAACATATGTCAAAATCAAGTGTTCATACAAACACATATTTTTGAGTTTTTGCAAAACGACAAGTTTTCACAAATGGAAAATGTAATTTGAATTTTTTTTTTGTAACATGTTCATTTTCATGTTTATAAACATTTCCCCAAGTTTTCTAATTTTTTGAATTTATTTGATATTTTTTAAAGACATTTCAAATTTAGTTTTTAAAACAGTTTTGTCATATATCAGTTTCCGGTAGACCGTGTTAGCCCTTATGTTTTGATGATGATTTACAACCACCATTATCGGTACTAATTGCTTGTTGAGTGATATTGTAGTTAATATATATATCAAGCTTGTTAGTACCACTTATGAAGGATTGGATGAAATATGAGCTACAACGAAGATATCTAAAGGAGGACGAGACAATGTGATGAAGCAAATGTTAATCAAGAACAACATATACAAGTGAAAGCTTCATCAACTTTAAGCAATATCAAGACTCAAAGAAATGTAATTCTATATGAGGATATTTGCTAGTTTTTCTTTTCTCTCTAGTGCTAAATTATAGGCAAGTAGTTGTAGATTTTATTTAAAGCTATTGGGATATCACACACACGTTTCATACTTATATTTTTGAGCGTTTTGACAAAATATTATTTTCACAAGTATAAGGACCTATTCGCAAAATTCCTTTTCTAAACAGTTTGTTTTTAGTATTAAAAATATTTTACAAAGTTACACAATGTTTAGAAATCAATTGAGTATTTTAAAAAGAGTCAAAAAACTGTTTTTATACCTGTATTTGTCATGTATCAGTTTGCGGTCGACCACCACGGTCGATTGCCTTGAGTCCAGAGACTCAGGATGTTTTTCAGAGGCTCGCGGTCGACCGTGACGGTCGACCGGATGCAGTCCAGAGAGTTTAGCGGTCGACTGTCGTGGTCGTGGAAATTTTCTCAGCTTTGGAAAACCCTCGCAGTCGACCGTGAAAATCTCACGGTCGACCGTCGATCGCCCAACGGACTTTTCTGGTACAGTTTCAAAAATTATTTTTATGGGATTTAGGGAGATTTGGGTATGGGTTTTGGTAACTGTTTTTTTTCCTATTTAAACCTCACCCCCCCCCCCCCCCTTCTTCAAGTCATCCAAGCTTATTAAAAATCCTGAGTTTTGTTTTACTGTTTTCAAAAGAGCCAAACTTTCAATCCTGTTTTTCTCTGTTTTCAAGTTCACATCCCAAGCTTCAAGTGTGATCTTTCTCCTTACCATAGGGTTACTGTAAAGAGAGAGATTTTACACCATTTACTACTATTGTGAGATTGATCTTGTGGAGATCAACTGTGTAGTAGTGAGATCTTGTGAAGATCATTGTGTAGAAAAAGTTTCGGCTTCCAAACCGGATTGTGTAGTGGATTCTCCTCGAGAGTAGGGAGCGGGGACGTAGGTCAGCGGACCGAACCTCGTTAACACATCACGCGTCACTTGGATAACTATCTCTTACTTTATCTCATTTACTTTGGTTGTTCATTTTGTGGTGCTTTGCTTATCTTATTTTTTATTACACAATTATTGCCTCAAGACCCTAATCATCCTCCCTCTAGGGTCCAACAAACCGCACAAGGCATGCTGGTCGACCAGACAGAATAAAATTATTCCGTTTTGTTTCTCAGGGTAGTTCAGTTAACCGAACATGACCTTCCGGTCGACCGACCAAAACTCATATTTTAGCTGATTTTTCTCATGGTGTTTCAATCGACCGACAACTTGTGTTCGGTTGCCTGATGCACATCCTTTGGCCAACCAACCATTGTCATCCAGTCGACCGAACTAGTAGTCGTTGGCATAATGGTTAGTTTTTCAGATTTTGTTGTTTTGTGATATTTTCTTGGTTTTTAGGCCTTTGTTTCTTGATCCTATATATACCACATACCCTTTAACTTTTGAACAAATGAATAATATTTTAAAACAAGTTTACAAAGGGGTTTAAGTTTGTTTAAGAGTTTTAAGCGGTTTCAAGTTTGTTTTGTGAAGAAACTTTCACAAGAGTTTAAGAGTTTTAAGCGGTTTCAAGTTTGTTTTGTGAAGAAACTTTCACAAGAGGAGAAGATTGATTCTTTCGTGTTTGAGCGTTTTGTGAAGAAACTTTCACAAGAGGAGAAGATTGATTCTTTCGTGTTTGAGCTTCAATTCCATCTCTATCTCTCTCTTGTTATTTCAGAGAAGTTTTCTCTAAACTAAATTCTAGCTTTACATATTTATTTGTTGATTATTAATTTTATTTAAGCTAGATTTTATATTGAGTTTAGTTTTTATTATTGTTCATACTATTTCACACACACGTATTTGAGCTTGAGTATTTTACATATAATATATTTGGGTTGTGAGTGTGATTGAGTGAGCTTCATTTCATTCTTAATTTGTATTCGAGAGCAAATCATTTTATTTGTACTTATTGTTAAGAGTTTACTTTGTAATACACAAGTACACCGAGAGGAGTGTGTGGTGAGTGACGTGGTCGATTCCAAGAGGAGTGACGTCTGTAGTAAAGCCTAGTGAGAGGTTGTAAATCCGAGCACTTGAGTAATGCGATACAGGCTAGGCCAATACTTAGAGGGCATGTTGTGTGATTACATTGTGAGTGTTGTAAATATTTGTCGGTGAGCGTTGAAATTGTGTAGTATCTTTTGAGATAGTGGATTTCCTCGGGAGTGAGGAGCGGAGACGTAGGTCGGAAGGACCGAACTCCATGATCATATTGTTTGTTTGATTATCACATTGTGCACTATCTCATTTTGTTTAGTAACTAATGCTTATATCACCCTTGTTTATTTTCATATACTTGCTCATATCTCCTTGAATATCATACTTGCAAGAGTTTATAATCAATAAGTTTTAAATTAGCATTAATATTGGATTAGATTAGCACATACCCTATTCAACCCCCCCCCCCCCTCTATCCCCCCCCCCCCCCCTCTAGGGTAATTTCAATTGGTATCAGAGCTTGGTGCTCTTTGATTTTTGGCTTAACCACCTTGAGTTAAAATTCCTCGCTCTTATATTTTGGTAATCTAGTTTTGATTAATTTTCATCTTACTTGCACAATATATTATGGATATGCACGGTGCACCTAGCCTTGGTTATGCCATTAATATTACTTCTAAGATTGATAATTTTCCCAATGCACAATGGTGTGTTAGATTTAAACTCTTTGCTAGATCTAGACACTTTGATTTGTGGGAAATAATTTATTATGCTTATATTGTACCCACTTCGGAGAAATCCAAGTGGAGTAAAAATGATCAAATAATGTTTATCATGAACAATCTCTTGTTAGAATTTTTACACAATACTTTTGATTCATCTTTATCTAACAAGCTTGATTCTTTTGATAGTAGTTATGTGGAAACTTATAGAAGCACATCAAGGGAACTTGGAGGCAATCCGACAAGCTTTGGAGGATTCTTCTTCAAGTTCATGTGGAGCATCATCTTCATGTACACGGCCACTAGGCAATATTCCTAGTGAGATATGCTAGTCCGACAATGATAATAAATTAACTATTGATGAACTCGCACATGAATATGAGGAAATTAATGCATAACTATAAGAAATTGCAACATAGCTTTATTGATTTAAAAAGCAAGCATGTTAGTTTAAAATCC
This sequence comes from Asparagus officinalis, assembly GCF_001876935.1. Lineage (NCBI taxonomy): Eukaryota > Viridiplantae > Streptophyta > Magnoliopsida > Asparagales > Asparagaceae > Asparagus > Asparagus officinalis. The sequence goes on along the minus strand of NC_033794.1, from coordinate 75,293,125 downwards.
GATCATGAGACACTAGTATCTAAATTTGATATTATTGCTAATAAAAATGTAAATATCAAAGAAAGCAATGAAAAATTAAAATTTGAAAATGCTAGCTTGTTTCATGAGAAAAATAATGTCATGTTAGAAATAGAAATCATTAAAAATGATGTTAGTTCTTTTGCTAACGATTATATATGTTCTACTTCTAATGATAATGCATATATGTCTAATGATGAGTTGAATCACATGAAAGAACGTATATCCTCTTTAGATTCACTAACTAAATGCATTGATAATCATAAGAAACTTATGAACATGGGTGCTAAGTCCTGTACAAAATCTTCAAAATCACTCGTACACTATGCACGCATATGTATAGCAAGATTTACAAATGCACTATTTGCGATCGTAAAGACCATTTAGCTAAATTTGCTATGATGCACACAAATCTTCTAAGACTAATACTTCTTGTGCATCTCATAAGGCTTCTTCATCACACACACATGCACATGCACCCATTGCTTATCATAAACATGCTCATGTATTTAAGTGTGATTATTATGGTCATTTTGGCCATTTGGCCAAATTTTGTTTTGATTTAAAAAGAGTTTCTCGTTTGCAAAATAATTTTAAAGAACAATCTATTTTTACAAATGATTCACATGCACAACCACATAGTCAACACAAATCATTTCACCCTTTTTATTGTACATATTACAATCGAAAAGGTTATTTGCATAATTTTTATTTTGACCGTGTTCGTGCAGAAAATGCACCCAAATAGGATCATAACCCAAGGGCATTGAGCCTAAATAATAGGGGTCATGTCCCTAAGTCTTTCGGCACTAAAAATATTTGGGTGCTAAAACAAAATTAATTTTGTTTACTTTATGGATTTTTGTTTGATTTTTGTTTTCATGTGTTTTAAATGATGAATTGTGTTTAAATTAACTTTTAATTTATGAATATACTTTATATATTATATAAATAAAATATTTTGTGTTTTTTTGGAAGGTTTTGATTGAATTATTACTTATTAAAAATCATAACAAAGAAAAATTGATGTTTTTATCAAGTTTTGTTTTAAGCTATGAGCTCCAGGTTAATTGCAGTCGACTGATCTATCAGTTTCGGTCGACTGGCCCTTGCCTTTTGGTCGACCGACCACTCCTGTTCGGTTGACCAGCTAACAAGCAATCTTGAACTTTAAAATTTTCTGCTTTTGGTTGATTTTGATCTCAGACCCGACCCGTTTAGAACGCATTTACACTTCTTTTAATCTCATCCATTGATTGCCTTTCTGAATCTATCATGGCCATTCAAATCATTTCATATATTCTTAAACCCTACCTAAATAATTCATCCTCTTCTCCCAGCCGATCTCTCTTCAAATCCTAGCTTCGTGTTCTCCTACGGTTTGGGCGACCGCACGATTCTTCTAGTCGACTCCAAGCAACTTTTTGAGGAAGTTTGTTGCTGCCGAGCTCCTCCTCAAGTCCATTTCGTCATTCATTGCTCAGTATAGCTCTCTTTCTCTCTCTAGTTGTCTTTATTTATCACCTAGGGTTTCATAATCTATATTTGTTTCCATTTCTAGGGTTATTTTTAGATTTGTTCCATATTCATTATCATGAGCCTACCGAAACGATCTAGAGTCAGTAGAGGTAGTTTTCCTGAACCCGTTCCTTATGAAAAATACCTTCGAAATGTCACCCTACTTGATAAGTATAGAAATATATGCAAATTGAAAATCCTTTCCGGTAGATTGGTTAATTTTAGCAACTATCTTGTTTTCAGATTCACACTCTTTTTAATGATGTGGGGTTACATGACATTTTGTCTCATCATAATAAAATCCCACACTATCCTGAGCTTATTTATCTTTTCTATACTAATTTAATTCTCGTGGAAACTATTGATGGTATCCCTCTCATTCGTACCAGTGTGAAAAATCAGGGAATTATTTTCTCTGCTAAAGAATTAGCCAAGATTCTTAAAATTCTCGTTGGCGACACTCTTCTTCATGAGGTTGAGCTTAATGATCCATCAGTAAATTCCCTGATTTTTCAACCTGATAAAGATTATCCCATGTCTAACAAATCCATCAACCCCACTACTAAATTGGTTGCTAGAATCATAGCTAATAATCACATTCCTAAAACTGGTAGCTATGATCATTTCTCTCCTAATAAAGTGGCGGTTGTTTATTCTATCTTTGCCAAGTTGAAAGTCAATTAGGCAAAAGTTTTCTTTGATATAAGATCGAGTTCTCACACAAAATTCCTTCCTTTTCGCTCCATTTTTTACCCATATCTTAACCTATTTTAGAGTCGATCTTTCTGATGAACCTCATGTTGGCTCTAGCCTTGAATTCTTTGATCGTACCACTCTTATTAGGATGGGTCGAGTTCTCACACAAAATTCCTTCCTTTTGGCTCCATTATTTACCCATATCTTCACCCATTTTAGAGTTGATCTTTCTGATGAACCTCGTGTTGGCTCTAGCCTTGAATTCTTTGATCGTACTACTCTTATTAGGATGGTGGGACTCTTAGAATACCACTTTGCCCATCCTCAGGTCACCTCAACTCCTTCAGGTGGTACTTCCTCTTCTCATCCTTCCAGTTCCACGGCTTGTCCCGGATCTTCTCGTACTCCTCCTACTGATCCTACTGACGTGGGTGTGAGGTTGGATTGCATAGAGGATAGGATGGTGAGACTTGAATTTAATGTTGAAGAGATCATGAGGCATCAACATCAGATATTGGACAAGCTTCCTTCTCTTTCGGGTTCTGATGGTGATTCTAATGAGTTCTAAGAACTTGATTCAGCTTTGTTGACTTGAAACTATGTACTTAAACTTCATTCAGCTTTGTTGACTTGAAACTATGTACTTAAACTTGATATTTGATACTTTGAATGATTTATGTACTTTGGTTTATGGTTTGGGATGAAAACAATGTATGAGCTCATTGTAAATTATTTTGGTATTTTTGCTCTTCAGCTTGCATAGCTTTCATATATATGTTTATAAGGTTGATGCTTTATATTTTTTCTCACATATAC
>NC_033794.1:75280982-75290067 GCF_001876935.1 Asparagus officinalis | reverse complement strand
GCCTGCAAGCCGACCAGCCTCGCCTGAACGGTGCAAGCAGCTACTTGCTGGTGGGAGTGGGCATTCTCACTTCCCACGTTTTAAGGGATAGGAGCATGGCTCCCATCACCTATAAGTGATCACATCCTGCAGCTATAGGGGAGGGTATGGTGCTCCTCACCTGTGAGCGATCACATCCCACAAGTCAATGGATTGACCATGCCTCTTCTTACCTATTTATAAGCCACCTTTGGCCACGTGAAAGGGGCCTGAATGCTTCGCTCGCCCACACGAGTCAAGCTCACCTGCAAGGAGTTCGCCTACACGAACCAAGCTCATCTATAGACTTAAGCTCGCCTAATGCTTAAGGGTCCGCCAGCCGACCCCACCTATTCACTAAGCTCGCCTGCAAGCTTACCTGAGCATTCAGATAGCACACGAGCTCACCTGCAAGCCTGCCAGCCTCGCCTGAACAGTGCAAGCAGCTACTTGCTGGTGGGAGTGGGCATTCCCACTTCCCACATTTTAAGGGATAGGAGCATGGCTCCCATCACCTATAAGTGGTCACATCCCACATCTATAGGGGAGTGGATGGTGCTTCTCACCTGTGAGCAGTCATATCTCACAAGTCAAGGGATTTACCATGCCTCTTCTTACCTAATTATAAGCCACCTTTGGCCACGTGAAAGGGGCTGGCTTTTTGGCTTGGTGGGCTTGATCGGCTTGGTATTTTTAAGACTCTGCATCTTGAGAGCTTAGCTAGATATCCTTAAGCAAAAGCTTAGATTGTTGAAGTAGACTTAATCTAAACTCTCAGATTTGAGACTCTTGGCTCTTTGCAAACTCTTTCATATTAGCCTTCTCTAAGCATTCGGCCTTGATATTTATCAAGCTTGGGTAATCGAACTCAATCACACAATAGCTTCTACTATGTACTGATGCTCAACCACAGTTTTGATCGAATCGTCTAAGGGAGCAAACTCAATGCAAGCATTCGAGCGAGGCGTCCTATCGCTACCGAAGAACCCACGTTAAACAAGAAGAGCATTCTCTTCCCTTTTATTGTAATTATTGATCCTTAGTTTATAATAAGTCATTCTTACCAATACAAACAATCCTTTTTCGGTGGTCAAATTTTACGCCGAACAATACCTAACAAGCAAATACAAACACTCAACAACATTGTTAGGAATTGTTTGTTAATCATCAAAACTAGATTAGATAATAGGCTTATAAACATGAGAGCTAACAAGGTGATGGTCTCTAACGAAATTGGAGACAACCGTGAGCGACATGGTGATGTCTTTTGATAACGAGTTGCGTAGGAAGGCATTGGAAGAAACTGAAGCAGAGCACAAGAGGTCCTTGGCCAAACTTGCGGAAGAACTTCACAATGCCGCCCGATTTCTTTAAGCTCAATCTTCTATTATGTAACCCAAATCTTGTTGCAACAACTACAATCAACAATCATGACTTAGGATTTCTAGCAAACCCTCAGCTATCAACAGACTTGATGTGTCTTTATCAACTACCGTTTGAGCTGGACTAGCTATGCTTTTTCCCTTAGCATGACAAGTTGTCAAGGAGTTTCCCTTAGGCTTAATGCTAAGATTTCTCCTCTATCTTTAGTCATTTAAGGCGTTGGATTAAAAATTAAGAGTGATTACAACAGTTAAGTCGTAATCATGTTTGGTTGTGTCGTTCAACATAACAGCTCAACCTAAGGATTTGAAAGTGAGGCTCATTGTATGGTAGGCCTGCTATTTCAAGAAGTGGTCATTTGTAGGAATGATTGATGGAATGTGATGATATCGTTAATGCAATAACGATCTCAAATTTGAATAGTGACTCATCGCTTAGTAGATCACTATTTGAGAATAAGGGGGTTGTTGATGCTCGTAAACAAACAATCGATGGGGGTTGCAGAGTTGCTGAATCATCGAGATGTTGAATCGTCGAGATGGGGCCGCTTTCCTTCTTCAACTTTATGTCTAGTTCTTAGAGCACGGAGCGGACGGATCACCTGCACACATAAGAATCATGGGAGTATGGGGCTAGTTTCCCATGTGGTACCTCCAACGGTCAAGTTAGTTGATGAACTTGAGTGGGGTAATAGAACTTTGTGTTCTTATGCTATGCACATTAGAGATGATGATCTCTCAGATTTAGATCAGTAGGAAGGTTTAGATTGCGAACCAGATCCTTCTTCGGGTGGACGGATCACCTGCCCACACAAGAATCGCGGGAGTACGGGGCTTGTTTCCCCCGTGGTACCTCCGACGATCAAGTCAGCTAGTGGACTTGGATTCAGTCATAGAGGAATAGTATCACCTTCTAATATATGACTAGAGAAATTTTTAGGTAGTGAGGGAGAGTCCAACCCTTTTTCACGACGAATAGCATATGTATTTATATAGGATGCCAAGGGCCGAATCGACATCTAGTGAGAATGTAGTTTATGATGATGGAGAAGGGTGAGCTGGAGGCTGAGTCACCCTCTGCTCGATACGTGTCGATTGGTGAGTGACGTGGAGTCACTTCTATGGTATGGGTAATCAGCAGCCGTCGAGGCTTGTCGATAAGTGACGTGGGGTCACTTCTGTAGTATGAGGAATCAACAACCGTTGAGGCTTGTCGGCGGGTGATGTGGAGTTGTAATGATGATCATAAATTATTAAAAAAATGTTGAGAAATAATATTCCGAGTCGCCCTTGGGAAAAGTGTCGGTTGATCGATTGGGTAATCATCTTTTGCTCGACTGAGTCCGCCCTTCGAGTCATCTTAGAATGAAGTCGACTCGACCGAACCCGCTCTCGAGATAGCATATTTGTGGGGAACAGGGAACACCCCATAACAGTCAGCCCATTTCACTTAGATGCGGCTGTGGCCGTATGCAAGAGAAAAACAAATGAGCAAAGACTGAGTAGAATTGATTTTGACAGTGAGATGACAGCGAGTCTTCAGACGGTGCGGATGAGGAAACAACATCTGTTATTTCGCTAATGGAAGGAGGGACTGAAGCCCCTGAGATGCCTGCTCCTCCTGCTAATGCTGGTGCTCTGGGCCAAGAGGCTTCGGCAACTGCTGATGCGACCGCTCCACCTCCGGAGACCCTCGCGGGTTAAGAAAAATAAATAGGAATGAGTCATGTTTCCCTTCTTCTTCTTTTTTATAAGTCATTGTAATTGGTATTTTTGACTTTGTAAATAAGAAGAGCTGATGAAGAAATAAATTTATTTCGAGTGTTTTAAACTCTTGAATTTTTCTTGTTCCTGCTCAATTGAAAGGTGATACAGGAATTGACCTTGAAGTTGAGTGCCCAGGCTCGAAAGAGTCGACTAGGCCTTAAGGAATTGACCTTGAAGTTGAGTGCCCAGGCTCGAAAGAGTCGACTAGGCCTTACCTTTCCCCTAAGGCTGAGAGGCGACTGTGGGAATCGGCCAGAGGGTTATGCCGTAGTTTTACCCCTGAGGAGGTACCAAGGATTTTTTATCAACTGAGGAGTTAGGTGCCTAGCTGACTAGGTCTTCCATTTTCCCCTAGGGCCGAAAGGCGACTATGAGAGTCGGCCAAATGGTTGTGCTTTGGTCTTACCGTGAAGAAGTACCAAGGACTTTTCATCGACTGAGAAGTCGGGTGCCTAGCTAACTAGGTCTTCTATTTTTCCCTAGGGCCGAAAGACGATTATGGGAGTCGGCCAAAGGGTTGTGTCTTGGTCTTACCCTGAGGAAGTACCAAGGATTTTTCATCGACTGAGAAGTCGGATGCCTAGCTGACTAGGTCTTCCATTTTCCCCTAGGGTCGAGAGGTGACTGTGGGAGTCGGCCAAAGGGTTGTGCCTTAGTCTTACCCTGAGGAAGTACCAAGGACTTTTTATCAACTGACAAGTCGGGTGCCTAGCTGACTAGGTTTTCCATTTTTTTAGTTATTATGGTGACACAAAAGTTTGGCTAAAGCCGTTTCATCAGATATATTATCAATTATGTAAGGCATGCATTCTTCATAGGGAATTTTCAACATTTAAGAGATTAAACTGAAATCTTAAAGGAAATACCATTGTAGGTGTTCAATGTTCCATGGATGACTGAGGATTCGTCCATTTGGAGCTCTCAATCGATAGGTGCCGCCTCTGAGTTCCTCCATAACAATGTAGGGTCCCTCCCAATTGGCAGCCACCTTCGGAGGAGATTGGTCCACTCCTCACTCAGAACCTGTCATTTTTTCTCAAAAAGAGGAAAGTAGCCCCACGGTGGGCGCCAAACTGTTGATGCTCGTAAACAAACAGTCGATGGGGGTTGCAGAGTTGCCGAATCGTCGAGATGTTGAATTGTCGAGAGGGGGCCGCTTTCCTTCTTTGACATTATGCCTAGTTCTCAGAGCTCGGAGTGGGCGGATCACCTGCACACATAAGAATCATGGGAGTACGGGGCTAGTTTCCCCCGTGATACCTCCGACGGTCAAGTCAGTTGATGAACTTGAGTAGGGTAATAGAACTATGTGTTCTTATGCTATGCGCATTAGAGATGATGATCTCTCAGATTTAGATCAGTAGGAAGGTTTAGATTGCAAACCTGATCCTTCTTCGGGTGGACGGATCATCTGCCCACATAAGAATCACGGGAGTACAGGGCTTGTTTCTCCCGTGGTACCTCCGATGATCAAGTCAGCTAGTGGACTTGGGTTCAATCATAGAGGAATAGTATCTCCTTCTAATATATGACTAGAGAATTTTTAGGTAGTGAGGGAGAGTCCAACCCTTTTTCATGACGAATAGCATATGTATTTATATAGGATGCCAAGGGCCGAATCGGCATCTAGTGAGAATGCAGTTTATGATGATGGCGAGGGGTGAGCTAGAGGCTGAGTCACCCTCTACTCGATACGTGTCGATTGGTGAGTGATGTGGAGTCACTTCTGTGGTATGGGGAATCAGTAGCTGTCGAGGCTTGTCGACAAGTGACGTGGGGTCACTTCTGTAGTATGGGGAATCAATAGCCGTTGAGGCTTGTCAGCGGGTGACGTAGAGTTATAATGATGATCATAAACTGTTAAAAAATACTGAGAAATAATATTCCGAGTCGCCCTTAGGAAAAGTGTCGGTTGATCGATTGGGTAATCATCTTTTGCTCGACTGAGTCCGCCCTTCGAGTCATCTTGGAATGAAGTCGACTCGATCGAACCTGCTCTATTTGTGGGGAACAGCGAACACCCCATAACAGGGGTAGATAGGGGCGCATTACCTAGTAGGTCACTATCAAAGAACAATGTTATTTGCAGGAATGATGGTGTGAGAATAATCAAGTCGTTCAGTGATATGTAAGTATAACGACTGTGATTGGAATAGAGACACATCATATAGTAGACCACTATCTTGAATAACATCATTTGCAGGACTGACGGTGTGGGAATAATCAAGTCATTCAGTGATATGAGAGTATAACGACTTTGATTGGAATAGAGGTATGTCACATGGTAGGCCACTATCTTCGATCGCTTTAAGGAGATAGAGCGTTTAGAAAAGAAAAATCAGATGGTGAATTATCACGTGGTAGATCACTATCTTGATTGAATGATTAGTAAGGGCTCATTGCATGGTAGGCTACTACTAAGAATATTCTCAATTGGAGTTGTTGAGTTGACTATTAGAGGTAATTGTTAATATGATAGTTTATCGTGGACCCTGAAAGTACCCTAGATGGAGGTGAATAGGGTAATTACTAATCTAATCTGATATTAATACCAAATTAAAACTAATAATGCAAAGTTCTTAATAATATGGTATGCAAGAGGATATACAAGGATAAACAATTATACAATAGGCATTATAAATAATAATCGCAAGATATAAAGAGAAATAGTGCACCAAAAACACAATCACAAACAACAAGAATTAATCACAGAGTTCGGTCAACCCACGACCTATGTATCTGCTCCTTACCTCGAGGAGATCTCCACTATATCACAAATACTATACAAACGATTTTTAACATTCACCGATAACGTTTACAATACACATTGTCAATCCTATAAGCCACACTCCTCTAAGTGCTGGACTACCCGTATTATGTTCCTCAAGTGTTTGGATTTATAACCTCTCCTTAGGCTTTATTATCAACACACTCCTCTTAGAATTAACCCTGGTCTCTCTCCAATCACTCCTCTAAGTGTTCTTGTGTATTACAACGTGTTTAACGATAATGTCAAATAAATATTTTGTTTTTTAAACAAGTGAGAACAAATTTGTAAGCTCTCTCAATGAAAACACTCTCACAATCCAAATATAGCTATATATATATATATATTTATATATATAAAAATCAAAATGAAAATAAGCTAGATAATGAGTTTAGTAAAACTTCTCTAAACAAAGAGAGATGAAGATTTGAGGTTAAACTCCTCAAAGATGAAATTGAAATCCTTCTCTTTGTGAAACTATCTTCACATAAACAAACCCTTCATTTTTCTCAAAAACTTGCAGTAAAACTTCACCATAAACCCCTATAGAACAAATAAGGCTTGAGAGCTTTTTATAGCTTCGTAAACAACCAAAAATAGAAACTAGTTGTTACAGGAATATAACCGTTGATCAGTTGATGGATATAGTTGTTTGGTCGACTGATCAACTTACAAATATAATACTGTAAAAACTACTCCTGGTCGGTCGACTGGTTTGGGCTATCGGTTGACCGAAAACATGTATAGCACATTTCTAAATTTTTAAATATTGATATTCTAAATTCAAAATTCAATTTAAAATAGTAAAAGAGCTCCAAAATTAGTAAAATTTAGGAAAACATTTATACACATGAAAATAAACATGTTATAAGAGAAAGTTTTAAAATATCATTTCTCATTTGTGAAAACTTACTGTTTTGCATAACGTTCAAGAATACTAACTCGTTAGAAACATGATTTTGATGGAATCCTTTCAAATAAGTTTTGAGATTCTTTTTTAATAGATTTATAGACTTTGGAAAAGATGTAAAACTATATCATAAAGTCAATAAACTAAAAATGCATATGATGTGATAAATCAAAGAGTGTGTGTGTATAATTTGAGCTTTAAGTATAAAACAAATAAAGTATAAAACTTAAAACACTATACCTAAGAAAATGATCTTCATGAATCTTGATTTTGGATGATCCTCAGCTTGGTAGTATGGATGAAGCACAATATTGAATCTTTAACTTGAATTTTGACAGCTTCATTCCAATATCCGCCAACCTCCAAGATATCTTCGTTAAGACGCAAATCCAACCTGGATGCATATTGGAGGAAAACACAAATACTAGAAAACAAAATTAGAAATTGTTTGTTAATCATCAAAACTAGATTAGAAAGTAGGCTCATAAACATGAGTCCTAACAATCTCCCTCTTTTTAATAATGACAAACAATTTACACAATGAGTATAAAAATTATATAATACACATGTGTAACCAATAGTGAACAAAATGAGATACTCAAAATTCACTTGTCTCTTCCCCTTTGTTAACACCAAAATGAGGAAAACAATAAGAAGAAAGAAAGCAATATTCTCCCCCTATATATAAGCACGAGTGAGTATAAACAAGATGGGAAAAGCACCCCCTATCAAAATGCCACAGAGCATATATCAATTTGAAAAAAAATTAGGCAATTATACACAGATATATGTCATTATGTGGATCACAACACACAACAATATGTGAGCAAAATATATATATATATATATATATATGTCACCATGAAGTGTTCACAAGAGTCTAAAAAAAATACCAAATGAAAGACAATCCAAATACATCGTTTCAAACCAAATGAAAGACAAAACCAAAATACATAGTTTAGAAAAAAACTAAAAAGGCAAACACATAGTTCAAAATTAAATACAAGTCATCGAGAATTTTGTCTTCAAGAATGGGATGGCCCGGAACCCGGAGATGGAGGCCTTTGCTCTGGATAATGGTGCATATACATGTTCAACAATTGTTGTTGCACCCTCAACATTTCTTGTTGCCTACTCTCTATGCTATCAATGCGATCAACCAATCTATCTTTTAAGCTCTCAATCCGGTAAACTAAATAATTTAGAGTGGCCAGAATACTAGAATGGGTGGAAGTTGAAGCACGAGGAGGATGGGAACGAGTCCTAGAGCTAGAGGGAAGGGATGATGATTCAGTAACAGGAGGAGGTACAGAAGCTTGAGAAAGTAGAGGAGGTTCTAGGAGCCTCATCCTAGGAGCCTCATCCTAGTGATACTTGAGCTATCAAAGAATTCATGAATAGACTTTATATTTGGTTCATTTGTAAGGTCAATACCAAAATGTCTGAAAATGTGAGAGAGAAGAGCCCCAAACGGAAGAAACTTAGTATGATTACAAGTCATAATATCAAAAATGACTTTATTATACATGACTTTAATATTTCCAAAAATAGCATACACAGCAGCCATCAAGTTATGAGAAAAATGATCATAACTCCTAGTTTTGGAAATTATGTTATAAGAGATGATACAGGCAATTAATTTAGCAGAGGGAGTGATGGAGCTGTTTGACATAGGGTATTTCTTGCATGGAAGATATATCATAGAGTTGATCGAAGGATCATCAAGGTATAAATCTTCAAGTAAGGAGTCTCTAGTAGGAATGTTAAGGATTTTAGTTAAATCATCAGAAGAGAAAATTATTTCACAACCCTTAATATAGGTTCTGAGAATAGGGGTTTTTCATCATCAGTTTGTTGAAGTACCATATTTGTGTAAAATAGGTAGATAAGATTCAAATAATATGGGACTTGATTAGTATGAGAAAGTAAGTCATGCAACCCTGCATTTTCAAAATAAGTATACAATTGGAAATTTGAAAATTTAGGGAAAATTACTAATCTACCTGGAAAGATGCTTAATTTATAAATATTACGATATTTATCAATCATATGTGGGTTATGAAGGTAGCATTAGGAATTAGAAACATGTGATGCAGAATTATCACCCCTATGATATCTAGATCGCTTAGGAAGAGACATGATTTACCAGATAGATAGATCCTAGAAAATACTAGATAAGAGACAAACTGAAAAGAGAGAGAGAGAGAGAGAGAGAGAGAGAGAGAGAGAGAGAGAGAGAGA
>NC_033794.1:75247562-75280957 GCF_001876935.1 Asparagus officinalis | reverse complement strand
TATTCTGTAAAAATATTATTAATTTGTTTAAAAAAAACTCTAAACACAAATCATCTTTATAAAACATGAAAATAAAAACGCTAAAAATTTGTTCTTTAAGATCAAACATGTTTTGGCACTCAAACACTATTGGTGCCGAAGAGTTTAGGGCCATGACCCTTATTAATAAAATCCAAGGCCCTTGGGTTATGATCCTATTTTGACGCATTTTGTGCACATGTCCGGTTATAGCAATAATTACGCAAATGACCTATCCTATTATAATATGTGCAATAGAATGGATGCACTTATTTGTGATGACCTTTTGATTGTGCATGAGAAATATTTGCAAACAAAGATGGTCTTTTTAAAGCATTTTGTAAATGTGAAATTTTTCTCAAATCAAAACAAAATTTGGCCAAATTACCAAACCTACCACAAAAATCATACTTATACACATTTACATGCTTATGATGAACATAGTGTGCATGTGTGTGCGTGTGTGTGGTGATGAAACTTGATAGAATGCATAAGGAGGAATAATATTGGACTTAGTGGGTTTTGTGCATCATAGCAAAATTTTGCAAGATGACCTTTACGACCACAAATAGAACATTTATAAATTTTACCATACATGTGTGCATAGTATACACGTGGTTTGGAAGAATTAGCACGTGACTTTGCACACAAGTCCATAAGTTTCTTATTATTATCAATGCATGTGTTTAAGGTTGAATCTAAAGATGAAATATGTTCTCTCATTTTATTCAACTCATTATGCACATTTGCATTGGCATTAGAAGTAGAACAAACATGATTATTTTTTAAATAATTAAATTCATTTCTAATTATTTCTACCTCTAATACGACATTATTCTTAGCATGAGATAAGCTAGCTATTTTTAGCTCAAATTATCATTTTTAAATTTAATTTATCATTATTTACTTTAAGTATCATGTTCTCCTTAGCAATGATATCAAATTTGGATGCTAGCAAATCATTATTGGATTTTAAGTTTACATGCTTGCTTTATAAATTTATAAAATTATGATACAATTTGTTATAGGCATTCATTAATCTTTCATAAGTACAAGCAAGTTAATCTATAGATAAATCATTTTTAGATTCGGACTCGCACACCACACTAGGGCAATCGCCTAGTGGCCGTATGCACGATGAAGCTCCAATCTCACTTGAAGCAGAATCCACCGAAAAGTGTTAGATTTCCTCCAAGTTATCGTGATGTGCCTCTATATGTTTCCACAATGTGTAGGCACTATCAAAAGAAGCAAGTTTATTAGAAATAGATGGTTCAAAAGTATTAAGCGAAAATTCAAACAAGAGCTTGTTCATGATAAATATATTTTCATTATCCTTGCTCCATTTGGATTTCTCCAATATGGGCACAACATAAGCACAATCAATTACTTTCCACAATTTGATATTTTTAGATCTAACAAATAGTTTAAATCTAAAAATCCATTGAGCATAAGGAAAAGCATTGAATTTAGGAGCAATATCAATAGCATAACCTAAACTAGGTGCACCATGTATATCCATGAAGACTATGCAAGCAATGAAAATTACAAAACTAGATTAGCAAAATATAGAGCGAGGATCTTTGACTCTAGGCGATTAAGCCACAAATCAAGAGCACCAAGCTCTGATACCAAATGAAAGTACCCTAGAGGTAGGGTGAATAGAGTAATTGCTAATCTAATCTGATATTGATACCAAATTAAAACTAATAATGCAAAGTCCTTGACAATATGGTATGCAAGATATGCAAGGATAAATAATTATACAATAGGTTATATAAACAATAAGCACAAGATATAAAGAGAAATAGTGCGTCAAAAACATAATCGCAAACAACAAGAATTGATCACAGAGTTCTATCAACCCACGACCTACGTCTCCACTCCTCACCTCAAGGAGATCTCCACTATATCATAAATACTACACAATGATGGTTTTTGATGTTCACTGATAACGTTTACAATACACGTTGTTAATCTCACAAGCCACACTCCTCTAAGTGTTGGACTATCTGTGTTACCTTCCTCAAGTGTTTAGATTTACAACCTCTTCCTAGGCTTTACTACCAACCCACTCCTCTTGGAATTAACCCCGATCTCTCTCCAACCACTCCTCTAAGTGTTCTTGTATATTATAACATGTTTAACGATAATCTCAAATAAAGATTTTGTTCTCTAAACAAGTGAGAACGAATTTGTAAGCTCTCTCAATGAAAACACTCTCACAACCTAAATATACTATATGTGAAATACTAAAGCTTAAATAGGTGTGTGTGTAAATAATAAGTAAAACAAACTTAAACTCAAATTAATCTAGCACATATGTATGAAAATCAAAATGAAAATAAGCTAGATAATGAGTTTAGTAAAACTTCTCTAAACAAAGAGAGATGAAGATTTGAGGTTAAACTCCTAAAAGATGAAATTGAAATCCTTCTTTTTATGAAACTATCTTCACATAAACAAACACTTGATTTTTCTCAAAAACTTGTAGCAAAACTTCACCATAAACCCTCATAGAACAAATAAGGCTTGAGAGCTTTTTATAGCTTCTCAAACAACCAAAAAACAGAAACTAGTCGTTACAGGAATATATACCATTGATTGGTCGACTGATATAGTTGTTTGGTGGACTGATCAACTTACAAAAATAATACTGTAAAAACTACTCCTGGTCGGTAAACTAGTTTGGGCTATCGGTCAACCAAAAATATGCATAGCAGATTTCTGAATTTTAAAATATTGATATTCTAAATTAAATTTACCATGTGTTTAGTCACCATTAATTGGTGACTAATCACGTCACAAATATCTACGGGACTACTAGTCCCATAGATTTCGGTCTCACAGCAACACATTATTAGATTCGCCAACCTCTCGCTCCTCAGCTAACCAACCAACCTCGCCTCCTCATCCATCAACAACTCATCATCAACAACATCAGATCAACAACCAAAAACATACCCCCAGAGAGAGAGAGAGAGAGAGAGAGAGAGAGAGAGAGAGAGAGAGAGAGAGAGAGAGAGAGAGAGAGAGAGAGAGAGAGAGAGAGAGAGAATGGACGGACGAGAAATTGACGAGAATCCGACCAAGCCGACTTGTTCAATCTCTTGATGGTGACAATGCGACCACTGTTAAAGAGCTGAGCTTTATAAACAATGTTCAAAGCCTTCTCCCCATGCTCGGAGATGATATTTTTTGACTGTAGGTGTCAAAAATTACCTATAGGTTCCCGCACATAGCTCGAGATGGAGAAAAAATGATGAACATCATTATCTAAGTCAATGAGGATTATCTGATGCTATGAGCAAGCTAACAAGTGCATGAAGCAAGTTGACAAAACATACGAGTCAACAGGACGGCAAAATAGCAAAGAAATGATTCGATCGGGAGTTTTGTTTCACCAACGAAAGACGAAGCACCACTCATGTCTCATTCACTCCATGTGTGTTTCACCTAGGGAAGGTTGTAGATCTCTACTCCGGCTTTCCAACACATTTTGAATCACGTCATTCCGAGATCGAACGGGAGAATTGGAGGCGAAACAATCAAAACGCGCCAACAGCATCTCGGCCAATGGCCAAGACACTACTGGTGTCTCGGCCCAAGGCTGAGACACCAATGGTGTCTCGGCCATTCGTGTCTTAGCCTAAGGGTGAGACATCAGTGGTGTCTCATGCTAAGAAAAGCTATTTTTGCCCGTATAACCTCCCGAAAACCTATTTTTTGATAAGATTCTGGTATTCCTTCAGCCCAGAGCCTCTCCAACTGATTTTGGAGTATCTTTGAATATGGTTAAGTGGTTACAACTGAGAATAATATCAAATTGTTTATTCTTATCCAAAAATAAAGCTTCTGAAGCCTATAAATATAGCCCAAGAGTCTTTATTCACGGGGATGGGGAATTTGGAGCTATCGGCGAAGCCCTATTAATTTGAACAGCAGAGGGGTACAAATTTTAGCAAGGAGGAAGCGAGTTCTTGGCGAGTTCTTCGACAAATAGGAGGAGAGTTCGATAGATCTGCAGCTGCTTTAGTCTCGTTTATTTGCTTCCCTTAAGATTGCACCGTTGCTGTGATCTCGAGAAGAGTGTTTATCTCACCATTGCTAAGATATTCACTTTAATTTCTTATCTTCTTCACGAGGCAACAAAATTAATCGGATCTGATCATTTGGTGGTCCATGGATAAACCCCAGTACCGACAAAGATCTCACGCAAGTAGAAGACCAATAAACGATCTCTCTGCGTGTATTTTCTAGAAAGTTGTAATTTTTTAATTTCTTTTGTGTAGAGAGATCTTATAAAAAGACTCCTCTTTTGAATTCATTGTAAACACCTAAAGTTGTAATGAATTCCTCAAAGAAACTAATTTTTGACATGAACACGCTAGCGACAACAGTGGGAGATAACAGCCTCGCTACCGAGGCTGTCGTGCCGTAACCGATGATCAAGATCCTTGTGGATAGAGGGGTCAAATCTCCCGAGGCTGTCGTGCCGTAACCGATGATCAAGATCCTTGTGGATAGAGGGGTCAAATACGAGTTCGACCAGCAAAAATTTGAGGAGTACATCTCCTCCTACTCCTCCTCCAGATCTTCCTCTCCTTGTAAACGCAGGAAGACCACTTCTGTGGAGAAGGTTCAATGGCCTTCAGATCTGAAGACTCGGGGTGACAATCTTCTCCCAAGTGTTGTTGAAGACTCTTCTCCGGCATCCAAGGAAGTCGGATCTGATGCTCACAATAACTCCCTAAAATCCAAGGAGTTGCCTATTGATAGTGTGTCAGTTCTGACGAAGAGGGCTCGTCAGAGACGGCGCCAACGTCTTGCCCGTCAATTCACTAAAGCTCTGGAGAAGGTGGATGGACTCCGCTATCAAGCGGATTTAGAATTCAGAAGGAGCCAAATGACTAAGCCTTCACCGTAGCAAGCAATAGGTTCCTCCTCCTAATCGCCGACTAACAAATGAGTTCGTGTCAAACGAGTCCGTTCTACTCTTGAGGAGTGCATCCAAAAACGCCATGCACTTCTTGTTCGCACACGAATCCTTGTGAAAATAGCACAAGAATTACAAAAGGAAGAGGTGGTCAAGGAATTACCAAAATCCAAGCAAATTTAGGTGCTAAAGGTCAAAACAACGCCAAGAACGCCAAGAAAGTAGAGATGAAGACTATCAATGAAGATCCTCATGGGCAATGCCAGAAAGGCCTAGTGCTACACATGGCCTCCAACAACAAAATTCTTTGGGTTCATCATGATCTACTTCAAGATGAGCAATGGATAAGGTCTTCTTCCAAGAAGAAAGCCAAATCCAATGGCAAAGGAAAATCTTGTTACGCTACCACAGCAATTCAAGAGGAAAATGACGAAGGAATCCCCACCTTCCCACTTTCCGATGATGAGCATGAAGCTTTTGCTACTAGCGGAGAACCGACCTTTACCACTAGAAGTGGGAACGAGTATCAGTTCAACTATCCCAAGGTGGCCGATCAATCAGCTGAGTAGGAGGTGGTTACAACCACTACCAAAACCTTCTGAAGAAACTCCTCAATGAAAGGAGGTTGCAGCTAAGCAGAAGGATAAAGAACCCCATCATCAAGAGGTTCAAAACCTAAGCAGTCTCGATTTAATCATCCGATTAGAAGAGATAAATCGGGAAGTTTGAATGCACCATACCGCTTCGATGTTATGACCCAACTAGCTAATATCCCAGCGACGATCACTCTATATGAGTTATTGCATCTTTCCAAAAGCACCAGAGAGGCATTCACCATCACTCCTGACTAGCTACCCCAAATAGTTCAATAAGCTTTGACCAAGCAAAAAACCGATATAAGGTTGTCCATGCAGCAAATAAGGGAGTTGCATGCTCAAAGGTTTGAATCCATTCATTGGGCTGAGTCTAGTCGTCACACTGTACCTGTCACGCTAGTTCAAAATGGAGAGACAACAGTGATCCAAACGTAGATGAAGTCATCAAGAAGGCTGATGCACCCCTCGGTAACACTGGGGGTGGTTCAATTGCACCCCTCAATGACATTGAGGGTGGCTCAATTGCTCCTCCTCAACATCGCTTGAGCAGAAATGAAGGTGAGGAAAAGAAGCGGAAGTATGGAGAGTCAGTCACCACCTCCACTAAACGCTTTCTCAAAAGAAAGGAGGCTGAGAGAAGCCAATCAATAGCGGCTGTGGCTACTGTTGATCAAACATTACAATAGCAATCACCACAACTATCACCTGAAACGTAGTGGTACCCTTTCAAAGATGATGAGGTTCCAGCCGTCTTCGAGTATCTCCTGAACAAAAATAAAATCAAGCTACTACCTATTAAAAATCAGGAGGAAGCCAACAAAAGTTCAGACTCAAAATATTATGCGTATCACAGGAGGGTCCTTCATCCCACTAAGGCTTGCCTCATTCTTAAAAATAGAATTGGAGCCTTGGTTGAGGTCGGCGTCATAATGACAGAACAAACCAAATGAGAATGGCAAACACTCCGAAAAGTATATGAGTATAAACCGCTTCTTTCAAAACTCTAACGGGTATATGAGTATGAATTGTTTCCCCTGTATCTAACGAGAAGCTCCTGGAGAATATTACACATGATATTCTTAAGAATAACCTGACATCAATAAAAGAGTTGGAAATAAAACAACTTGCTGCGCATTGGACTCAGTTTCGCCAAAGAACTGAGGGTCGAGTATCTCGAAGCTTTTGGTGATTCCTAACTAATAGTCAACCAAATGTGTAGAGAGTACGAAGTTAGAAACCAGAGCCTGATTCGGTACCACAAGGCGACCGTCGAGATGGCAGACTCATTTGAAGGGTTTTTCATCGAGTACATCTCGCGTCTCCAAAATGCATATGCAGATGCACTGACGACATTAACAGTATCTCTGGCACAACCTCCCAAAACAGAATAATTGGTCATCGTGAGAACTCACCAACTCTTCATACCAGAGTGATCCTTGGGTGCCAAAGAAGAGCACACAACCAGAATCAAACTCGAACCCTGAGACTGGTGTTTCCCTATTATTGATTATGTCTTACACAGTATTTTACCAGAAGTACACAGTATTTTACCAGAAGACATAAAAGAAAGAGACTCGGTCCAGTGAAGAGCACTAAGATTTTATTATAATACAGCGACCCAGATGCTATATCGTCACGCATACGACGGTCTGCTACTCTGATGTCTTTCAACCAAAGAGGCGGAGAAAATTCTTAAGGAAGCACATGATGGAACCTACAGTGTGCACCAACCCGGTCCTAAACTCTACGATCGACTCAGAAGAATGAGATATTATTGGCCAACCATGGTCAAGAACGCAATTGACTGCACCAGGTGATGCCACACATGTCAAGTACATGCAAATTATATGCACCAGCCCCTGGAACATTTGCACCCTTCGGCTACTTCGTGGCCATTTAAGACATGGGGAATGAACATTGTCGGTCCTAGTTTCCTACCGTCGATTAAAGGTAACCACTTCATCCTAGCGATTACTGATTATTTCTCCAAGTGGCTGAAGCCATTCTGCTGAAAAAAGTGAAGACGAGTAATGTTGTCGCATTCATCAAACACCACATTATCTATGGATATGGTATTCCGAAGTGAATCGTGCATGACAACGACCATCAGTTTGTCAATAACGCTTTCATCAAATTTTGCGGAAAGTTCCGAATTGAAGACGTCTCATCAACAACATACAATCCCACTACAAACGGATTGGCTGAGGCCTTCAACAAGATAATCATAAATATTTTGTCGAAGCTCGTGAAAACTAACAAACGAGATGGGATGACAAACATGGCAAAGCTCTCTGGGCCTATCACACCACAGTCCGCACGCCTAATGGGGCAACCTCGTATTTTCTGGTATATGGATGTGAAGCTATCCTCCTGTCAAAGATTCAAATTCCATCCTTGCATATTGCTCTCGCAACAGGGATGACGACCGATGAACAACATCAAAAACATCTTAAAGAACTGAAGATGTTAGATAAAAAGTGCTTAGAAGCTCAATAGCAAATTCAATTTTATCAAGCCAGAATTTCAAAGGCTTTCGATAAGAAAGTCTGACAGGGCAGCTTTAAGGAAAGAGACTTGGTCCTTGTCGTTCGACGACTGATGATTCTCAATTCTAAGAAGAAGGGAAAATTCCAACCCAAATAGGAAGGACCATTCATGGTAGAAATAGTTTACTCGAACGACGCAAATCGCTTGGTCACCAAAAATGGTAACAAACTTATGATGCCAATAAATAGAAAGTTCCTAAAGAAGTACTATCCCTAGTACATCCGGGATAACCTATTTAATGGGAAGTTCCCGGAGAATGCTATCCATGGTATTTTTAAAGATAACCCGAGATCGGTTGATTATCCAGGATGGAGATCAATCATCTGAATAATTCATTATTAATCACGAGATAGAAAAATAATGATTAAGGATCTCCTTACTGTAGTTATTTAATCATTTTCAAGATGATTAAAACCCTCCTACTATGATTTTCGGAACGCCTTTCGTTGAGATGAGATTCAATGACTTCATCGAGTTAATCTTCCCTCACGAAGCTCCTACTATGACTCTGAGGTCCTTCAAGGATGAAACACAGTTCATCTGCCTTTTGCCAAAACTCTTTTCGGTCATTGGCATCTTTCGGATGACTAGGATTCTCTTGTGAAGTGAAAGATAATAAAAAAAATCTTCCTTCCTTTGTCCATAATCCTTGGTTGATTTCAATCACCAGGATTAATTCCACCCACTCCCACTATGTTTTGGAGCCTTCTTGCGTCAAGATGAAATTTAATGATTTCATTCGATCAATCTTTCCTCACGAAACTCTCATAGTGTAATGGTGGAGTGCTTAATGATTCACTGTCTTCCACCACAAAATCCCTCACTGATCAAATTAATTGACAGTGAGTCCGCAAAATTCTTCGTGATTAGGTCTACCCTAACTCCCACTATGTCTGTGTACTTAACACTCCTACTATTAAAGTCCTGACACAACACTTGAAATCTTAATCTGATGACCTGTGGTGATAGTCGAACCTCTTCATGTTAAGTCCCTATCACTTGACACCAAAGACCCCCACTGAATGATTTGTACAAATCAATATTCATATTGTTATTTGTACCTCCACTCCCACTGTTTATTGGTCAAACCTTCCTATAGTTAGGATCAAAGCCAAAATCCCCTCTTGATTCCTTCAATGAACGAGAGGTCCACTTTCAAAATCAGAGTTCTCTTTCGATAAACGAAAGGCATCCACCCAAGATTGAATGATCAAACCTTTAAACAGTTAGGATCATCTAAAGCCCTCACTTGGTTAAACTTTCCCACGGTTTATACCAAAGTTAGAATTTTATCTAGATAAACGAGAAATTTATCTTCAGATCGAGTAACCAATCCTATAAAAGTTAGGGTTATCCAGATCTCTTTGATTCTCGGAGTGGAGATCCCACTCTTAGTTTCACCTTTTCGGATTCTTGAAGTAGAGATCCCACTTTGAGTTTCTTTTACAGCAGGAGATAAAATATAAAATTCTTCCTCTCTAGCATCATCTTGATAAATGAGAAATTTATCTTCAGATCGGGTAACCAATCCTATAAAAGTTAGGGTCATCCAGATCTTATCGATTCTCTGAGTGGAAATCTCACTTTGAGTTTTCTTTACAAGAGATAGAATATAAAATTCTTCCTCTCTAGCATCATCTTGATAAATGAGAAATTTGTCTTCAGATCGGGTAACCAATCCTATAAAAGTTAAGGTCATCCAGATCTTGTCGATTCTCAGAGTGGGAATCTCACTTTGAGTTTTTTTGCAGGAGATAGAATATTACATTCTTCCTCTCCAGCATTGGGTTCGTCTTTGCTCCTAGAGAAGACACAACATTTCCATAACCACAATCCATATTTTTTACATATGGGGTAATTTATCTCGACCCCTAAATAGAGATAAGTATACATCTAACACATGTTGTCGGTTAGTCATTTGCCATAAAAAGGATGCCAGAATTCATGTCTGGGGAATTTATCTCGACCCCTGAATAGAGATAAGTCTACACCTAACACGCGTGGCCAGTTAATCTTTTCTATAAAAAAAAGACTCCAGAATTTATGTCTGGGAGAATTTATCTCGATCCCTAAATAGAGATAAGTCTAAGCCTAACACGCGTTGCCGGGTGATCCATTCCCTTGAAAACATTAAAGTCTATATATTCAAATTCATAGCATCAAGTCTAAGAGAGTTTATTCTCTTAGCGCAATATTACATGTGAAACGGATTTTAACAATTCACATGCTAGCTCGATTCAAACGGTAATCGGTAAAGGCGTGTCAAATCCGTTGAGGGCTGAGGGTTTACTAAAAATCCTATGAGCATCCCGTGAGGGATGATTAAGTCTATGTATTTAAAATTATAGCATTAAGTCTAAGAGAGTTTATTCTTTTAGCATAACGTTTCATACGGAACAGACTTAAACAATCTACATGCTAGCCCGATTCAAACGATAATTGGTAAAGGTACATCAAATCCATTGATGACTAAGGGTTTGCTAAAAATCCTACAAGTATTGTGATTATTTATCCCGGATGAGATGAAAATCATAAAAATAGAAATGCGCTAAGTAAAAGATTTTGTTTTCATTAATAAGGTCCAATCAAAATGAAGATGCAAGAGCGAAGGCTATCGATCCGAATGCAATCTACGACTGAGAATTCAAAGTTCCAACCTAGGGAGCTTATCTGCATAAGTCTGCTCAAGCTTAGCCAGTAGATTAGCTCGGATTGAATCTTCAGAAGTGTCTAATATCCTCGTAGCTTCACTTCTTAACCTGGCCAGTTTCTTCTCTGTAGGCTCCAACTTCTCAAGTGCCTGTCTTCGGGAGCTTTCGGTGTCTGCTAGTTCCTCTTCAATAACGGCACGAGATTCTTTGGCGTACTTCAAGGCCTTTTCAAGATCGACTATATCCTCATTGGCCGAGGCTATAGAGCTAAGTAATTTGGCCCTAGCCTTGTCCTTCCTCAAGAGATTGGCCATCATCTGCATAACAGAGCCCTCCTGTGACTGAAGTTCACTCCTAATAGATAATCTGGTGTTATGCTATTGCTTCAGCTCGAACTCCAACTGAGCATCCACAAAAGAAGAAGCACATTTAGCCTTCCACTCCCCCAACTCTTAGAATTCATGCTCTAATACGACGAAATCTACAGTGAGGGAATCAGCTAACTCTGAGTATCCCTCCTCTCTAATCATCGTCATATGGCGGGCAAGAGATCACCTGAACTGATCAAAATAATATTCATGATGAAGGATCTTCTTAATTATTCTACAGTGAGGGGATCAGTATCGGATAACAAGGCCATGATGCGCTCATATGGGGACGATGGAAGCCCTACAAATAGTTTTGCAGAGGGATAAGAAATTCTGAAATATCATCTAGAAATTCAAAACAAGTTATGAACTTACCAGCGTCAGCAGAAGTCCCTTCAGTTCGACACTCTGTGCTTGGCTCCGTCAATCCTACCTTGGGAACTAACAAAATTGTGGTAGACATAATAGTCGTCGGTATATCGACTCCTCCAAATGATCTAGTGATGTCTGTAATCATCGGATCTGAAGGGACAGTAGCCTGAAGTTGGGAACTAGGCGGCTGAGCTGTAGCCACGGCTCCCTCCAATGATGAAGGGATAGAACCCTTAGGCTGGTCAGAAACGCTGATAATTGTAGTTGTACCGGCCCCAGTGGCTGGTCCTATAATTAAAACTCCCCGTGGATAAGTAAAAGTAAAAAAGAAATTAACAAATGAAGAATGGTGATCTCTGAATTAGATGCATATCCACAGATGAACCACTCTCAATGGATGGTCCTGCAATCTCACGAGTGGCTTGCTCTGTCAACATATCAACGAGCAAGTGATCAAATCTTGAGAAGCTCGACGCTGAGACAAATGTATGTTCGCTTGATCGTCTAGTGTCCACACCATGGAAAACCTCTTCCTCAGTTGGTCCCTGCATTATAGCATCTACACAAGAGCCTAAATATTGAGCAGAGAGAAAGAAGCTAGAATTCATAATAGTGGGAATCAGATTCACCTCTAGCAGTAGTAGCAGATTCTGTTACCCCGACATTCGTTCACGTATCCTTCAATATGTCTAAAAGAGAATGAAGCGTGAAAACAATTAAAGGGGGAACAAGTTCTGAATTGCTTAACTCCCTTAATTGCCACTTGAATAGTATACTACCGATGTTAGATATACCTGGACTTAGGATCCTCAACTCAACACTGGTACCCTGGCTAACACCTGCTCCAGCCCTGGTATGCATGGGCTCTTCATTAATAGCCTCACACACCTGCTGCACAAAGCTCAGGCCTTCGAAATGGGTAAAGTTGGAGAAGATAGAGTCATACGGGAATTCACCTTCTCCGCACCCCCCTAAAAACATGGGACATGATTAAGTCCGAAGAATCCATAAGAGAACTAGTTAAAGGCTACATAGTAGTGAAGCGTTACCTTCTTCTCCACCGGTAGCTACATTGCCACGTAACTATGCATCGCGAGCGCGTGGATCGGCATATAACTTATGCGCCGTCTTCTTTCGCTTCAGGGATCGAGCCTCCATGTGGGTAATAAGTCTCTCACGCGTGGATTTGGCATGCACCTCAACCCGTACAAAAGTCTCAGCGGTGGACCGGGACCTCGTGCGATAGAAAATAAGAGGATCTTCTTCTTCAACCATCCCACCTGGGGTAACAAGAGTCATCTTGTTAGGATAAGTAAACAAAACCTCTCGCTTTGGCTTTTGTGGAGCTGGTGGAGGTGTATGCAAGATAGATCGTTGTGCCCGATGAGAAAACACTAGACTCAGTAATTCTAAGAAGAAAGAGTCTGACAGACCTGTCTCAAGATCTTCCTCATCACCTCTAAATCTGATATTTGTATCTCCAAGGTCTTCTTCAGAAGTCTCCTCTTCATCATCAGTAGGAAGGAGCTCCTCCTCGTCCTCTACTCTATGTTTGCCTTTGCGGGAAGACTTGACATGCTTCTTCCCCTGCTTCTTCAAAAGCTCAGTGTCACAGACATCCTTAGCAGCAGATTGAACTAAGTCTTTGGCCTCCAACTCTGTAATGTCCTTCAATTTCACAAGCTTGTTTGCAGCAATGAGTCGTTTGCAGCAATGAGTCGTTTGCAGCAATGAGCCACTTGCAGCTGAGGAAAGTAAGTTGTGGATTACGCCTGGATGCAGGGAGAGTAAAAGTGGCGCTTGTGCAACCTGTCAAATGCCAAAGCCATGCTCGAACACCGTCTATGAGACCACCCTCAGTCCTCAAGCCTCGGTTTGGGTTACCAACATACAGTTGGTCATAACCAAACTGACGAGCAAACCGACAAGGTAAATAAGGCTCTATGTGGCATCCTCCTTTCACCCGAAAGACGAGATACCCAGAGCGGATATTCACCAACCATCAAAAACATCCTACATCAAGGGAAGTATGGCCTGTTCTCGGTTTCTCTTCATCAATCAATACCTCATCGTAATGGCCAGAGAAATGAGGAAAATACTTGAAGTCTTCAAAAACCATTTGCTCTCTTCTAATAATTGCAAGAGGGGCACAGAGGTATCGGCGGTGCTTGGCGCTAACATCAAATCGTTGCGCTGAAAGTCAACATCGGTCAACACGTAGTCATGAGTTAATGTCGGACAACGCTTTGCGATGAAAGTCAACGCCAGTCAACGTATAGCCAAAAGTCAACGCTAGTCAACACGTAGCCGAAAGTCAATGCCAGTCAATGTGTAGCCAACATCGGTCAACTCGTTGCGATGCAAGTCAACACTGATCAGCGCATAGCCATGAGTCAACGCCAGTCAACACATTGTGATGAAAGTCAACGCTGATCAACTCGTAACCATGAGTCAACAACCGATCAATGTGTTACGATGAAAGTCAACACCGGTCAACGCGTAGCCATGAGTCAACGTCGATCAACCCGTTGCGATGAAAGTCAACACCGGTCAACACGTAGCCATGAGTCAATGCAGGTCCACGCTAGTCAACACAATGATAATTTTCTCCGAAACAAGGCTCAAATCAATTCCCGGTCAAAGGATAATTCCAGGATTTCAATCGTGATTCAGATACGAATCGCTGACGAAGATAATCTGTTCAACGTTGATTCAATGACACAAGCTATAATTTGGAAATCAACACGCCAGCTTCAGTTCAAGATTTTGACAACCATCAGATGATAAACGCAGCACCAGAAGAATTTTAGCTATTCGACAAAATACTGAATAGACTAAAAGCTGAAGAAGTCAACAAATTGAAGGCCGGTCGTATCATATCCAAAGTATTCCAGGCTCCTCTATAAAAGAATGAGACTAAAATACTTTGGAGGGGGTATCAGTAGGCGTCAAAAATTACCTATAGGTTCCCATATGCAGCTCGAGACGGAAAAAAGATGATGAACGTCATTATCCAAGTCAACAAGGCTTATCTGATGCCGTGAGGAAGCTAACAAGCGCATGAAGCAAGTTGACGAAACATACGAGTCAACGGGACGGTAAAATAGCGAAGAAACGATTCGATCGGGAGTTTTATTTCACTAACGAAAGACGAAGTGCCACTCGTGTCTTATTCACTCCACATGTTTTTCACCCAGGGGAGGTTGTAGATCTCTACTCCGGCTTTCCAACGTATTTTGAATCACGTCATTTCGAGATCAGACAGGAGAATTAGAGGCGAAACACTCGAAACGCGCCAACGGCGTCTCGACCAAGGCCGAGACACCACTGGTGTCTCAGTCCAAGGGAGAGACACCAATGGTGTCTCACTCCCAGAAAAGCTGTTTTCACCCGTATAACCTCCCGAAAACCTATTTTCGATAAGATTTTGGGATTCCTTCAGTGCAAAGCCTCTCCAACTAATTTAGGGCTATCTTTGAATGTGATTAAGTGGTTGCAACTGAGGATAAGATCAAATTATCCGTTCTTATCAAAAAAACAGAGTTTCTGAAGCCTATAAATACACCCCTAGAGCCTTTATTCACCGGGATGGGGAATTTGGAGCTGTCGGTGAAGCCCTGTCACTTTGAACAGTAGATGATACGGCATAAACATGTACCAAAAAATGTTGCAAGTGCACAACCGTGTCAAGTTATAGTATAAAGATATCGATCCCACGAGGAAGGTGTTTTATAGGAGAAAATATAAAATCGGTTCTTATGTTGTGTACGTGAAAAATAGGAGTGATGAGTGAATGTGATTGTGAAGAGATTAAGAGAGTGAAGATTGTGTGTAAATAGGCGCAAAATGTAAGTGAGAGTGGATGTGACAAAGAATGAATGTGATCAATAAGGCAAGAAGGAAGAATGAATAAAATCGAGAAACAAATAAAAATCAAGAATAAAAAATAAAATTCAAGAATAAAAGAAAATGCAATAAATTAAAGATGGTGGATTCAATTACAGATATGGATAATCTAAAATTAAACCCACTTCTTAGAAAATGGTGATTCCCTAGAGGATTCTAGCCTAAAGGCGAATCAAAAAAAAAAAAAACTAAACTCAAGAGGGTTCTAGCCTTAAGGTGAATAGTGTAAGAAATTAAAATCTAACTACAAAATAAATTGCAAATTCTAAACTACAAAATAAATTATAAGAATTAAATGTAGAAAAATAAATCTACTCTATAAGCATGAAATAAATCTAATCTATAAGCATGAAATAAATCTAAGGCAAGAGGGTTCTAGCCTCTTGGCTATTTAACAAGAAAATAAAATCTAACTAAGCATAGAAATAAATCTCTAAACTAATAAGCAATAAAAGAGAAATAAAAGAGAAAAAGGAAAGAAATGCAAACCTTTAAATAATTCTTCATCTCCATCTTCATCATCCAACAAAGAGAAGAAATATTTAAAGTGGTAAACAAATTATTATTATTAATTGTAATAAAAAGTTACAAATTTGGAAGGCCTTCTCAATTAGGAGTAGCCCTCCTCTCCAAAAGGAGTTACAAAATTTTTCACACCTCTAACCCCTCACTCTCTACTCCTATTTATAGTAAACATCAGTGAATGAGAACCATTGGATCAAACTTGAGCCCCAAGACAAGCAAAATCAGTCATTAACTCGCGCTACAGTAAACTGGCATCGATGCAGGTATCGATGCCCACATCGATGCCGACATCGATACCCACTATATCCAAATTCTGATTTCAAGGATAGCTTCGTCTCGTCAAGATAAGCGATTTTTATATATTATATATTAAATTCCGCCTTCCGGATTAGGAGATATCGTCGTTTCTTTGTGGCCAACCATTTTGAATATGATTTCTTTTCATATTGGATTTTTGATTTTCTCCGGCTTCTACAGGCTACTCGTCTTGATTTTGGGCTTTTGGATAATTTGGAAATTGATTTTCCAATGGGCTTCTTTGCTTCATTTCTTCATTTAATCAATTGGTTTTTGTTGAGAAATGAGAGTTTGAGATTTATTCTTTATTAACCTGCAATTAAAAGATAAAAACAATTATTAGTGGTATATTTATTCATATAAAATAGATAATAAGGGTATAAAATTATAATAAAATGTGATTATCAAATACCCCCATACCTAAACTTTTGCTAGTCCTCTAACAAAGAAAGAAAAATAAAAGAAAACCTAACTCACTTTCGCAGGAATCGCAGTTGTATTTAGCGCATACAACAAGCTTTTAAACCCCTAGGTTACCCTAGTAGACGAGTTGTAGTCTCGTGAGGGTTTGCAGTGAATATACCCACAAAATTCGGTCATCTTGCCAAATTAAAGAAGTTAGTAAATAACTAAATTTACTTGATAATTGAAGCTAGTTATTACTCAAGAAAACATTTTTATATATAACTCTAAGGTAAATTTCCTAGAAAATCTTCTCATTATAGCAATACAAAACCAAGCCAAACTTAGAAATTTAATTTAAAAGTTTTAAAAAGAACATGCTAACTCTTTGTTTAAAATAATATTCAAGTTGCTTGATCTAAAATATTTTCCAAGACCATATATACAAATATAACTATATATAAAACATTTATTTTATTTTATTTAACTCTTTCTTCCTTGGTGATTTTTTTTCTATTTTAATGGGCTTTCTAAGCGACCATTTAACGAGTTTTGGGCCAATGGATCTTAACCCAATTGGGCTTAGGTCATTAAGTATGAAAATACTCTTTGGGCTTAATTACTCGGTCAACTTAGGCTTTATAAGATAGAATCACCTTGAATTTAAGCGTTTTTTTTCTTTTTGGTGCCCATTTTTCGCACTCTTCTTTTGCAATATTTTTTTTAATGTATATGTATATATATTCTGAAAAATATGTAAGTCAAGACACTTTGAAAAATTATTTTTAACTCTAAGCTAAGCATGCATAAATTCCATTATTTTAAATAAAAATCTAAGTTAAGGCTTAAGTAAAATATACTACTTTGAAAATCATTTCTTAAAGAATTTATTTAGAGTTATCATAAAAGGTGAACTTGAGTAAATAACAGATTAGAAAATTTAAAATTTATCAAATAAATCAATTATTACATAACTCTATCAATTTGGCAAGTGACGATATTTTTATAAATTTTTTTTAAAGGAAAAGGAAAAAAAATGACAAAAATGCACTAAAAATGTAAAATAAAGATAAAAAAATAACTAACTCCCACCCCCACACCTAAATTTTACATTGTCCTCAATGCAAACTCTATGATGCACAAAGTGAAGCAGATAAGAAGTGAAATACTTACATTTGGTCGGCTGATAAAAATCTGTAATTACCTTTGGTCTGAGGAGGATGGAATCAAAAATTTATTCTTCTTTCTCTTTTTTTTCTTTTCTTTTTTTTCTTTTCTTTTCTTTTTTTCTCTTTTTTTATTATTTTCTCTTTTTTTATTTTTATTTTTTTCAACTGAATAAGAAACTCTCGAACGAGAGAAGAATAAATTCTTTTTATTATTATGAAATAAAAAAACAAATAATGTAGAATGAAGTGTTCAACACGAAGAGCTCGTATTCTACATTGAATCCTACCTTATTATTAAAAATTCTTCCCCGAATTTTAAATAAATTCAGAATGATATAATCAATAATGTGAAATTCCAAGCATTTCGGGGTGTTCAATAATTCTTACAACAAAGTAAGGTAGGTATTATTGGTGTCATGCATTTTGTATTTCTTAATGAACTCAGACTCTTGTACTGTGAAGTTTTGTTTTCTAACAACCAATTCTTCTGTAGAGTTCTGAAAATTTGGTTGTTGATTATTCTCTAAGAATCTAAGTTCATCAAGAAAGAGTTCTTCAAAATTTAATTCAAAGCAGCAAATGTTTAACACAGTTTCATTATTCTCAAGGACCTGATCTGCTTCTTCTAAAAACTCTAACTCTTCATCAAAAAATTCCTCAAAACTTAAATCAGACTCTTCTTCTTCTTCTTCTTCTTCTGATCTTTCCTGAATGTAATTTATTTCTAGAGGCTGATTATTTGACTGGTCCCCTGGATTAAAAATGTTGAGATCAGCAGTCAAATTCCCAAAGGATGGTTTCATTTGACCAGTTCTACAGTTGATGAGAGCATTAGAAGTGGCTAAAAAAGGTCATCCTAAGATGACAGGTGTCTGTCCTTTAGGATTGGAAACAGGCTGTGTTTCCAAGACTACAAAATCCACTGGAAAAATAAAATCTCCAACCTTAATCAGAACATTCTCTAACTCACCCATAGGGACCTTAACAGATCTATCAGCCAACTGTAAGGTGCATTTGGTTAGGTTCAGTACACCTAGACCCAATTGCTGGTAGACTGAATATGAAAGCAAATTGATACAGGCCCCTAAGTCTAAAAGCGCCTTATCAATGTGAGTATTACCAATGATACATGAAATGATGGGGGAACCTGGATCTTTACGTTTCAAAGGTATGAGATTTGATAGCATTTCACTGATATTGGTGGCTAAAAAAACTTTCTTTGGAACATTTATTCTCCTCTTCTTAGTGCATAATTTTTTTAAAAATTTAGCATAAGATGGAATTTGTTCAATTACATCTAAGAGAGGAATATTGACCTTAACCTGCTTGAATGTTTCTAGGATCTTCTCCTCTTGAGGGGAGTGTTTCTAGGATCTTCTCCTCTTCAGGTTCTTGATCATCTGAGGAGGGTGATTGTTGAATAGATTCATCAGAAGGAGAAGAAGAAGGAATTTGTACTGGATCAAAAGTTTGACTTGGAGGAGTTCTCACTTGATTATCGACCTGTCTACCTGGCCGAAGTGAATGGATTGCATTCACTTGAGCTTCATAGGATGAACATCATCCTTTGTCCTTAGGGTTGACCACGTGTTGACTCGAAAATTTTCATTTCTCTCTTTCACTACGGCACTAGCTAGTTGACCAAGTTGGGATTCTAATCTAGCTATAGATTGAGTGTTGGAATTGAGCATTTGTCCGGTTGATTGCATAAAGGAATTCAGAGTGCTGGATGTTTGAGTCAACATATTCGTGGTTTGAGTGGAGGCCTTAATTATGGTTTCCAAACCCCTTTCCAAGACATTGAGACCTTTATCCTGATCTGGATTGTGAGGAGTCTGAATTACAGCTTGATGAAGAGGAGACTGGTTTTGATACGGCAGATTGGGTTGTTGAAATTGTGGATTGAAAGGAATTGTGTTTCCTCTAAGAAAATGTTGGGTCGAAGCGGGAGTAAAGTTTTGAGTTCCGGGAGAATTTTCTTGATTCCATGTAAAGTTGGGATGATTTCTCCAACCTGGATTGTAGGTTAGAGAAAATGGATCATTTTTGGGGTGCTGGAATGCAGCGTTCATCTGTTCTAATACATGGTTGTTTCCTAGGAGAGGGCATTCCTCTGAAACGTGGGTAGGAGACCGACAATTATAACATCCTGGGGCACAAACATGATTGATTTGAGCTGGAGCTCGTTCCTTAATTTCTAAGACTTCTAACCTCCGCAGAATTGTCGCCATCTTCGCTTCAGAAGCAATGTTTGACTCCAAGGAAAGACTACTAGACTTAGAATGGGGAACTGATGAAACCTTATCATCACAGTGTTCCTATTGCATTGTTTTCTCGGATAGACTCTCCAGAAATTCCCAAGCTTCATCGGCGTTTTTCCTCGTGAAATCCCCATGGCACATTGATTCTAAGGAAGTTTTTGCAGAGTAATCTAATCCCTCATAAATTA
Source organism: Asparagus officinalis (assembly GCF_001876935.1). Taxonomy (NCBI): domain Eukaryota; kingdom Viridiplantae; phylum Streptophyta; class Magnoliopsida; order Asparagales; family Asparagaceae; genus Asparagus; species Asparagus officinalis. The sequence goes on along the minus strand of NC_033794.1, from coordinate 75,260,721 downwards.
TTTGGCACAATCGTCATTTTTCTAAACCGTGATGAGGACATTGGATGAGAAGATCTTTAAATCGGTCAAAATACTTCCAAAAAGGTTCACCCGGGACAATTTTAAAATTCATGATGCTGTTTCTTAGCTTTATCGTTTTATGGATAGGAAAAAATTTCTTAAGAAAAACGATGATAAATTCCTCCCAAGTAGTGATGGAATTTACGGGTAAGCTATACAGCCATTTTTTTGCTTTGTCTTTGAGAGCAAATGGAATAAATATGAGTTTGATCGCATCTTTTGTTAATTCTCTCATTTTAATCATAATACACACTTCCTCAAATTCCGAGATAAAAATATATGCATCTTCTGTTTCATTTCCAAGGAATTTGAGAAGCATGTTTATGTAATACGGTCTAAGCTCAAAATTTATTCCATTTGTTTCGGGGAGCCTAATGCAAGAGGGGATTGCATTCCTAATAGGATATCACATATCTTAAAGAACGGGTGGATTAGGATGCTCTATTTCTATGATTGGTTCAAAGCGAATTAAACGATGTGTATTATCCCTAATCTACTATTGCATACACCAACTATTTCTTTTTATACTTTTTTTTATTTATAAAAGTTAGTTTTTTTTAAGTGAGGAGAGAATGGAAAAAGAGAAAAAAAATCCTAACTAAAACAAATCAAAATCAATCACTTTTTAATCACTCTAACTCTAGGGTTAAGCCTAACTCAACTAGACTAGTTCCTAACCAAAAACTCCTAAAGTGAAAAGATTAAAGTTTTACCCGGGTAGTTAGCCAGGTAAGGATAGTACTAGTGGGTGATCAGAGATCAATTAAGTAACTCGTTCCTTACGGAGCGCTTTACGCAACCCCTAAACCTTGCCTTAGACACCAACTAATCCAAGAAAACTTAAACCGGTTCACTTAAGGATTCTTTGTTCCTTATTGAACTCGAATCCTTAGGGCCAACGTCTAATGAGTTTTATTAGATTTGGGTGGTGTAGTGAAGAATTAGTGATTTTTGGGCTAAGGAAAGGGTGATGAAATCCCTCACCTTATCTTGATTATGGGGTTTTACCCTTAAAAATATTTTTAAGTGTGTGCCAAATCAAGATGCTCAAATCACTTGGTGAATTCCTACTAACAATATGAAATACAACACTACGAATTAAAAACAACTAAAAAGGATGAAAAAGAAAAAATCTTTTTTTAATTAGGGTTTATAATCAAACAAATGAGAAGGGGGAATTATTTGAATTTATTATCTTGTTAGTAAATGTCAAAGTGAAAGATGGATTTTATTATGGTCAACAAAAATAATTTTTTTTAAATCCTAATTATCTCTAATTGTGAAGCTAATTAAAAAGGGTGGAATTAAAAAGGCTAGAAAGAAGACTTACCCGGAAGCAAATCTTCAAATCCTAGTTCTCCAATCCGCGATCTTCAAGCTCCAAACGTTTCCTTCAGAATAAACACACAAGTTAAAGAACCAAAATAATTAAAACCTACTTAAGCACCTTCCCCGGCAACGACGCCAAAAACTTGATGCGGCATAAACATGTACCAAAAAATATTACAAGTCCACAACCGTGTCAAGTTATAGTATAAAGATATCGATCCCACGAGGAAGGTGTTTTGTAGGAGAAAATATAAAATCGGTTCTTATGTTGTGTGCGTGACAAATAGGAGTGATGAGTGAATGTGATTGTGAAGAGATTGAGAGAGTGAAAGTGATAGTGTGTAAATCAATGTTTTTTAGAGTGGATGTGAGTAAAAATAAATAAATGTGATCAACAAAGCAAGAAGGAAGAATGAATAAAATCGAGAAACAAATAAAAAATCAAGAATGTAAAGATAGCGGATTCAATTAAAGATATGGGTAATCTAGAATTGAATCCTCTTCTTAATCTAAACTAATAAGCAATAAAAAAGAAATAAAAGAGAAAAAGAAAAGAAATGCAAACCTCTAAATAATTCTTCATCTCCATCTTCATCATCCAACAAAGAGAAGAAATATTTAAAGTGGTAAAAAAATTATTATTATTAATTGTAACAAAAAGTTACAAATTTAGAAGGCCTTCTCAATTAAGAGTAGCCCTCCTCTCCAAAAGGAGTTACAAAATTTTTTACACCTCTAACCCCTCACTCTCTACCCTTATTTATAGTAAACATCAGTGAATGAGAGCCATTGGATCAAACTTGAGCCCCAAGACAAGCAAAATCAGCCATTAACTCGCGCTACAGTAAACTGGCATCGATGTAGGCATCGATGCAGGTATCGATGCCAGCATCGATGCCCACATCGATACCCACTATATCCAAATTCTGATTTCACGGATAGCTTCGTCTCGTCGAGATAGGCGATTTTCATATATTATATGTTAAATTCCGCCTTCCGGATTAGGAGATATCGTCGTTTCTTTGTGGCCAACCATTTTGAATATGATTTCTTTTCATATTGGATTTTTTATTTTCTCCGGCTTCTACATGCTACTCGGCTTGATTCTGGGCTTTTGGATAATTTGGAAATTGATTTTCCAATGCGCTTCTTTGCTTCATTTCTTCATTTAATCAATGGGTTTTTGTTGAGAGATGAGAGTTTGAGATTTATTCTTCATTAACCTGCAATTAAAAGATAAAAATAATTATTAGTGGTATATTTATTCATATAAAATAGATAATGAGGGTATAAAATTATAATAAAATGTGAGTTCTTGGCGAGTTCTTCGACAAAAAAGAGGAGAGTTCGATAGATCTGCAGCTGCTTCAGCCTCGTTCATCTGCTTCCCTTGAGATCGCACCGTTGTTGTAATCTCGAGAAGAGTGTTTATCTCACCGTTGCTGAGATATTCACTTCAATTTCTTGTCTTATTCATGAGGCAATGAAATCAATCGGATCTGATCATTTGGTGGTCCACGGATAAACCCCGACACCGGCAAAGATCTCATGCAAGCAGAAGACCGATAAACAATCTCTCTGCGTGTGTTTTCTAGAAAGTTGTAATTTTTTAATTTCTTTTGTGTAGAGAGATCTTATAAAAAGACTCCTTTTTTGAATTCGTTGTAAACGCCTGAAGTTGTAATGAATTCCTAAAAGAAACCAACTTTCAACGTCAACACCGATAAGAAATTGTCGGTGGCCGATCTGAGCTCATCAAGGCTGAACTTGGCAAATTGCGAGAGAGCATTACGATCAGATTTCCCCCCATTTTATACAAAAATCGAATGAAAAAACAAACTTTAGGCAAAAATGAAGGAAATTAAAAGGGGAAAGCGAAGGATCGATCGATGAAGTACGGTAATCATCGGATTTGATGACTGAAGAGCTCCTAAAGTGATGAGATCCCCACCAACAAATGAAGAATCTTGAGCAACGACCTCCCGTTGATTTTGATCTCAGCTTTTTCTTCCTCCTCCTCTTCAAGACTTTTAGTAGCAAAGTGAAGTGATGAGTGAAGTTATAGATCCAGGATCACCGAAATCTACGGGACTAGTAGTACCGTAGATTTGTGGCATCATTATTAATCGCCAATAATTGCCGATTAAACATATAGATCTAGTAGTCCCGTATGTTTCGAATAGGCTGTTTTTCAAAAAAACTCTCTCTCTCTCTCTCTCTCTCTCTCTCTATATATATATATATATATTTTCATCTCCAACCCATTACACCAAATTTTACACCAAAAAGAATATTCTTTTTATTATTCTTATCTTTTAATATTTATATCTATTTAAAATATTTAACAAATTATATAATTATATAATACATTACATATAATTAATGATAATAATATATTTTATGAATAAAATAAAAATTAAATGCTAAATAAAATAAAATTATTACTTTTATAAATTAAACTAATTAGTGTTAAATTTTTATGTCCTAATTTATGTGTAATTTTTTATGTTGTATTTTTTTATCTAAATGTAAGTTTTTCTTATTCCTTCATTTTAATGTTAATTTTAATAATTATTTTATACCCTAATTTCATTATAATAGTTAATATAAAATAATATATATTATTAATACAAATATAAAAAACAAAAGTAAAAAAAAACTCAAAAAACTAACATAGCGTTGCGCCATTGCTACAGTGTTGCGCCATTCCTGACGCAACACTGTAGCAACCCACTAAGATAGCGCAACATATAACGCCGGGTTGGAGAAGAGAATCGGTGTCAAAATGAAGATTTGACCACCGGTTGGAGAAGCTCTAATCAACGAAAATACTAATGACTTGTTTGGATTGAGGGGAATAAGGGAGAAGGGAAGTTAGGAGAACCATTCACCTTGTTTGGGAACATTTAGGAGGTGAAGTTATTCACCCTAGTTCCCTTTAGTTCACCCTTTAATAGTATAAAATTTGTTACCCCCAAATTGGTGTGTAACCAAAGGGAAGTGAACTCCCTTCCCTTCTATTCTCTTCTCTCATCTAGTTTCCCTTAACTTCCCTTAACCCCATTGAAATCCAAACACGTCGTAAGTAGACTTACAAGGATATATATGTAAATATGCAGAATATATTCTATAGAGGGGTATATATGAAAATAAAGATCCCTCAACAAGGGGAAAACGAGCAATTGTTGCAAAATACGTTTCCTTAGGGTTCTCTCTGCCCTTTTAATCTCCAAACTTCATCCAAATTTTGCTGCCTAAAATTGCAAGAAATCGAAGTCGAAGGTAATTCTTCTCCTCTTTTCTCTCCCTAAGGTTCTTGTAGAAACTCAAGAAAAACCGTAGAAATTCAAGAAGAAACCCTAATTCGATCTGCTTTTTTGGGGCCTTTGATCTCTGCACGCGATAGATCTGAGTCAGTTTTCTTTGACGAGATTTCAGTTGTGAGATTAAATTTGCAATTTGCCCTCTATTTTCTCATAAAGATTTGATTTTGACGGTTTTATTGGTTGTTTTGTTTACTTAGATTTAGGGTTTATTTTGTAAAATGGGCAGAAGTGGCAATGTGTTGGAAAGTGTTATCTTTTTACGGTTTTTAGCATATACCTCCTTCGTTTTGGCGAATAATAGAAGCAGCTTGTTATTTGTTTATTTTTGTGAAGAACTGCCGTCGAGGAGTTTTTTGCAAAGTTTTTATTTAAACAAATTATACGTAAAAATCCTCCTTGACCCTTTATCTTTCTTTCTTTTTTTTTGCCCGATTTTGTTTACCATCTGCTGCTTGAGATTGGAAGTTCGAAAGAGAATTGGCCACTCAATAGCATGGAAGCACACGGTTCATGATGAAAGATAATTTTTCGAATTTTAGTAACAATCTTTTATTATTAGATCGTGGCGTTATACTCTTACATTAGACGTGCTTAAGCTGCTGCGCTACCAAGAATTATTGGTACTATTTCTTTTTTGAGAAATTCTTCGTTGTGCAAGATGTATATAAGATTTCTTTTTTGTTCCCATCAAATCGTAATCCATAGTTTTTCGCATTTTCTTGTGTAAAGCTTGATTTTTGTCTAATTATTCAGAAGGATTGTTGGATCATTGTTCTCAATGCATTCTTCATTTTATTTTCTTGCTGCCACTTATATATTTTCTTTATTCATATTGCTGGATTCTTTACGGTAACTCATGGTCCTTAGGATTTAAGTTTGCAATCCTTGATGTGGTTGATATTGGCTGAAGTTTTTGACGATATACTACTATGTTCAATGTGCTTGTGGGTGAATTTTCTACGAAATGGTCTTCCTCCTTTTATGCATATCTGATATGCATCAGGATGGGCTAGGTGATACAATGTTATAATTTTCGGTGTGATACAATGGTTTAAATATGGGGACAAACTCCTATAATTGGTTCAACTATGGTCATGTATATGGAGGTACTATGATATACATAGTGAGAAAATACCAGACCAAAGATAAAACTTCCACAGGACTAAAACTTGCATTGAAACTTCAACAATGGAAGCATGTTGCTAATTGCTATGTTGATTCCTTTTAAGGCGTTCACTTTCCTGAGAATTCAATAGCTTGCAATCTTGAGGATTTGATGTTTGATGTTTTTGTGAGTGAAATTTTCTTTAGAATGGTCTTCCCAAGTTCATTTATACGGGATGTTTAGAGAAGATGTGCATGGAGCCTATGGATTGGGCAATGATACAACAGTACAAACTTGGGGACAAACGCTTATAATTGTTTATAAGAGTGATTCGTGAAAAGGTTTGTTGACCTGATGATTCTAGTTGTATTGTTTAATGGGTAGGTCAAAGACATATATAGTTTGTGAAATTCCTCCCTAGTCACCAGTCCTAGCGACAAAAATAATCTCCGGTTTGTGACCAGTATGGAATTCATTTAGGGTATGTTTGGTACGAAAACAAGATAGCTTGAGCATTACTAGGGAGTTGAAGAGCCAAGCTACTTGAAAGTTTAAAATGCTTGGTGGATTTATCTTTTAGCTTATATATAATGCTGCTTTATGTGTATCATGTTCATGCACAGCTGTCTATACATCTGTGTTCACTCTTTGTTATTGTTCTAAGTACTGCTAATTGTTCTTATTATTCTTTTTGTATTATTTAATCTTCAGTCATCTACTGGGTTATAATTTTCAAACAAGTTCTGTCAGCGTGCTTTCTGCAACCTGAAGAAGGATACAATTTCTTTTTCCTGCAATTAGTCTGATTTATCGAATGTTACCTGTAAATTATCTCAATCATGCTTGCTAACAATTTTAGGATGCGGTATTCCTTGTCTATATATGCTGCTGAAATATAGTTTCTGTGCTGTATTTTTCTTTATATTTTGTTGCTGAACTTTTTCTTACTTGACCATTAATCACCCTCTGCCGCCAAAAAGGAAAAGAAAAAAAAGGAAAAGAGTGGGTAAGAAAATATAACAAAATAAAAGCACATAAGCAATATGTATTTATTGTGTATAAAGTAAAAGCTTCTCCTTCCAAATCCTGGTTTGATCCTTTGTCGAAAAGAAGACGAAAAAAAAAAGAATCGTGCATCTTTGTTGCAGGTCTAAATAGGTCAAGTGAGATCAGCTCATATTAGCTACATTTCAGTAGAACCTCGACATAACATATTTAGATGTTAATGTAGTATTGAAATGGTCATACCATATTAATTATTTTTGTTGATTCATGGTTTAATTCCCCTTATATGTAGGCATATGCCAACAATGGTAGAGGGGACTGTTGTGGCCATTTGCCAGTATGGTGGAGAGTTTGTCACAAATAGGGATGGATCTCTGTCTTACACTGGAGGAGATGCTCGTGCTGTTGATGTTGGTCATGATATGCTTTTGGAGGATTTCAAGTCAGAAATAGCATCAACATTTGACATTGACATCAGTGGCATGTCTATCAAGTATCTTCTCCCAAGCAATAAACGAGTTCTCATCACGATATCTAATGACAAGGATTTGCAACGAATGGTTGCTCATAATGCCCAGTCTATGTCAATAGAGGTGTATATCATAAATAAGGTTGACAGCAGGTATGTATCTTGAGAATTTATTAACATTATCAATCATCCTTCTGCTTTTTTTGAAGCATGAACTGGCCAGTAATAAATTGTTCGTGTATGGCAACTAGCACCTCAATTGCTGTCACTGCTGCTGCGCAACAGAACGGTAAACGGAAGAGACCAACATCAGGGTCTAGGTATCACTCCGAGTCTGATGATATTATTATATATCTTAAGTATTCACTGCAAGCTATATTAAATATTTAGAAGCTATTTTTTTTGCAGGGCACCTAAAAAAAGTTTACAGGTAGCTGATTCCCATACACCTATTGCTTTTAACAGTGTTACTGAAAATGCTGTTGACAGTGACGGACAAAATAGATCAACCATCACTGGAAATGTTGAGAACAGGTGATCAATCTTTGAGACGATAAAATTTATTTCTTTTTTGTGATATCCAGGGGCAAGTTATAGACTTTTTTAATAAGGTGACTGGCGTTTGGATTTTTCTTTAAAGTTTAGAAAAATGCTATGGTATTTCTTTTGTTTATTTGATATCATAATTGAAAACTATGCTTATGCTTTAGGAATTTCTGTTAGTATGCAGCTTAATATTTACAATTTCGATGTTGTTCAATAAGTCTTTTGACTGTTGGTAGTCACTTATGTAAAATTCTTAAGATACCTCCTTGGAAGGTTTTCTTACTTGTTAGAGAGATTTTTCTTTCTATCAATTTATACTTCTTTGTTGTGAAACCATTTTAGAGCAAATTTAAGAATTCCATAGACTGACTGGGGCTAGAGAAAAGAATTATTTTGCATAGCAATGTATAAATACACTTTGTTTGTATGCCAAAAAAAAAAAAAGAAGCCCACTATGTTCTTCTGTTCTACCATTTTCTCAATGTCTGTTCCTCCAAGATAACAGTCCCTGTACCATCAACTTTTCCCCTTACGGAAAACATAAAACTACTAGCATGGTCCGAGTGCATAAGAATTAGCATCCTGCAAAGAAACATGCTATTTTATACGTTTTTATATTATTTTTTATTTGTCCCTTTTCCTGGTTCTGAATATATATACGGAATTAATAATTTTCATTATTTCTAATATAGTGCGTATTTTTGTGGTAGTGCGACTGAACTCGTCACAGTCCACTCTGCTTTGCCGGTTTTCATGTCTTCGGCTACTTCTACCAATGACATCGGACAGCAAGGAGTAACTACTGTTGACAATTTTGACGAGAGGTAACTGCAGGCACACCAATTCTTTCTGCTTTGTTAGTACCTTAAATTTATAAATCCATGAAAATCATATTAGACATTTTCTTGTTTGCAAACTAGGAGCATTCTAGCTGATCCAAGCATCCCTAATGTTGCCACTACAGTTGCCACTCTAGGCACTTGTGATGATACCAGACCTCTTAATTTAACCACTCTCTGGGATGACATCATTACAGGCGTGGGTCAAGAATTCGACAATGTGAAGGAGTTCCGTGGTCAGTTATGTAAATATGCCATTGGTAAAGGTTTCGTCTATAAATTCGTGAAGAATGAAAGTACTCGTGTGACTGTAAGGTGCAATGAGGAGAGTTGCCCATGGAGGATACATGCATCCGAGTCATCCCAAAAACAGAAGTTTGTGATTAAGAAAATGAACAATGTACATACATGTGGCGGGGGGAATGGGAAAGATGGGCAACGGAAAGCAACGAGACAATGGTTGACCGATATTATTAAGGAAAAATTACAAGCCTCATTACCGTGTAAGCCCAAAGAAATCGTACAAGAACTTTATGAAGATTATGGAGTGAGCTTGTCTTATTCACAAGTTTGGAGAGGGAGAGAAGATGCGCAGAAAGAGCTTTACAGCTTGCTTAAAGAGACATACAGTCAGTTGCCGTGGTTATGTGAAAGGATATTAGAAACTAATCCAGGCAGCGTTGCATTGCTTTCTGCCAGTATTGATTCAAAAGTTCGTCGCTTTTATGTCTCTTTCCACGCTTCGCTTCATGGTTTTGAGCATGGTTGTCGGCCTCTCATTTTTCTCGATAGAATTCCTTTGAAAGGAAACACTCAGTGCAAGTTACTCACTGCCGCTGCACTTGATGGCGATGATGCTATTTTCCCATTGGCCTTTGCTGCAGTTGAGGATGAGAGTTATGATACTTGGGTGTGGTTCTTATCACAGTTGAGGTACGCTGTGGGAGCTTCTCGTGCAATTACCTTTATATCCAATAGACAGAAAGGTTTAGATGTAGCAGTACCTCAAGTATTCGTAGATAGTCATCATAGCTACTGTTTGCGCCATCTCATAGAGGATTTCAAATTGGAGTTGAAGAAAGGGCCATGGTCACAACAGTTAAAGGACAATATGGTCGATGATTTCATACGAGCTGCCCAAGCCTGCACTATTGAAGATTTTAACGCATCCATCGAGAGCATCAGGAATATTTCCAGCGAAGCGGCTGAATGGGTTGCGGGGAGCAAACCTGAAAACTGGTCAGATGCCATTTTTCGTGGTTCTAGGTACGACCACTTCTCTTCGAACATTGTGGATTCACTCACCAACTGGATACCAGTGAAATCTGAGTCATCGATAATGCATATAGTCGAAGCCATAAGAAACAAACTCACAGAGATGATGCAGACGAGAAAGGAAGTTTCTAGTGGGTGGATGAGCATGCTGACACCAACTATGGAGCAGAAACTGGAGAAAGAAATATCAAAATCGCGAAAACTTTACGTTTTGTGCTCTTCTGAAACCGTATTTGAGGTGCGAGGAAATACAATATACGTAGTTAATATCGGTAATTGGGAATGTACATGTCGAAGATGGCAGTTATCAGGATTGCCATGCTCGCATGCATTCGCAGTCTTCAACAGAATTAACAGATCCGTGTATGATTACTGTTCGAAGTATTTTAGAACAGATTATTATCACTCGGCCTATTCTGAAGCCATTAACCCAATACCTGGAGTCGAAAGCATAGATTTCAATTCGGGTGCAAATTTATACCCTCCTCCAGCGCAACGACCCCCTGGAGGACGACCAAGGAGAAAGAGATTTAACCCTAATAAGACGGTTACTGTGATTCGATTATGTAGCAGGTGCAAAGTTGCAGGACATAACAAGGCAACCTGTGAAGCTTTTTTGTAGATTGAGTTTGATATGTGTTTATTTGTAATAGGAGTAATTTACCCTAAGTTTTTGGTTATTGTTTGATCTTTTTATGGCATCTCCTTGCATAGAGTATCCTTTAATGTTGCTGATAATTTTTATGGCTGATCTTGTTTTATAGGCATATGTTTCTGTTAAACAGATTCCTAAATATCAAGGAACTATCATATTTGTGGATTTTCTTTTGAGAAAGCGGCTCCATGAATTTTTCTTGTTCATTTAACTGATACAGATTTTATATAATTTGATTGAATAAATAAAAAAATAGTTATGATATAGTTCTTAAATTTAGCTGGATGTATAACAGTTCAGGTTGCAGTTTCCAGAGCTCTATTATTTTTTCTGAGGCCGAAGCTGGCTTTGATAAGTGCAAATCTCTCTTTGTATTTGTCATTTTGATGTTTGGAACTTTTGTAAGCGATGGTGCTAGAGCTGCTGAAAGAAAATATGAAAGAGAAAGGGAGAAAGTGCAATGTGAGTTTTAGAGGTTTTTCTTTGATAATGAAGAAGTTTTTACAGTCTTTTTTATGCAATAGAAATGCAATTGTTGAAAATATTAAAAAGAATCATAACACTATCCCGAAACTCATTCAGTAGTCCCTCAAATCATCGCAATTGCTATTGAAAACCTCTAAATTCCTAATTTATTTTGAAATGTATCTCAAATAATTAAAATTGCTAATAGGTCCCTCAATTCTTAAGTTATTATTCTAAAATTATATCCTCCAACATTAGAAGCTACAAGTAGAGAGATTAATTTAAAACAACTTATGAGAATCATGTATTACTTTCAACATAACTTGACCTCAAAGCCTTTCAATTATTTGAGGGGATTAAGTCCAATTTATGTAAGATGTAAAGGACAAATATGGAAGAGACCAGTAGATTCTGCATGGTATGAGATTGAGAAAACAGAAAGGCTTAATGAGTACTTTTGTGCAATTTAGCACAAGGAATCATCATAAACAACGCCTCATATATATTAAAGCACACAGGACAAAAAGTTGCCAGGTTCTTAGACGGCTAAACCTGCCCATCCTAGTTTTCATGTAGCCCCACTTCTTTATGGATATATTAGTACTTAGCGGATCCGAACCCGGACCGAAATACGTTCGATCTTTTCTCTCTATGATCCAGCGGCCGCAACAACCGAAACTCCCAAAACCTAGAGAGAGGGGAGAGAGAGAGAGAGAGAGAGAGATCGCCGGAGTGCGAAACGACGATCTGGAGCCCTAAATCTATCTTCCCGAATCGTTGTAAGTCAAAGCTTGCAGCTTTTTCCTGATCGAATCTGTATGCTTTATTTCTCATCGCTCTCTTTCATCGAATTTTATAGTAAATTTGTATGAACTTTGTTCTGGAGCCCTATTTTTTTCTTCTTCTTCTATGTTAATGTGTAATTTGCATTTTCCCTTGTGAAGTCGACGAATTTTGCTGAGTTAAGTAGTGATTTTGAGTCGATTAGAGCGTCCTATATTTTATTCGGTGAGCTGGGGCTTTTGTTTTGTTCTTGCATTTGTGGCTAGTTAATTGCTTGAATCTTTAAATTTCTGATTTCGAAGGAAACTCTCTCTATAAATAAGGTTTAATTTGCACATTTGAACCCTAGTTGAGCCGTGCGATAAATTAGGTTTAGGGGTATTTGCACTTTGGTACGTAATTTTTAACTTCGATACCCCAAAGTTTAGTTTTTTTTTAAACCATGGTGCCTCTAAATTTTTTTGTCACACTTTGATACCCAAAATTCACACGTTTTTAAACTTTGATAACCCAAAGTTTGCACATTTTCTAACTCTGATACCCCAAGTTAACACATTTTTTTACTTTAATGCCTCAAAGTTTGATGTATCACAGTGTCAAGAACAAACCTTTGGGGATCAACAATAGAGTGGCGTAAACTTTGGGGTATCAAGTGTCATGAAAAAAAAAACGTAAAAGAGTATAAAAGTTAAAAAGGTGTAGACCTCAGGGTATCAAAGTTAAAAGTGTGAACTTCGGAGTATCAAAGTTAAAACAGTGTGAACTTCGGAGTATCAAAGCGTTAGGTGGGGAAAAAAGAACTTTAGGGTATCAAAGATAAGATAAAGGTGTAAACTTTAGGGTGCTAAAGTGTAAATAACCCTCAAGTATAATTTGCATTTTTTACCTTTTTCTTACATCAAATTCTGATGAATTATGCTCTCAATGATCCTTCATCGTGTCCTTCAAAATGATAGTTGACACAACTTGTAAAATAGAATCAATTGGTTCTGTAAAAAACCATTAGCATTTGAAATCATGCTCGGAGCACAAAATCCTTTGCAAAATTTTTAAAATATTAAAATGACACCATCACAAGCCATTTTTTCTTATTGGTAATGAACATTTTTGAAATCATAATTTTATCATGTGCGTCTTCATTTTATTTAAAAATAACATTGTCAAAGATGTAAGCTTACCGTGAGGATTATATACCACTTTATTTTTCTTCACTTTCTATATGCCAAAAATGTGTCAAGAAAAATCTACTTTTCATTATCCACTTTTGATAGAAATCAAATAATATATATAATGAAAGTGGCT
>NC_033794.1:75228148-75246072 GCF_001876935.1 Asparagus officinalis | reverse complement strand
TGGCTGCCATGTCAGCTGCCACCAAAACTTTCAACATTTTCACTTCCCAATTGCCAACAAGATCTGCAAATACAAAGTGAAAGGAAAGTGCTTTCTTTGTAAAATACTTTCTCTTCATTTTCCACTTTCCATTTACTTTACAGTTGCCGAACATGCCCTAGAACTTAGTGATTTTGCTTCAAAATTAAAATGAGGATTAATCAAGCACTAGAGTTGCATCTTTTCGCTCTTTGTTTGTCATATTTCAGGTAGTCTGGTTTTTAGTTAGAATTTGTTGCCCAAAGTATTTGAATCCCTAAAGATTATTTAACAATATTCTGAGTATTTTAACCTCAACCTTGTAAAATTTTTATCTAGGTAGTGGTTAGCAGACTTATTGCTTACCTTAACCTGCTTCTGATGTGAGGACGTGGTTCTAGAAATCCCGTGATAAGATACATCCGGAACGTTTTTCTCCCGACTCAACTCATTGCATAAACCTATCAAGTCAATTATAAGTTACTATGTTGATCTGATGATTTTTTTCCCCTTCCAATTTGACCCTTATTATTATCTAAGGTTTTGTATTATGTTTGTTTTTCAGATGCATGTAGTTGAGAAATGACCATGATGGCAGATACAGTGGTAGCTATTGTTCAATCAGGCGGCGAGTTTGTTACCAAAGATGATGGAACTATGTCATACACTGGTGGAGAAGCTCATGCAGTTAGTATCAAGCGTGACATTCTCCTTGATGATCTACAGTCAGAAATTGCGAAAAACATGTTTAGCATTGAACTTAGCACAATGTCCATCAAATACTTCCTTCCATTCAATAAACGAACCCTTATTACAGTAGCCAATGACAAAGATCTGGAGCGCATGATGGAGTTCCACGTGAATTCTCTAACAATAGACATTTATGTCCTAAATAAGAATGATAACCGGTAATTCAAAGTTTTCCCTAATCGGTTGATTAAATTTCTTCAATTTTATTATGTTATTCTCAAGCAATGTTCTACAATCTTCTAGAGTAATTAGGAACGCTGCTGCTGACTCGGGTACATCCACGGTAGAGACTGCTGCCGCTGCTGACCGGAGTCAACCTAGGAGGCCAACTGCTGCTAAAAATAAAAGGTATTTATAGTTTTATCTTTTATCACTGATGTCTTTAACTCCCAAAGCACCCTCTGTTATACAATCTTGTTCACCTACAGAGCAACTAGAGATATGACTTCTGTTGCGGATTCAAGCACGCCTAAGGGTGCTACCAGTGCAGTTGCAGACAACACTAGAAACCGGAGGCAAAGAACTACTGATAGAGTTACTATCAGGTACTTCATCATACAACTTCAATTCCTGCATATATACGTCTTTTTCACTTTGGTATAAGCGATTAACAAATTCCTTCAATCACCGACTTTTTCTGGAGTCTCAATTCTCAAGCTTAGAAATATAGTTTCATGTTATCTCCTTCATCCTATTTGATAATTACTGATAATTATTTCCACGAGATTATCTTTCATTAACTATATAGAGCTTTGCCTTGTGCGGAGCATGTGACGTTTTCTCCCTTTATATGTTGTGGTATTTTGAATAGGATCGTTCCAGATGATCCAGGTCCACCAGTTGTCTCTACCTCTACAATTGACATTAATAGACAGGAGAGGTTAGAACCTGATGCTTTGGACAACGTTGACATGAATAGGTATTTGCAGATGATTCCCCTTACGCATATGCATGAACATTATGGAAAATGATATGGGCAATGTATTGCTTTTGCAGTGAAATCATGAATATTATAAATGATGCAGTGCCCCTCTCTGCAACCAATGGTGATTATATTGTACCCCAGGAATCAAGTGGCCCATGGGACAGTATTACTATGGATGTCGGGCAAGAATTTGAGAATGTGAGGACATTTCGTGATGAATTATGTAAATATGCATTTGCCAAGGGTTTCAAATACAGATTCGTTAAGAATGAACATACTCGTGTAACTGCCAAATGCATTTCTGAGAACTGTTCATGGAGAATTCACGCATCTCGATCATCTCGTAAGCAGATGTTTCTGATCAAGAAAATGAATAATGTTCATACATGTGGTGTGCTAACTGGTGAAGCTACTCAACCTGGTCAACCTCGAGCAAAAAAGCAATGGTTAGCAAGTATTATCAGAGAAAAAGTACTTGAGAATCCTGGGACTAGGCCTAAAGATATAGCAAGAGACCTTTACAATGAGTATGGAATTAGTTTGAGCTACTGCCAAGTTTGGCATGCAAAAGAGACCGCCCAGAAAGAGATTCACATGTTGCAGGAAGAGGCATGTAATCAGTTGCCATGGTTATGTGAACAGATTATGAGCACTAACCCGGGCAGTGTTAGCATGATAACTTCAACATTGGATGCAAAGATTCGTCGCTGTTTTATCTCTCTTTATGCCTCTTTACATGGTTTTGAGCACGGTTGTCGCCCCCTTCTTTTTGTTGAAAAAATATGTTTGAAAATAAATAATCAGTGGAAGGTGTTAGTTGCAGCTACACTTGATGGAAACGATGAGATTTTTCCTGTCGCCTTTGCTATTGTGGAGGATGAGACTCCCGATAGTTGGCATTGGTTTCTAGTACAGTTGAAATATGCGATAACAACATATCATAAAATTACAATTGTGTCCACCCGACGAAAGGGCTTGGACGATTTGTTGCCTAAGATCTTTGTGGATAGTTATCACAGCTTCTCTCTCTCTCATCTGATTCAAGACTTGAAGGCAGAACTAAAGAAAGGTCCATGGTCTGACCAAGTGAAGGAGGCAATAATCGATAGTTTTAAAGGTGCTGCCCAAGCTTATGTGATCGAAGATTTCAATGCATACATAGAGAGAATTAGTAACATCTCAAAGGACGTTGCTACATGGATCATGTCAACAAAGCCTGAGCATTGGGCAAATGCCATTTTTCCAGGTGTACGCTATGATCATCTTTCATCAGAACTCTTAGAGCCGTTATGTAAATGGATATCAATGAAAGACGAAGGTTCTGCAGTACAAATAATGCACGCTTTGCTATCAAAAACAATAGAAATCATACAATCTCGTCAACAAGCTTCGAGCACAATCGATAGCACCTTGACTCCAACTTTGGAGAAAAAGTTGCAGAAAGAGACGTCAAAGTCAAAAACACTCAATGTAGTATGTTCAACTGAGACTATGTTTGAGGTCCGAAGCACTACAGTTAATGTCGTCAACATTGGTAGTTGGGAATGTACATGCAAAAAGTGGCAAATTACAGGATTGCCATGCTCACACGCTGTTTCGGTCTTCAATCGGGTAGATAAATCTGCTTATGATTATTGCTCGAGATATTTCAGGAAGGAAAGCTATCTCATGACTTATTCAGAGCCTGTTAATAAATTACCAGATGCTAATGAGATGAAGTTCTTTGTTCCTGCATCTTCGTATCCTCCGCCTACTAATAGACCACCGGGGAGGCCAAAGAGAAAGAGAATTAATCCTTATAAGACGAGTATTAGGCCTCTTAAATGCAGTAGATGCAAAGTTGTTGGGCATAACAAAGCAACCTGTGAAGCTCTTCTATAGATTTCTGTGGCGTATCAGTTTGTATTCATGTTCTAATGTTATTTTGCTTTTTGAACTCTTTTCGATCGCCTGTTGTATGTGGCCTTACTTTAGTTCTCATGTTGTATACCCCATGCTCTTTAGAAGCAGATGCCCCATCTTTCTAACTTTGTGATCTCTTTGTTTATTGATTTTACTGTGGCAGAACAAATATTCAGGTGCGTTCCCTTGTTTGAGTATTCTGTGTTCTATGAAAGCTCTTGCTTATACATATGGCATTCAAAGTGGGCAAGAGTTTGGTTTGTTAGAATTATGAAGAAATGATTTACGGGTGAACTCACTGAGCTTTTTGAATAGATCTTAGAAAATATTTTCTTGCAAAATTGGATATTTAAAATCTAGTGTGATCTTTTTTAGATTAGAAGCTTGCAAGCCTGATGGATTACGGATTCCAAGTCTCTTGTCTCTTTGAAACTTGATATTGCACGTATTTTTATCAGTGTCAGCTTAAAAAGCATTTCTAAATTTATAAGCTAAACCAATTTATAAGCTGCACAAGAATAACAAATAATCTTGCCATGTACATATTATATACTCTCTTTAAATAAACGAGTTTTGTGAAAAAATTTCATGGTTAATATTACCTTTAATTTTTTTTAATATTACATTGTTATCCTAATCTATTCTAATTATCCTACATTCTTTGAATTGACAATTAAATGTTTTATTCTATTCATAATGAGACTTAACATGTTATTGGATAAAGAAGATACGTTTCATATAGTTCAAATCCTTAACTTATTTCAGTTCGTAGAGAATTATAAATATCCCCTACGTAATTTAAAATTATAGAAAAAACCTTTAAATTTTCAAAAATTACAAACGAACACTCAAAATTAAAAATTTATAAAAAACACCATGAGAATTTCTAACTCATTAGTAAATTGAAAACATACGAATTATAAATAGTCTATAAACAATTTATAATCTGTAGAAAATGCCTATAAGTTTAAAAAAGTTACAATAAACCCCTAAAAATCATAATTTATAAAAAAACACCATTATAATTTTTAACTTATAGACACTAGAATGGATATACAAAATTAATAACAACCACCAGAAAATTAAAAATTTGCAAAAAATGTCATACTCCCTTTAAAAGTATAGGTTTAGAAAAAAAAATTCATGGTCAATATTACCCATAACTTTTTTGAAAAGAACATAACTAATTAAAAAAAAGATTAGCAGCGCAGCTTGTTGCCCGCTTGTCATCATCACATGTGTAATATTTTTATCCTATTCAAAAATAAGATGAATAGAGTGGCTAATAAATTAGCTAAAAAAATTAAAAATCTATTAAATTTGAAATTTACAAAAAAACCTTAAAGTTTAGTATATTGTAAATTACCCCTCCAAAGTTTGTAAATTTTCAATGATTATTTTGTAATTCATTGATTTCAATGTAATGTTGTGACACCCCTAGTTTCAATAAGGCTGCAGTCCAAGGTGAAACTAAGAATGTCAAACATGTCAAGCACTAAACACCATGCTACGACATGATTCACCATCACAGTCACTATCTATCTAGTAGAATCAACAACAGGTGTAGGTACAAAACAGGAAAAAGAGAGTATACAAAAAGGAAACTAAACAACAGATACTCAGAAGAATAATCACTACCACTGATATAAATGGATAAGTCTTTTTAAAGGTAATATCTAAACTGAATACAAATGTCTCGACATAAGAATCAAATGAAATGATATTAAGGCACATTGCCTATACAAAACTAGAATAAAAACTCAAATGTTTCATAAAATACATCTATTGTGGAGTTCTGACATAAACTACTAGCAAAAATTAAAAATGGTAACTAGAACAACTCCATCAAGCTACGGTTCTCCATGTACCTGGCTCGTTACCTGAAAGTGGGGAAACAACGAGCGTCAAAGCGCTATAGCGAGTAACATCTCAACCAACCTCAGGGGAAAGGGCTAGAAGGATAATAAAATATCTGATAATACATATAGATAGCCAAACATCGACTGTAAAAATAAAATAGAGGTTTGATGTTTAGAAATTTACAATACGAGCATAGGTACGCCTCCCTTAGCTCAAATTGTAAATAGCTAAATACCAAATTCAAAAGCTACAACATGGAGTAATAACTCTATCTCAACATGGAGTAATAACTCTATCTCCCACCGAAATATCAATCACCTGTCATATGTCAATTACATACCCAAGTCGTGGTTTGCAATAAGTAAATGTCCAAAGTATGATCTATAATAGCTTAAAGTCCAACACGAGGACTGTAGTGGATTATAGTCCAACACGAGGACTTTGATGATTATAGTCCAACACGAGGACTTTGATAGCTTATAGTCCAACATGAGGACTTTAATAGTTTATAGTCCAACACGAGGACTTGATAGCTTATAGTTCAACACGAGGACTGTAATATGCAAATAGTGTCAGAAATCACATATATACCATTCACCCTCATGCTCCGGTGAATAAATCTAAGACTCATATCTGAAGTCAACTCATGTATACCAATCTCGGTGTATAACAAACTCATATGACCCAGATATTTTGCCAGCCACACAAACCTAACCACAACAGGACAAAAGCAGAAAAAAATCCCCCAGCGGTCGACCGCCCGTGGTCGACCGTGACTGGAGCAGAAGCTTACTGCTTCTGTGCACGACACGCGGTCGACGGCCACGGTCGACCGCGTAAAAGCAGAAACCCTAGTTCAGGTTTCTGTTCTACGTGGTTTGATCCAAACACTTTCGTGCGATGTTTATATACATTATCAATCCTTCATAAGTGATTTAGCATAACCAGAACATGTGAATTTCAGTCTAATCACTATAGATAAAACGAATCAAATCTTACACATGTAAATTTTGTGTCGAAATCTCCAAAAACAAAAATCTTTCTTACAAAACTCTTGTTAGAAATAAACTCATATCTAGATCTGTATTAAGAATTTCGTGGGTGAGCTTTATTAACTGAAAACACGTTCTCTTTGCAAAAATATAACATATAAATCTATTTTTATACATAATCTAGTATGTTTGGCTCACAAATCACATGAAAAACATTATTAAAACATTTAAAAACATGGGTATAGGGTTGGGCGAGATAAAACTCGCATGAGGGATGATGAACAACTCTAAAAAAACGCTGGAAAAATATCCTCCTACGCCGAAAACCGCCGGATCTAGCTCAAACTCTTCGAAATCTGCTGAAATCACCAAGGAGAAGGGGTTAGGGTTTGCAAGAGGGAAGGAAGAGGCTGCTAGGATTTTCTGTGGTGAAGAAGAAGCTCTCACGAATATAATATTATATATATGAGCCCACAAACCCGATCCAAAACCCAATAAGACTAGAACTGAAAAAAACTGGCAAAACTGCGTACGGTCGACCGCCACGGTCAACCGCGCAAGAGATAGAAGCTTTCTTCTTCTGTTGCGCGCCCGACGGTCGGCCGCGCAGGAAATTTCCTGTTGGTGCATGTTGTTTGTGTGCTGGTCTTATCACTCGATCTTTCTCATATAAATACACTTGTTTGATCCCCAAACACTTGTTATCATATTTATCTATGATATAAACATATATTTCACAATAAAAAAAATTCATTCACTGTATTTTACGGGGTTTTACAAATGTTTAATTACTTTGTGTATTTGTAAATTTCAAAAATTTAGGGTGCTTTTTTACAATTTTAAAAACTTTTGAGCGTATTTCTTTTGTAGTTTTCCAAATTTTTATTGTGTTTTTGTAGGATCTGATTTTGCTTATGTATACCAAGTGTAGGGCCTTTACCCTTAAGAATAGAGTGTGCTCTTATAAAAATCTGCGAAAGCTTTACACTTAAATACTAGAGGGTGAGTTTGCAAAGTAGATTATAAAATTGCAAAGAAATAATGACAATCTCAGAAAATAAACATCACAAACACAAGCATGTATATTGGTTCCACCTCCCTGATGTACATCCAGTCCCCAAGCAAATCCCGCTTGAAAGTTTCACTATGATTTTGAAACCTTATAAAATCAAAAGCAAACCTGACCAATTTGCAAGACCATGCAAATTGCAAACCTAATTGACAAGACCATGTCAATTGTAAACCGACCTCTAGACCAAGAGATCAACCCCTCTCATAAACTGAGAGAACCTTTCTTTGAAGCAATGTACAATTCTAATCCTATAAGCCTTGATATGAATGTGAATGTGTAATAGTGGCTTATCAATCTTTTTAACTCTCTGAATATTGCCTAAACAAGCTCTAAGAATGATAGGAACAAAGGCAATATCAAAAACTCTCTTTTATTGAAAAACAGATTGAAAAACAGATTGAAAAACTAAAAGTTTAGAAAGTTAATTTGCATAATATGTGAATCTTACAAATGCAAAACTTGGTGCTTATTTTCTAATGTTTAAACCTATTTATAGCCTCTGAAATGACATAATTTTAAACCCAATTAACGTCCACAAAACGACTATAAACAGTCACTTATTCAAAACCTTAAATCTAAAAAAACTGCATCTGTAGTCGACTACAAGTCATAGTAGTTGACTACACTGAGTCTAAATAGACTCTGTGAAGTCAGAAAATTGCATAGTAGTCGACTACAAGGCATAGTAGTCGACTACACTGTAAACTCACAGAATAAAAATATGATATGGATATGAAGAATAATTATGAATAAAAATATACGCTAAGCAAAACATAAACACACGATATGTTTACGAGGTTCGGTCACCACGACCTACGTCCCCGCTCCTCACCTCGAGGAGATATCCACTATCACAATCCGGTTTGGAAGCCGGAACTTCTACACACTCGGTTTACAAGATCACCGAAAACTCTCACACTACACAAACACTATGCAATCACACTATACACACTAAGTGTAGGAACCTACCCCTTGTCCTCCTCCTCAAGTGCTCGATTACTACCTCTTCTAGGTTCGTCAATCGATGCCACTCCTATTGGATTCGACCCCGTGTCTCGCCTCACACTTCTCTCGGTGTACTAGTGTATTACAAGTGATTCTCACAAATAAAAGTTAAATACAATGATTTGTTCTCAAATAACAAGTGAGAACACAATGAAGCTCACACTCACTAAATCACACCCCACAACCCACACTATATGGTATGAAAATATTAAGCTCAACAAGTGTGTGTGATAACAGTGAATGAAACTCAATAAATATAGCTAAATGAAATGAAAATGAAATAATAAGCTATATAAGAGTTTAGAAGACTTCTCAAATAAGAAGAACAGTAGAGATGATTCCAATGGGATTTGAAAGCCACTTCTTGTTGTAGAAAAACTTCTCTTGAAAACGGATTGATGAAATCAACTATTAAATAGCTCTTAAACACAATTAATATTTTGTTAAACAACAAACTTGGATTTCTTGGATCTATATAGAAGAAGAGCAGCAATGGGGTATATATAGCACCCAATACAACAGCAAAAAATAAGTAAAAGACCAAAAAACCATTTTGAAAACAGCTGGAAAAACTAGCCGTTTGAACAGTTCTGACAGTTCGGCGGTCGACCGGTCCGGTCGACCGCGAAGCTCAAAAACTCAGAAAATAGAAATTTAAAGCTGGCGGTCGACCGACGAAATTTTTGGTCGATCGGAAAAGTCTCTAGAGGTTCTCTCGGTCGACCGGTGCGGTCGACCGCGAGCACAAAACAACTGACGGTCGACCGCACCGGTCGACCGAAAATTGATATGTTGCATATGACAGGTTTTGGGGCTGTTTTAAAAATTCATTAAAAATATCAAATCAAATCCAAAAATGGTGAAACTTTGGGGAAAGTTTCTAAATGATGAAATAAGCATGTTTGAAAAGGAATTTTTGGAAAATCAATTTTCGTTTGTGAAAACTCCCTGTTTTTGAAAAGTGTTCAGAAAACCTGTTTTTCGTGAACATGAAAATTGACATAGAGCTTGTAAACATATATATATATTGTGCATGTATTATATGTATATAATGAAGTATGAAAGAGCTGTAATCATGAGATAAAAGATATTATAACAACGTTTGATGAAAAATCATTTATATGATAGAAAACGTCAAAAATCGTGTTAAGTGTACATATATTGAGCTTAGATATAATCATACAATATATGTAAGTAAACCAAACATATACCTAGGTAAATCCACACATATGAACTTGAATCTTTAACGCTTGATTGACGAGTGTTGAAATACCTGAAAAGAGAAACATAAACACAAAAACTAGAGAATATATTAGCGATAAATTGTTTGACAAATCATCATCAAAACTATAGGGTCAACACGTTTGATTGATTGACTATATGTGTATATAGACTATAGATTACTTTACTTTCTCACATGAACTAATATTTGGTGCTTAATAATTTAAATTATTATTTCTAAATTTAATATAAAGAGGAGCTCTAATAAAATTTATTTATTTACCTAGAAGATAATACAATCTCAATTTTTATTTTATTTTTCTTGACATTTGTTCCATAGTTATACATATCAAATTAGTAACTAAAATAATAATTATTTATACTTAAATTAGGATGATTATAGTTGGTCACTCACTATGGAATTTCCATGAATATATATATCATACTTTCTATAGCTATCTGCATTGTCCATGTACATTTTATAAATTAGTTGTTAATTTTACATATTAAATTATTTTTCATTTATACAAATTTCTTCTTTGACTATTGGATTATGTAATCACTATACCATCATTCTAGCATGGAAAGGACCTCGCTCTAAATGACTTCAAACCAATGTTTGAGTTGAGTTGAAGTACATACTATTGTTACTATGTGTATATATTTTTTAAGAAAATCATATAAACACTTTTTAAACAGAAGAGAATATTCTAACATCTGATATTATAAAAACTAAATATAGGCAATTAAGTGATTAGCAAAAGAGAACTTACATCAGTAAAGCGTGAATAATAAGATAAAGAGGAAAGGTAATGGTATTGCCAACAATACCACTAATAGCAAACTACAATGCAAAGTTAACCTATTTTATGGAGCCTAAGTATTAGCTATAAGCATCGAGGTTTCCATATATATACTTTATAATTTATTAAAAATGGTTATATAATCTTATATAATAAAATCGATTTAATACTAAATAGTAATATCATTGTAATAATATCATTATTAGGAAACAATTCTTCGTAAACCAGTATGTTCTTTATGATATATAAGCTATGCACTCCAAATTCTTGTGTCTATTATAGAGCCAAAAAGTTTGAATACGAGCATCTAACATTTTACTCTCACAACAGAAAAATCCATTTAGCAGATGTGGATATGTCAGATGAGTTTTATGTCCTATATACAATACAATTGCCTTAGGTAAGTGAGTTATAATAGTATTTTTCATTCACATCGTTTGGGGCAAGATTTGATAGGGACCTTGCATCAAAGAAAAAAGTAAATTTTATATTCAGAGCACATGAAAAAATATATCATAATCTCCCTGCTCTAATTTGGTAAGAAAATAATTCATTATACTTTCAATTTTACTTCTATGATAAGGATAATAAGCTATAAAATTGAATGAGAATATTAGATAATATAAATATGAGTGAAATCACAACTAAAAGTTAATGTGAATATGAGCCAAACTACAACTAAAAGTTTAATGAACATATTGGAAGTAAATTCATATGCAAAATTCCTTTGCGAATTGAATGATCACTCATCTTTTAAAGACTTCAAGATATTAATAAACAGAGATGTTGTACTAGATCAATGTGTTTATAACTCACAAATGGTAGATCATGTGGCCACAGTTTGAGTTGAAGGAAACAATGACAATATTTTATTTGAGAGAGAGATTATTAAATTGATGATCAATCCCACAAAAAACTTAGTTTTTTTATTTTTATTTAATTTTTATCAATTTAAATAATCATTATATTCAACTACGTGCATTCCACGTGCGCCTCAACTAGTACAAGCTAAAAGTGTGTAGTGCATAATTATGGTTGCATGCTTGACTTCGAAGTAGGTGCAACTGCAAGCATTACTATCATGATCTTCTACACAATTGTATTATTCACATGAACACCGAACTACTTTATCTAATCTAATGTAGGGAATCATAACTCGATAAGAATCTAGTAGGTCATGGGTTCTTATTCATGCAACAAATTCCAAAAATCTTGAGGTTAATAAAACTATGCAATTCAGCCACTGCCGGTGATCCAAACAATTAGGAGGTTCCACTATGACTTCTACGGTCTTGGGTTCAATTCTGAGCTGGATTATTAAAATTAAATAAAATACAATAAAACTATGAGTATCAATTGATTTTTTTATATAAATTGAGAGAAAAAACAGAAATAAAGGGAAGAGTGTGAAGTCTGTAAGAATTGAAACAGCAGTCAGTTCAGCTTATTCAGATTGTAAAATTTTCAAATTAACCAAACCCAACCAAGCGGTTTATTGCTCCCACGTGAGTGCATATACAGTCTAGTGGGTCCCCAGTGTGAAACAACCGAAATGAGACCCTTATAGTCTAGTGGGGCCCAGTGTGAAACAAGCGAAAATGGGACCCTTCTCTGAGAGAGAGAGAGAGAGAGAGGGGTGCAACTATAGGTGCACAAACGATCAAATAAGACTTCGGTGAGAGACCGAATACACCTACAAATAATACGTCATTGTATTCCAATTTCCGAGCAAAAGGGCCAGCCTTGACAGAATCCCAACCTCTAGAATTCGGTGAAAACCTTTGTAATTAATTAATTCTATAATTTCATATTTTAGATATTAGTCCCTTGCATCTTCATTAATTGTGTATCTCTCCCTCAAATCTTAAACATTGCATATTAGAGCCTACAGTCTTATAAGGTCTTGCAAAATGGTTCCTCTATTAGTATTACAGTTACAAGCCTAATAACGTTGGGTTAACTCTTAACCCAACATTTGCAATCACCAAACTGAAACTTTTGTGATCTCAAGCTTAGGTTAGGGTTCTTTCCTAACCATTGGAGAAGAAGAACTCGAGTGCATTTTGGGTTTTTTTAAGGGGTATTTAGTTTAAAGTTTAAATCCATTAACAAATGGACTAGGGCACAAAACTGTTTTTTGTTGGCCTTCTTGTTTTGATGATGTTTAACAAATAATTTACGACTAATGTTGTTTGTCTAGTTTTTGTGTTTTCCTATTTATTGTAGACATACAATATGTTAGAGGTTGGATGGAATTACGCCATAACGATCACATCAAATGGAGGTTGGCGGAATATCGGTTTGAAGCAATTGCACATCAAGCCATATTCAAGATCAAGCTTCATCCGCAACCAAGACAAGCATATTGAAGATCAAGCTTGGGTAAATTAGTTTAGGGTTTATACTTGTGTGTTAATACTTTGAGCTCAATATCACACGTACACACAATTCTTGATTCTGAGTAATTTTGACAAAATATTGAGTTATTGGTTTTTGGACTTAACAACCATTATACACATATTCTATTAAGTCTATAAAATCATTTAAAAGGTCTCAAAACATTGTTTAACTCAATAGTCAAAAATCAAGAAGTTTATGTACACATATATTTACAAGTTTTGCAAAATAGCAAGTCTTCGCAAATATGAATTGATATTTTAAAAATTTATTATTTAACATGTTTTTTTCATGTTTATAAATGTATCCCAAAGTTTTATCAATTTCGGAATTAATTTTTTATGTTTAATTAAATTTACAATATCAAGTTTTAAACAAGTTCACGTTCGTGCATGTTTTTTGCAAAACAGATGAATTTTCACAAATGGGAAATACAATTTGAAAATTTTCTTCGGTTACATGTTTATCTTCATATATGCAAACATTTTCCCAAGTTTTACTAATTTTGGAGTTGTTTTGTTATTTTTAATTGAATTTACAAAAACAAGTTTTCAGCAGTTTTTCAGAAACTGTATATCTGTGTTCAAACAATTATTTCTTACAAATGGGAGGTGATATTTGAGAAATTATTTCTCTAACATGTTAATCTACATGTGTAGAAACGTTTCTAAAAATTTTATGATTTTTAAAGTTGATTTACTATTTTTAATTGATTTTACAAAGCCAGATACGCAGATTTCTAGGTTTCTAAAACTGTCAATTTTTCGCGGTCGACCGCTACAGTCGACCGTGCTACGTCTGTGCACTTAACATTTTACTATTTTTAATTGATTTTTTGAAGTTGATTTTACAAATATTTTTTGGTTTAATCCACTCAAAATCCCGCTACGTCTGTGCACTTAACACTTCCATTGTTAGAGTCCGGACATAATGCTTGGAATTTTGATCTGTCAATTCTTGACGAATTGTCGAACCCCTTCGTGTTAAGTTCTTATCACTTGACACCAAGAAGCCCCATTGAGTGATCGGTATAAGTCAACACTCACACTGTGATCTGTACTCCCACTCCCACTGTCTACCTGCTCAAACCTTCATACAGTTAGGGCCACAACCAAAATCCCCTCTCGATTTCTCCAATGAACGAGAGGTCCACGAATCAAGTGATCAAACCTTTCTACAGTTAGGATCGTCTCAAACCTCCCATTTGGTCAAACCTTCCTACAGTTAGGGCCAAAACCAAAATCCCCTCTCGATTCCTTCCATGAACAAAATGTCCACTTTCAAATCGAGTGATCAAACCTTCCTACAGTTAGGGTCACCTCAAACTCCCGCTTGGTCAAACCTTCCTATAGTTAGGACCAAAACCATAATTCACTCTCGATAAATGAGAAATTCATCTTTTGTTCGGTAATCAAACCTTCTGACAGTTAGGATTATCCGAATCTTTTCGATTCTCGGAGTGGAGATACCACTCTTAGTTTCACCTTCCCGGATTCTTGAAGTGAAAATCTCACTTTGAGTTTTTTTTGTAACTGGAGATAGAATATAAAATTCTTCCTTTCCAGTATCGGGTTCGTCTTTGCCCCAAGAGAAGACATCATCCTTCAACTCCAAAATCCATGCTTCACACGCATGGAGAATTTTATACCGAATCCTAAGTAGGGATAAGTCAACGCCTAACACACATTACCGGTTTAGTCTTTCGCCAAGTGAAAAAAGAAACCAAAATCCAAGTCTGGAAAATTTTGTCCCGAAGCCTAAGTAGGGATAAGTCAGCGCCTAACACGCGTTGCCGGTTAGTCCTTAACTGTAAAAAGGACAAAAGCCCACATATTTAATATTGTGGCAGATTATTATTAATAACACCATAATCTGTGCCTCACACGTACGGGGCATTTTATCCTGAATCCTAAGTAGGGATAAGTCAACGCCTAACACGTGTTGCCGGTTTAGTCTTTCACCGAGTAAAAAAGACACCAGAATTCAAATCTGAGGAATTTTATCCCGAAGCCTAAGTGGGGATAAGTCAGCGCCTAACACGCATTGCCGATTAGTCCTTAACCGTAAAAAGGACAAAAGCCCACATATTCGACATTGAGGCAGGTTGTTATTAATAGCACCATAATCCGTGCCTCACACATACGGGGAATTTTATCCCGAATCCTAAGTAGAGATAAGTTAACGCCTAACACGCGTTGTTGGTTTAGTCTTTCACCGATTGAAGAAGACACCAGAATCCAAGTCTGGGGACTTTTATCCCGAATCCTAAAAAGGGATAAGTCAGCGCCTAACACGCGTTGTCAGGTAGTCTATTCCCATAAGAAAGATGAAGTCTACGTATTCAATATCGTAGCACTACGAGAGTTAACTCTCTTAGCACAACGTTATATGTGAAAACAGGTTTAAACAATTCACATGCTAGCCCGATTCAAACGATAATCGGCGAAGGCACATCAAACCCATTGAAGGCTGAGGATTTGTCAAAAATCCTAAAGTTTATGCCTAACACGCGTCACCATTTAGTCTTTTCATGTGAGAAAGACGAAGTCTATGTATTCAATATCATAACACTAAGAGAGTTAACTCTCTTAGCACAACGTTACATACAGAACGGACTTAAACAATCTGTATGCTAGCCCGACTCAAACGGTAGTCGGTAAAGGCTCATCAAACCCGTTGATGGCTGAGGGTTTACCAAAAATCCTATATATGCGAAAGTCTCTGATGCATCAGCTTCATTAGTTGGTCTAGTGACTTGAGCATCCAACAACTTTGGGATAAGATCTATATCTGCAGACGAAACAACTTTAATAGTTGGTCCTGCAGCCCGAAATTTAGGACCGCCACGCTCTAATGCCTTAAGAGCTTAAACTGTGTAGAATTCAGCAAACGTACGACTATAAACTGTGTTAACACCGGTCAACACGTTACAACAAAGGCCAATGCCGGACAACACGTTACAGTAAAGGTCGATGTGGGTCAACGGATCAATAATTTTGCCAAAATAAGGCTAAGGAAAAATTCCAGGTCAAAGGATGATTCCAGGGAGTTCAATCACATTCAGATACCAATTCCCGACAAAGATGATCAGGTCAACGTCAACTCAACGACACGAGCTAAGTTCAAAAACTTACACACCAATTTCAGTTTAATACTTCAATGGTCAGTCGATAAACGCAGCGCCGAAAGAGCTTCATCTACTCGAAAAAATACTGAGTGGATTGAAGACTGAAGAAATCAAGAGCTGAAGCCAATTGCAGGTCCTGTCACACCGATTGAAGGTTGGGCCTATCACATCCAAAGTATTTCATACTTTTTCTATAAAAGAAACGAGACTGAAACACTTTGGAGGGGGTATCTGTAGGCGTTAAAAATTACCTATAGGTCCCCGAACACAATTCGAGACAGAAAAAAGATGATGAACATTATTATCCGGGTCAAGGAAGATTATCCGTCGCCGATAAACACATGAAGCAAAACGTACAAGTCAACGAAGTGACAAAACGCGTGTAAAGGGGGAAAGCAAGCAAAATAAAGGAGATATAAATAACTAAAGGGTCAAAAAGACACAAAAGCAGCCGGGAGGCTCGCGTGAGTGCGAGCCACCAAATGGTGGCTCGTACGCATGCGAGCTACAACGACTATTTTAGCCTCCCAAACCTCCCAAAACGTGAATTTTGATGTTTTTTAAGGATTCTTTCGTTGCAGGACCTCCCCAACTGTTCTGAAGCTATCCTTAAGTACGCTTGGGCGGTTATCAACTGAAGAAGATATCAGAATTCCTATCTTATTAGAAAACACGACGACAAAAGCCTATAAATAGAAGCCCAGGGTCTTCATTGGAAATGATCTGAAATCTGAGAGCGAGGTGCTGTCGAATTGAGCAGTAAACCATGAATTTCAGAGGAGAATTGGCGAATTTTTTCATAAAGAAAAAGCCTTTAAAAGATTCAAGATTCTCTCACCCTCTTTTCCTCCGGATCAAACTTTATTTTGATCTCGAGAAGAGCCACAATCTCGCTTGGTCGTGATTATCGCTGTTGAGATTGTTTCCTTCGTGAAATAAGAGCATAATTAAACTTGTCAACCGGATCTGATCCGTGGTAGTCCACGAACTAACTCGTCCTCGGTACAGGCAAAGATCCCGCACAAAGCAACATGAGGTAAACTACTGCTGCGTTTTGTTGGATAAAGTTGTAATTTTTACTTTTTTATTGTAAGAAGATCTTATAAAAAGATCGACTTTTTTTCAGATTGAACTTATTATCGATAAACGGTGTAACAGGTTTGACAACAATAGAAAAACAACTTTTGACGAAAACAACCTTCACCGAAGACGGATTGAGCTTGGTTGGAAGCTAAATGAACTTTGCCAAGAGAGAAGGAATTTCAACTCTCGCCTCAAGCAAAGATCAAGATGTCATCACATCTGATCTCGAGCTTCAGTCTTTGACTCCTTTAGGAGTTTGATTTAAAGCGTCTCTTGATGCCCATATGCTTCCCCAACAGAAGCCGAATAGGGGTAACCCCTCGTCTAAATTCCCTTGAAGGAATAAAATCATCATTGATGATCCCGCTGGACAAACATCTAGCCAATGTCGCCATAAGCAACGTTCGCACTCCAAAGCCAAGGCTAACGAAATTAGCATCTGCATTGATCTAAGAGAATTCATAACTATAAAGAGAGCTCGTCAATGTCAGCATTGTGCGACCCTCAGAGAAGTGGTCTCAGTAGTTCAAAAGAGTTGCCAATGCAAAGAATCAGTCTTTAACTATCTCGCTCACATTCCTGAGCCTTCAGAGGTTCAGACTAAATGACGACGACGTGCTCGAAGAGACAAAATGCAAGTATTCACTGTCAACATGACAAGTGTGACTTCCAAAGACGACAAGGAAAGTATAGATAGCTCGCCTGATCCAATATACCCTTTGGCATTGGATCCATACTACTAGAAGTCGATGGCGTATATGGTACTAGG
>NC_033794.1:75216374-75228132 GCF_001876935.1 Asparagus officinalis | reverse complement strand
TACTCCTCCATCCCAATGCAGACATCGCAATCTTCATCCCAGATGAACCAACCCACTTCCAGTGGAGTCAACTACAACATGACATCAAATCCAACCCCTAGTTCAAGTCAAGAATGACAATGAGCGATAGACATGATAGAACGAGAAGACATTCTAACTCAAATGGTGATTCAGAAGAAGGATTCAGACGAATGATTGAACGTCTGGAAGAGATGGTTAAACAACTTCTACTAGCCTCTCATCATCAAGTGAGCTCTTTAAAAGGGAAAAGGTCATTTGGCGAAAATCCTCCTAATGAAGATCAAGAACATTAAGATGATGCAGACTCTGACACGCAAGATCAGAAGCAACCTTCAAAGCCAATAAGTAAGCGAAAGAATTGAAAGATATATAGAAACAACTCTATATTCTTTCTCAACGAACTAAGCTCAAGAAGGTTGGAATCATCCGACCTTATCCCATTGAGTAGGACATGGTTCCCTACCCGATG
The DNA here is from genome assembly GCF_001876935.1 of Asparagus officinalis. Taxonomy (NCBI): domain Eukaryota; kingdom Viridiplantae; phylum Streptophyta; class Magnoliopsida; order Asparagales; family Asparagaceae; genus Asparagus; species Asparagus officinalis. Next base: position 75,227,642 of record NC_033794.1, on the reverse strand, counting down.
AAGTTTAAGCCACCAATGCTTCATACGTTTGATGGAAAAGGTTCCCCGAACCGGTATAACTACTACTTCCATCGGCAAACCGAAAATATAGTGAGTAACAATGCCATTAAGGCATGTCTTTTCATTAGTACCCTTCAGGGAGTAGCCTTTAATTAGTTTCAAAAATTTCCCAAAGGTTCAATCAGATATTCGACAGATTTAGAATCAAAGTTCCTCTCACAATTCTACGAGGAACAATCCGATGTCACCATGGACAAACTCCTTTCCGAGAAATGAAGCGAGAATGAAATAGTTAGGGAATAAATCGAAAGATACAACAACTTGACATTAGGATGTTGAGATATGCCACTACTAATGTTGCTTCAGACATGCTGGCATAATTTCGTGGTACGAATTGAAGCTTACATGGGCACTATCACTACCCACACTTGGAATGATTTAATGGAACAAGCAGAGATAGCTGAGAAGTCATCATAGCATTTTGCCAAATTCAAACATCACACCAACTTCAAGGGCAACAAAGACAAATAAGGGCAGACATCACAATGGAAAGCCAAAGAGACTTTTGCAGTTGGAGTCCAAAATTGTGGCGTCCCTGGTTTCACACAAGGCTACAGTCCAAGGTGAACCCAAGGATGTCAAACATGCATTGCACTCACACTATGCAACAACATATTTTATCATCATAATAATATCTCTCTAGTAGAAACAATAAAAGATAGTGCGAGTACAAGCAGATATAAGAGAAATAAAATCAGGAAGTAGAACATAAGAATACATGTACAACAACATAGATAAATAAGTCTCAACTAAGGAACAAGAAATACGTCCAATGAACTAAAATAGGAGTAAATAATGTCAAATACAAGAGTTAACTGGGTAGTACATATGCACTCAGCCTCCAAAATGAAATACACCTCTAGAAAACAACTACTAAACTAGTGTGGAGCAATAACTGGCTATTACGGAAAGACGATGACTATGCAGAATCTCCATCAACCTACGGCTCTTCAAGACTCTGACCTGTTACCTAAAAAGAGGTAAAATCAACAGCGTCAGAGCTCTTTAGCAAGAACATCTTCGTGCACCCCTAGGGGAAGGGCTAACGTATTTAACGGAGGCTCTACCTATAATGTGCATAATCTACCTAAATCATTTACCCAGTATTAAATGAGGTTAATATTTAGAAATCTACAATACAAGACTAGTACGACAAGTAAAATAATCTAAATAAGGAAACCCTCATATATATACCATGTGTCTCAAATTGTAAATCGCTAAATATTAACTCCAAACTAAGAATAAATAATAAAGGAACGCAATACTAAAATATCAACCAGACAAAGTTATATATGTCAACAAAACATCCCATACTACCCTTGGCTAGTTGATATGGGTACAAGTACATAATCCGGTAAAACTCTTAATACAATATACCCCGTCGCAATATAACTCAACGGTGAACCATGTTCATGATTAAGTCTTGCCTAAGACTCAAGCTGTCAAAAGTTTCATAGTACTATCTCTTATAAAGTTTTATAGCTCATCGCATCATCGTGCGGAACGGACTACCTGTTCAGGCATCCTAAGAAAATACGACCCACTAGACTCATCGCATCACCATGAGGAACGAACTACCTCTTTGGGCATCCTACAGGTACGGCTCATTAGCCTCATCACATCACCATGCGGAACGGATTGCCTCCTCAGTCATCCTCATCGCATCACCATACAAAACGAACTGCCTCCTCAGGCATCCTTCAGGTACGGCTCATTAGCCTCATCGCATCACCATGCCGAACAGACTGCATTCTCAGATATCCTCATCGTATCACCATGCAGAATGGACTACCTATTCAGGTATCCTACAAATATGGCTCAACGACCTACTTCAAGGGTATACTGACGCACTACTCTAATCAATATTACGCTGTGCTCATCAACGTTATCCATACACACACATATATTATTCTATCTAATCGTCTCCCAGTTATGGTCAAACAATATATGCAATTATCCTCTCCTGAAGGTCCGTGTGTGCCAAAAACTCATATGTATTCATGATCGCGCATGTTTATGTACGGTTTGAATCTCGTATTCGCAACCAAACAAGCACGGAAAAACCCTTCATCAAAAATTTAACATGTCGGTCGACTGCCCTTAGGCATCAGTTGACCAATGACGAATGTGTGCAACGTGTACAACACTATAATCTAATATCAGTGAATAGTAATTTCGATGATGAACAATATCACTGGTAGTGAATAGTACTTTCCACATGTATGAATAGTGCAGTACTTATGAATAGTACCGTATGTATGAATAGTAATAGTAGTTATGAATAGTACAATACGTATGAATAGGAACAATAATTCCGGTGGTGGACAGATACATCAGTGGTGAATAGTAATCATAAGTTAGGGATTTGATCTAGAATTCTATTCATCAATTTTCATCAACTTCCTCATTTATAGATTTGATCTAAAGTTCTATTCCTCAATTTTCATCAAGATCAAAACTAACTGGGGATGAGTTTGGAAAGAGATGAACTTGCCTTTATTGATCTCTAAAATTAGAATCCCTATCCGTTCCTTCTCTCCGAATAGCCAAAATCCTCTCCCTCTTTTTCTCTCTTTTCTTCCTCTCTCTCTCTCTCTCTCTCTCCCCTTCTCTTTCTTTCCTGCTGTGTGAGGAGAGTGAAGGGGAGGGGTGTTTTTATAGAGTGAGATGAGGGGGTAGGTGGCATAGTATAGATGAGGTTAGGTGGGTTATAAAATAATATAAATAATATCATATATTATTTAAAAAAAAGATTTTAGATTCTGTTTTTAGAAAGTAACAAAAAATTACCCAGAGCAACGTATCGATATTCTAAGATCAATGGTGCAAACCTCACGTCCATCTGATTAACAAAAAAATTATTAAAAATATAAAAACGACAGATGTCAACAGACTCACGATACTGTCTCAAAATAATGTTTTAGTCTCCATTGTCAGAACGCAACAAAACTTTAACCACATCACTGTCTCTAAATTCTAAGATCAATGATGCAAACCATGTACCCATCTAATTAATAGAAAAATTACTAAAAATAAAATAGTAACAGTTTTTAGTAAACTTGCGATACCGAGGCTGAAACTGCGAATCAATCTCAAATCGATTCCAAACTGATCCATTCATCCCAGAATGATCACCAATCACAATAAAGCTCATTTAAAAATATTTCAAAAATTTTAGGGTTTTACATTCACCCATCCTTAAAGAGATTTTTTTTCACGAAATTCCACATTCGTATCTTAGAGATTAATAATACAAGAAAAGCACGTTGAGAGAATAATCCAAACAAGGAAATCCTCACATACACATCTCGTACAATTAATCCTCATATATGAATCATAAGCGATATTTACACTTAACAATCTAAAATGCGAATACTTCCACCTAACCCCTAATTAAACGAAACTAGTACGTCAGGCGAAAAATCCAAACAAGGAACCCCCCATATATATACCATATGTTCCGGATGATTAGGAGCTAAGTGTTAATACCCATATTCCAGCGTTAAGTATAAATGTAGCTATGCAGATAATATAAACATAACAATACTATAACTCTTAATATACCTGCTCAAATATGTGTGGTAGTCGCGACGTATATCCTCTTCGCGCTCCCAAGAAGCTTCCTCATCTCCTTTTCGATTCCACTGGACCTTGACTAAAGAGATCACCTTATTGCTAAGTCTCCTCCCTAGCAAGAATGTGGACTGGGCTCTCAACTGTAGTCAAATCTGCTTGGAGCTCTAAGTATGGCACATTAAATACTCTCTGTTGCTCCTCGTCGCGTAAGTGCTTCTTGAGCATCAAAACATGAAAAACATCGTGTACACCCGACATCGACGCTGCAAGATCTAGCCGGTACGAGATGGCTCCAATGCGCTCAACGATCCTAAATGGTATAATGTATCTTGGGGCAAGCTTTCCTCATCTGCCAAATCGCTGAACACCCTTTATCAGCGATACTTTTAGCAAAACATAGTCTCTCACCTGAAACTCTAATGGCCATTGCCTCTGATCTGCATAATCTTTTGGCGACTTTGAGTTGGAAGAATACACTCTTGAATCAATGCTATCTTCTCTGAAGTTTGTCTAACCAAATGTGGCCCAAGTAGCAAGCTATTCTCTGGCTCTTCCCAACAAATCGGAGATCTACTAGGTCTCCCATACAATGTTTCATAAGAGCTATACATATAGTTGCTTGATAACTATTATTGTAGGCAAACTCAATTAATGGAATATGATCCTCCTAACTGCCTTGGAAATCTAACACACATGCTTTAAACATATCTTTCAACACTTGATTAACTCTCTCTGTTTGGCCGTCTGTCTGTGGGTGGAAAACACTACTGTAGGTAAGCTGGCTGTCGAAAGTATTCTGGAAGCTCTTCCAAAAATGTGATGTAAATAATGAGCCACAATCTGATACAATCATCTCTGGAACTCCATGCAGTCTCATAATCTTCTGTATGAAAATCCTCGCATAAGTCTCCATCATATAAGTTGTCTTAACGAGTAGGAAGTGTGCTGATTTCATCAATCGATCAACAATCATCCAGATCAAATCGTTCCCTTTGTTAGACCTTGGTAAGACCATAATAAAATCCATCGAAATACCTACCCATTTCCACTTAGGAATAGGTAAATGTTGTAGGGTGTCTGTGGGTCTCTATTGTTCTGCCTTCACTTGCTGACAGGTAAAATGCTTAGTTATATACTCCGCAATATCCTTACGCATACAGCTCAACCAAAAATACCTATTCAAGTCCTTATACATTTTGGTTATGCCTGGATGCATAGTGTACCTAGTACGGTGCGCCCTATCAAATAGATCCTTCTTCAACTGTGGATTATCAGGCACTACTAACCGGCCTTTCATTCGAAGACCTCCATCCGATCCAATGGTCCAATCGGCCTTGGGCTCTTTAAAAATTTCTCCCTTTCGGGTTTGAATCCAGGAATCCTCTAATTGAGCATTGATCACTCTATCTATCTATGATGGCTGTATGGCTAATGCTCCTAAAATTACGCTGCACCGACTTCTAGTCTAAAGTCAAACTGACTGAGTGTATGAAGGTCTCAATACAACGAACACCTCAAAGCTGCAATCCTGTGACGACACTTCCTACTCAAAGTATCTGCTACAACGTCTGCCTTCCTCGATGATACTGAAGCGTGAATTTGTAATCCTTGATGAACACGACCCATCACCGTTGCCTTTGGTTGAGTTCCTTCTAAGAGAAAAAGTATTTTAGACTCTGATGGTCTATAAACAATTCAAATTGAACTCCATAAACATAATGCCTCCACACTTTAAGTACAAAGACCACCACTGCCAACTCTAAATCGTGAGTGGGATAATTTTGCTCATGAGTCCTCAACTGAAATGTAAGCAACCACTCTCTGATTCTATATCAATACGCCTCCTAGACCCGACAAAGATGCATCCTTGTAGATAACAAAAGTCTTATCACTGTTCGGAATGATCAACACTAGTGTGTAGTCAACTTTGCCTTCAAAATCTCAAAGGCCTTCTGTCACTCTGGTCCCTAAACAAACTGAACACATTTCTTCATAAGACGTGTTAGTGGGGTAGCAATCTTCAAAAAATCCTGAATGAATTTTTTGTAATAGCCGGTAAGACCCAAAAAGCTACAAATCTCGGTCTTTAGCGGCTCCCAATCAAGAACTACCTCCACTTTGGCTAGATCAACACCAATGCCCTCCTTGCTAATAACATGGCCTAAAAAACTTGTATTTGCTAAACTTAACATACAAATAGTGCTCTCGTAAAGTCTGCAATGCCAAACAAAGATGCTACTCGTGCTCAGCCTTCAACCTTGAGTAGATGAGGATGTCGTCAATGAAAACAATCATGAATTGGTACAAATATGGATGGAATACCAGATTCATCAAATCCATCAGCACTTCGGGTGCATTAGCTAGCCCAAATGGCATGACAAGAAGCTTAAAAGACCCATATCGAATCAAAAAGACGGTCTTGGGAATATCCATTTCCCGTACTCATAATTGGTGATAACTAGAACGAAGATCAATCTTTGAGAAACACTGGACTCCCTGTAACTGGTCAAACAAAGCATCAATCCTCGATAATAGACACCTGTTATGGATGGTGACCTTATTCAACTCGCGGTAGTCGATAAACGAATGGAGGCTGGCGTCCTCCTTCTTCATTAAAAGGACCGGTGCTCCCCTCGGATAATGGCTTCAGTGATTAAATCCATGAGAAATGAGCTCCTTTAACTGAGTTTGTAACTCCCTCATCTCAGTAGGTGTCATACGATACGGTGTACGGGATATCGATGCTATGCCCGGCTATAACTCGATGCAGAACTCAATCTCTCTCACTAGAAGCAATTTAGGTATGTCCTGAAAGACATCCTGATACTATGAGACTACTTTGATCTCGCACAAAATAGCACCCTGATCCTACTGCAACACCTCCTCGATGTATGCCAGAAATGACTCCGCAAACTAGTTACCCTGTGAGGTCACTACAATCAACTCTGTCCCATGGGATGCTCACAAACTGACTGTTTTCGTAAAACAGTCGATACTGATGTGGTAGGAAGATAACCAATCCATACCAAGAATCACATCAAACTATGACATGCGTAAAATAATCAGATCTACTACTAACTCAGACTCATCTAAGCTGATAACACATCTCCTACAAATACTTGCTAAGAGGGACATCTTTCCCAAAGGAGTAGAAACTGACAAAGGAATGTCTAAATGATGTGCATCTAGCTGAAGCTTAATCATGAAAGCATAGGATATAAAGGAATGTGAAGCTCCTGAATCAAACAAAATCCGGGCTGGGAAGGAGTTGACAAGGAATGTACCTTCCACAACGGTCTCGCTCACACCATAATCATGAGGTACAACTGCATAAACCCTGTCGTTAGTTGTGGATTGTTGTGCGGTAGACTCTGGAATATATGGGACCATCTGTCCCTGAGATATCTTATGGATGGCTTGCACCTGGCTATCGATCCTCGAAACGGTCGGCGGTGCCTCAATCCTCTACTGCTGACCATACCCGTGGCCCTACGCCTGCTGACCCTGCCTATGACTCTGCTGCTATTGAGAATCATTGCTCTACTGTTGGGGTCCTCCAGGTCCTAAAAATGATCTCTTGCCCTTGTTCTTATCCCGAGACTGTCCCACTTTAGAGCTTCCCTCTTTGTTCTTTAGAAACATGACGGTCTCAGTCTCCTGGGAACGGCATCATCGGCTATCTCTCACACCGAGTGGAAACGTCGAGACACAAGATAGCGACGTAGGCTTGGACGAAGTCCCATCATAAACAACTGAACCTGATGCTCACTAGTCTGCCACATATTAGTGAATCTTAGCAGACTCGGGAATTTTCTCTCATATTCTGCCACTGATATGTCTCCCTATTTCAGTCGGTATAGCTTTGTCTCTTTCCCGACCTTCGCCGCGGAAGTACGTACTGCTCATCAAAGAAATAGATAAAATCCTCCCAGTCGAGCGTCATCCACTGCTCTGGCAAAGAATTACTTTATAACCAAAGTAAGATGAGCATAAAAAACATTTCTTGAAAATTTTCGAGTTATGCGCATTATGGTCTCACTCAATCTAGAAATCCCTAGCGAACTCTATACATGAGCCCTAAGGAAACTCTATACTAGCTCCACGACCTGACACATGATACCCTAAGGATACTAGAATTAGAGCTCTGATACCAACTGTGACGCTCCTAGTTTCACATAAGGCTACAGTCCAAGTTGAACCCAAGGATATCAAACATGCATTAAACTCACACTGTGCAATAACATGTTTCATCATCACAGTAATATATCTCTAGTAGAAACAATAAAAGATAGTGTGAGTACAAGTAGATATAAGAGAAATAAAATCAGGAAGTCGAACATAAGAATACATGTCCAACAACATAGATAAACAAGTCTCAACTAAGGAACAAGATATACGTCCAATGAACTGAAATAAGAGTAAATAATGTCAAATACAAGAGCCAACTAGGTAGTACATAGGCACTCAGCCTCCAAAATGAAATACATCTCCAGAAAACAACTACTAAACTAGTGTGGAGCAATAACTGGCTATTACGGAACGATGACGACTATGCAGAATCTCTATCAACCTACAGCTCTCCGAGATTCTGACCTGTTACCTAAAAAGAGGTGAAATCAACAGCGTCAGAGTGCTTTAGCAAGAACATCTCCATCCGCCCCCAAGGGAAGGGCTAACGTATTTAACAGAGGCTCTACCTATAATGTGCATAATCTACCTAAATTATTAACCCAGTACTAAATAGCGTTAATATTTAGAAATCTACAACATGAGACTAGTACGTCGAGCGAAATAATCTAAACAAGGAAACTCTCATATATATACCATGCATCTCAAATTGTAAATCGCTAAATATTAACTCCAAACTAGAATAAATAATAAAGGAATGCAATACTAAAATATCTACCAGACAAAGTCATATATGTTAACCAAACATCTCATACTACCCTTGGGTAGTTGATACGAATACAAAAAACATAATCCGGTATAACTCTCAATACAATATACCCCGTCGTAATATAACTCAACGGTGAACTATGTTAATGATTAAGTCTTGCCTATGACTCAAGCTGTCAAAAGTTTCGTAGTACTATCCCTTGCAAAGTTTTATAGCTCATCGCATCATCATGCGGAACGGACTACCTGTTCAGGCATCCTAAGAAAATACGACTCACTAGCCTCATCCCATCACCATGCGGAACAAACTACCTCTTCGAGCATCCTACAGCTATGGGTCATTAGCCTCATCGCATCACCATACAGAATGGACTACCTCCTCAGGCATCCTCATCGCATCACCATACGGAACGGACTGTCTCCTCAGGCATCCTTCAAGTACGGCTCATTAGCCTCATCGCATCACCATACGGAACAGACTACCTCCTCAGACATCCTCAGACATTCTCATCACATCACTTCGAGGGTAATAATTAGAGGTTCCCAATCATCGATTATATCTTACATGGGATGTTACCAGATAATTCAAAGCAAGCAATCCCTGTTCAAAGAAGAGCTCCGCGCTTCTTCTATAATTCTACCACGCAAACTTTGTGCCGGTGATCTCTCGACGATATTCTGTTCTGATGCTTATCACCAACTAAAGCTCAAAAAGCATTAAAAGAAGCCCATGATGGTGCATGTGGATTTCACCAACCAAGTCCCTGACTTTACGACCGACTTTGTCATCTAGGTTACTACTGGCCGACAATGATAGCAGATGTGGTAGTGTATGCTAAACGATGTCATACGTGTTAAATTCACACTGATTTCCTACATCAACATCTAGAAGAATTGGATCTGATAGTCGGTTCATGGTCATTTAAAGCTTGGGGCATGGACATCATTAGGCCAATCAGCCTGTCGTCCGCCAAAGGCTATCGATTCGTCCTGACCATCACATATTACTTCTCCAATGGGCCAAGGTTGTTCCCCTCAGAGAAGTCAAGACATCTCAAGTAATCAAATTCTTGATACATCATGTGAATTATCAAATCAGTATTCCTAGATGAATCATTCACAACAATGGTCCGCGATTCATCAATCAACCATTTTTCAAATTGTGCAACAAGTTCAGAATTTAAGATGTGGCTTCTACGCCTTATAACCAGCTGCTAATGGCCTTGCTGAATCTTTTTGTAAAACCATCATCAAATTTCTAAAGAAGTTCATCTCCTCCAATATAAGATTGGGATGAGAAACTTAGAGAGTGTTTATGGACTTACTAAACAATAGTACGCACTCCCACTGGCTCCTTGCTATTCTCCATGGTCTATGGATGCGAAGCCGTGATCCCTCTGGAAATCCAGGTACTGTCATTGAGAATCGCCATCGTCGAGAAGATGACAATTGAATAACATCATCAAAAGTTCCTCCAAGAACTTGTAGTACTAGATGAGCTGGGACTTCAAACTCAGCAAAAAATTGAGATCTACCAGTCACTAATTTTGAGAGCCTTCAACAGGAGAGTCAAAGAATGATCCTTCAAAGAAGGCGACTTGGTCTTAGTCATTCGTCGACCCATAGTCATGACGCATAAGACTAAAGGAAAATTCTAATCCAAATAGGAATATCTGTTTGTAGTAGAGACAGTCTACTCAAATAGGGCAAATTGCCTAATTGATCAAAATGGTAATAGGCTCATGGCACCAATTAACGAGAAGTTTCTTAAAAAATACTACCCATAATATCGGCCAATTTTATCTCCCTACAGAGATCTTGGTCATGTTTTAAGTTTCCATCTCTGACCAGAAACATTGATCTTCTCGATCCAAAATGCCCAATGAGTCATCAAGTTAACATCACACGTCTGTTTGACTCTAGAAACATTATCACTGTCATGTTAACATTACACCTATGAATAGTATCAACTCTAAATATATCCTTATACTATCATGTTAACATTACACCTCTGAACAGTACCCATTTGACCAAACCGTCATGTTAATATTACACCTCTGAATGGTTTCTTATTTCAGATAACCTGGCCGATTAATATTACACCTCTATTAGACTATTTTGCCGACCGGTTAATATTACACCTCTGTCAACCTATCTTAGCAAATTTGACCAATTAACGTTACAGAATTCGCTCTTATCAAAAATCAATTAGTTAACATTACACTTCCATCAACTTTCTACAGTTAAATTAACACTACACTTCCAAATGGTAGTTGTCTTTTAGACTCTTTTGAACCGACCGATTAACATTACACCTCTGTCGGTCATTCCATTTAACGGGTTAACATTACACCTCTGTCAAATATTATTATCACTGTCATGTTAACATCACACCTTGAAACAATATCAACTTGATCAAGCTAATATGTTAACACTACACCTCTACTAGTTTAATCCCAACATCCCAACATCATTATCCTCAGCATAGATGTCACTATGACATACTAACATTACACCTCTATCATACACACATCAAGGGAAATAAAAAGTGCTTTTATTTATCAGAAGAGCTAAAATGGTTACAAAAAGATCATTATAAGGAAATTGAATAAAAAGTGTGTATCTATGCAATACACTCAGCCATTTGTCATCTCAAACTTCATGAGCATCCTTCTAGGCATGTTCCCTCAGGATTCTAGGATCGACAAGAATGCTTGAGATCTAATGATCGAAAGC
>NC_033794.1:75158039-75216364 GCF_001876935.1 Asparagus officinalis | reverse complement strand
CCTAAAGGGGGGGGGGGGGTTGAATAGGGTTTATGGACAAATAATATGCAATAAAAGATATTCCAATAAACCACACACAAATATGAAAAACGATGACAATAAAATAGAGTAGGGGTAGAAATAGTTAGCCAATTGATGATGCACGGTATGTTCACGAGGTTTGGTCCACTGACCTACGTCCCCGCTCCCCACTCTCAAGGAGAAATCCACTACACACCCGGTTTGAAAGCCGTAACTTCTTCTACACAACGATCTCTACCGAGATCTCACAATCACACAATAGATCTCCACGAGATCAAGCTCACAACAGTAGGAAAACAAAGAGAAACTCTCTCTTTACAATAGCCCTATGGCAAGAGAGAAGATTACAATTGAAGCTTGGGATGTCGGCTTTGAAATAGTGAAAGCAAATGAAAGTTGAAGCTCTTTGAAAACATTAAACTCAAACACAAGAGATTTGCAATGAAAGCTTAGTTACTGAAGTAGTTGGGGTTGTTGAATATTTATAGGAAGATAATACAACAGCCAAAACCCCAAAGAATCAGCAAAAATCCTACAAAAATCGAGAACCAGATTTTGTAAAAAAGCTAGTTGTTACTGTGCTTATCAGTCGACTGACGGGAAGCATCAGTCGACTGATAAGCTGAGAATTGTATTCAAATACCAGCTCATCGGTCGATTGACGATCACTTTTAGTCGATTGACAACTCGTCAGTCGACTGATCAATCGACCAAAATAGAACAGAAACTTTTTGATGATTCCAGGCACTTTCATCGGTTGACACATCAGTCGACTGATCAGTCGACTGATAACAGGTTATCAACCTGAAATGATTTTGAAATTGAGTTTCAAAGTTCTGTTAAAAATAGTAAATAAATTCCAAAAATTGTAAAACTTTGTAAACAATTTATAAACATTTTAACAAACTTTTTTGAAAAGGAATTTTGTAAAAAGGTCCTCGTATTTGTGAAAAATACTATTTAGCAAAAGTTCCAAAATACGAGTTTTGAAAGTGTGCAAGTGTGTTGTCCCATGAGCTTCAAATGTAATCAACTAACTACTTGCCTACATTAAGTACTAGAGAAAAAAAATAGCAAATATCCCTCACATATGAGTACATGGCTTGAGTCTTGATATTTGTTCTAGAGTTTATGAAGCTTCTCATGCATATAGTGCTCTTGAAATCTTTGCTTCGTCACTTTGTCTCCATCTACTTAGATATTGTTGGTATAGCTCATTTTCCATCCAATCCTTTATGAAAGGTGCTAATGATATGTGATCTACAATATAGCTCAATAAACGATTAGCACCAATAATGGTGTTTGTAATTCATCATCAAAACAAATGACCTAACAATCTCCCCCTTTTTGATGATGACAAACGACCATTATGCAAGAGCAAGTAAAAATGACTAATTGGCTTATAGATAGTTGCTCCCCCTATCTATAAGGCTCTTCCTTACTATGTGCACAAATGAGGAGATTTCTCTCCCCCTTTGCCACCATAAAAAATAGGGTAAAATAAAGACAATATGCATGCTAAAAAACCCACACAAATGCACCTCAAGTGTTGGCCTACCCGTGTCTCCCTCAAGTGTTAGGAATTACGATCTACCTCTAGGCATTACCACCTACCCCACTCCTCTTGGGACGACCCCGGTCTCTCACCTCTACACTCCTCTTGGTACCAGTGTGTTCTTAAGCATGGCTTGACATTTTAGGATTAAGGAGAAAAAAAATGTAGATATGATAATGGTAGAGCAAAGAATTAAAAAAATAGGCAAAAATAGATTATTTTAGAGAATGCACATGCCCAATTCATTCCTAATTAGGCAAAAATCAACTTCACAAAAGGGTTTGGTAAAGATATCCGCTAATTGAGATTTGGTGTCAATATAAACAAAGGGGTTTGATATATTTATATATTTGTTTCTAGAATGAAAAACAGAATTTTTGAAATGTTAATAGCACTAGTATTATCACACAAAAATTTTGTATCATGAAAGTGTAATCAAAATCAACCAAATTTTGTTTCATCCATAAAAGTTGTGCACAACATAAGCCGGCGACAATGTATTCCACTTTCGTAGTGGACAAAACAACATAATTTTGTTTCTTGGATGCCCAAGATACAAGTGAGTTATCCAAAAATTGACAAGTACCACTCGTACTTTTACGGTCCACCCTACAACCGGCAAAGTCAGCATCACAATAACCACAAAGATCAAAAGATGTATTTTAGGATAAAACAAACCAAGTTCTAAGGTGCCATTTATGTATTTAATAATTCTTTTAACCGCAACCAAATGAGATTTTTTAGGAGAATCTTGAAAACGTGCACATGCACACACACTAAACATGATGTCCGGCCTGATAGCAGTGAGATAAAGGAGACTATCTATCATACCTTGATATAGCTTTTGGTCTATCTTTTCACCGCTTTCATCCGCATCCAACTTGATGGTGGTGCTCATTGGAGTTGGGGCATGTTTTGAACTATCCATCCTGAATTTTTTCACCAACTCCCTAGCGTATTTGCTTTGTGATACGAAAATGCCATCATTGGACTGTTTAACTTGGAGTCCGAGAAAGAAGGTGAGCTCTCCCATCATGCTCATCTCAAATTGATCTTGCATTATGTTTAACTTGGAGTCCGAGAAAGAAGGTGAGCTCTCCCATCATGCTCATCTCAAATTGATCTTGCATTACTTTAGAAAAGTCCTTGCACAAAGATTCATTAGTGGCACCAAAAATAATATCATCCGCATAAATTTGAACTAAAATAAAGTCATGTTTTCGTTTTCTAATAAAAAGAGTATTATCAATTGTTCCTTTTGTAAAACCATTTTCAATAAGAAAACTTGAGAGGCGAGCATAACAAACTCTAGGAGCTTGTTTTAACCCATATAAAAGCTTTTTGAACCCGATATACATGATTTGGAAAAGATGAGTCAATAAAACCATGGGGTTGCTCAACATAAACATTTTCTTCAATAAAACCATTTAAGAAAGCATGTTTGACATCCATTTGAAATAATTTAAAATTTTTGAAACTTGCAAAGGCTAAAAACATTCTAATAGGTTCCAATCTTGCAACCGGTATAAAAGTTTCATCATAGTGTATGCCCTCCTCTTGATTGTCCCCTTGGGCAACCAAACGAACTTTATTCCTAGTAACTATGCCACACTCATCAAGTTTATTTCTAAAATCCATTTAGTTCCAATAATAGAAGTATCATTAGGTCTAGGAACTAATTTCCAAACATTGTTTCTTTAAAAATTATTCAATTCTTCATGTATAGCTAAAACCTAAAATTCATCTTTTAAAGCATCATCAATACGTTTGGGTTCTATTTGGGATAAGAAGACTACATTACCACATTCGCTCATAGCTTTTGAGCGAGTCAAAATGCCTTTGGATGGACTCCCTATAATTTGGTCTTTAGGATGATCCGGTGCAAACTTCCAAGCCTTGGGAAGTTCTTCTTGAGTTTGTTCATTTATGTTCTCCCCGTCAATTGGTGCATTCATTGAGGGTTTGTAATTTAATTGCAAGAGCTCCATTCCTTCCTCAATCTCATCATCATCCCTAGGCAAATTATCTTGCAAACCAATATTAGATTCATCAAACGTAACATTTATAGACTCTTCAACAACGAGTGTTTGTTTGTTGAAAACTCTATAAGCCTTACTTCTAGGAGCATATTCCAAAAATATCCCAACATCAATTTTTGAATCAAATTTATCATTGTGGTCTTTAGTATTTAAGATAAAGCATTTACAACCAAAGATACGAAAATATCCAATATGTGAAGTTTTGCCAAAAAAAGAGTTCATAAGAAGTTTTCTTGAAAGTAGGTCTAATCAAAACACGATTTAAAACATGGCAAGTCGTATTGATGGCTTCGGCCCAAAAATATTTTGACAAATCATAAGAGTTTATCATTGTACATGTCATCTCTTGTATGGTTCTATTTTTTCGTTTAACAACACCATTTTGTTGGGGTGTTCTAGGAGCGAAAAACACATGAGTTACACCATGATGAGCACAAAAATCATTAAAGAATTTGTTTTGAAATTCTCCATCATGATCACTTCTAATTTTAACAACTTTTAAATCTTTTTCATTTTCAATTCTTTTCACAAAAAAGGAAAACTCTTCAAAGCATTCATCTTTATTAGCAAGAAAAATTACCCATGTGAAACGAGAGACTTCAAAGCATTCATCTTTATTAGCAAGAAAAATTACCCATGTGAAACGAGAGAAATCATCAACAATAACAAAGACATAGTGCCCATGTGAAACGAGAGAAATCATCAACAATAACAAAGACATAGTGTTTACCTCCTAGAGAGGCAACACACATGGGTCTAAAGAGATCGAGATGTAAAAATTGTAAAGGTTTAGAAGTGGATACCTCATTTATGGATTTTAAGGAAGTCTTAGTTTGTTTACCTTTAGCACATTCCTTATAAGTAGAATCCTTAACATATGTTAGATTTGGAAGTCCTCTTACTACGTTCTTCTTGGATAGCTTAGATATTAGCTTCATGTTAGCATGTCCAATTCTCTTGTGCCAAATCCAAGGATCCCCATCTACCGCGGTAAGACACTTTACATCTTGATCTAAAAGCTCGTTCATCTTAAAAATGTATACATTAGATCTTCTAAAAGCAACAAAAATGATTTTACCATTTCTACTAACAATACATTTATCCGGTTTAAAAATGATGTCAAAACCTTTGTCACTTAATTGACTAATGCTAAGAAGATTATGGTTTAAACCTTTTACAAAATATACATCTTCAATTACGGGAGAAGGTATCTTACCAATAGAACCGATTCCTACGATTTTACCTTTCTCGCCACCACCAAAGGAGACATTGCCTCCTGCAATCCTTGATAGGGTTGCAAATAATTTTTTATTGCCCGTCATGTGATGAGAGCAACCACTATCAAGGTATCACTACTCCTTACGTCTTATGCGAGACGTTCCCTACATATAAACAAGTGGTAGAACCTTTAGGTACCTAAGTTTTGGGTCCTTGAGTGTTAGTATTTTTGGTATCCTTGGGTACCCACATTAACTCATAATGATCAATGTTATTTTTAATCCTACAATGAGTAGAAATATGACCATATTTCATGCAATATGTGCATAAAACGTTTTCTTGTATGTAGGAGCATGAGATTGATGATACCATTTTCTACCAACATGATGATGACTAGAGTGAGCATGATTAGATTTAATTCTAATGTTTTCAAGTTTTAATCTCTCAACTTTAGATCTTAGTTGTTTGTTTTCAAAGTCTAGATCTCCTATCATCTCATCTTTTAGAAACTTTAGATCTTAGTTGTTTGTTTTCAAAGTCTAGATCTCCTATCATCTCATCTTTTAGAGCAAGAGATGATTGTAGTTGCTCAAACTTAGAGTCACAAGAAACATGTAATTTTTTGAATGAAGAATATTCTTTTGCTAATCTCTTAAATTCAAAATTTAATTCTTCTAAAGCCGCTTCTAATTCACATTGCATATAAAGAGATTCATTCTTCTAAAGCCGCTTCTAATTCACATTGCATATAAAGAGATTCACTTTCGGTTTCGGATTGTACCTTATCTTCATGAGCCATGAAACAAATGTTCCGGTCATGAAGAGCAATCTTAGCGCCCTCATCATCACTATCCGAATTGCTTGGTTCGGACTCATCCCAACTGGCATACATAGCTTTCTTCTTCTTGTATTTCAAATACTTCTCCTTGAGCTTGGGACAATCCTTGGCTAAGTGTCCCGGTTCATTGCATTCAAAGCATTTACCTATATGAGAAGGAAATTTGTTGTTAGATCGATTCTTGAAATTTTTATTCATTTTGATTAATTTTGATATTCTTCTAGAGAGGTGTGCCACTTCTCTAGAGACATCATCTTCACTATCCGAGGAGGATGAATCGTCAATTGCTCCCTTGAGAGCTATGGACTTTGACTTTTGGGGTGGCTCCTATGTTGCTTTTGGGATAGCTTCTCCCTTCTCCTTGATCTTCTTTTCATGGACCTTAAGCTTGCCAATAAGTCCATCAAGAGTGAGAGTTGAGAGGTCATGAGCTTCTTCGATGGTCGTGGCTTTAGGTTCCCAAGCCGGCGTCAAAGAGCGAAGAATTTTGTAATTCATCTCTTGATTCTTCAAAACCTTATCAAGACCATGTAATTCATTTGTGATGTTAGTGAACCGAGAAAACATAGAATCGTTGGATTCATTTGGAAGCATTTTAAAAAGTTCATAATCATGCATGAGACCACTAATCTTAGACTCCTTCACTTGAGGGTTCCCTCATGGGTAATGCATAACTTCTCCCAAATTTCGTGTGCGGTTGCACATGTAGAAACTCTTTTGTACTCATTGGGGGTAAGACCACAAATTAGTGCATTCATGGCCTTAATGTTAAGGTTAGCTAGTTTCCTCTCATCCTCGGTCGTTTCACTACTAAGCTTCTTGACATATTTTTTCTCCACAATGTCTAGGATATCAAGGTCAATGCATTGCAAATAAATTCTCATCCTAGCTTTCCAATAGGTAAAGTTGCTACCGGTGAAAACGGGTGGCTTAGTGGTTGTGACGCCCCTGGGTTCACGTAAGGCTGCAGTCCAAGATAAAACCAGAAATGTCAAACCTACCATGCACCACACCGTGCAATAACATGTTTCACAATCACAATTACTATCTCTCTAGTGGAATCAACTATAGGTGTAGGTACAAAGCAAGTAAAAGATTATACAACAGATAACTGATGAAATGATAGAACTCAAATTTATACATCTCATCAACCAAACAAGTTGGAATACATAGTCAATATCGGAAATAAATAATAACAATATGGAGATCTCAACATGTCTCAAGTACACACTGTCCGATAAGAAGTAAATAAGGCACACAACCTTTACAACTCTAGAATAAACTCTCATGTCTAAATAAAACAGTCAAGGCACACAACCTTTACAACTCTAGAATAAACTCTCATGTCTAAATAAAACAGTCTATAGTGGAGCTCCAATAATACAATAATATCTATAAAAGAAAAATAGGCGCTAATGAGTATCGTCCTTAACCTGCGACTCTCCGGGATCTGGGCTCTTTACCTGAAAGGGGGATGGACAACGAGCATCAAAGCGCTAGCGAGCAATATCACAACCAACCCCAAGGGAAAGGCCTTGTTGTATAAGAAAATATAGATTTATACATAGAATAATCATATCATTACTCCTAACAAATAAAAGGTTTTAGTATTTAGGAAACTACAACACGAGCGTAGGTATGTCGAGCGAAATAATCCACACAAGGAAACCCTCATGTATATACCTTATATCTCAAATTGTAAATCCCTAAATACCAAACCCAAAATCTAATACAAGAACAATAAAGAAAAGAGACAACCTATTACAATACGTAACAAATGTCATGTCGGAACCACATAAGTGTCATGTCCAGCCTAAGTAGCTATCATGTCTCAACTTCATATAATCATGTCATGTCCTGATTCAGCTAAGTGTCATGCTCGTGGTCTAACCAATATCCAACACATGGACTGATTTTTGAATGTCTAACACGAGGACTGAAATGGATTATAGTCCAACACGAGGACTTCAATGGATTATAGTCCAACACGAGGACTATGTATATAAAACATGGAATGCAAATGTTAAAGATATACATATCTTATTCTTGCACGTGTCTCGATGTATAGATCTAAGCTTGTGACAAATGTGTCATCTTACATGTGTAGGTGAACTCATCAATACTGAAATTTAATACCCGATAAACGAGGCGGCTCCTCGTACTCAAAATGATAAACAGTACACTCGAATATATATACACAGCAGGTGGTCAAACAGGAAAGAAAAAAATAAATCACTCGTCAGTCGACTCATGGTCGACTGGGGTCATCAATCGACTCGTGGTCGACTGGGATCACTAGTCGACTCATGGTCGACCAAAAAAAAGAAAACTAGAACCGAACAGTCGACTCACGGTCGACTGAGGTCACCAGTCGACTCACAGTCGACTGAACAGAAGGGTTTTCCCTGTTCGTGCATGCTGTGTTAATTTTGTGAAAATTCATCTAAAAATCAAATTCATCAAACCCCAAACAATATATTATCAATTCTACACATATGAGACAATGAAAAATTCGTATAAAACATGGAAAACGAAATCTTGCATGTTAGATCTAACATTTAATCCCTAAACATGTATAAAACATGGAAAACGAAATCTTGCATGTTAGATCTAACATTTAATCCCTAAACATGTATGAGAGCAATTAATCAAACTAACATTTAATCCCTAAACATGTATGAGAGCAATTAATCAAAATAGAAACTCGTTTTTAAATAAATTCACAGATCTGGGTTTCATTAAAGATTCGTTGGTGAGGATTTAGAGATCTGAAACACATGATTTTTAGCATCTACAGTAATAAGAACATCGATTTATACTTGAAAATAATTCTTAGGCTTAATAAACCTCATGAAAAACGTTTAGAAACTCTTAAAAACATGGGAGAGGGATTGGGCGAGATGCTACTCGCCTCTGGTGTGTTGAACAATGCCTGGATCCGTGAGAGAACGAATCCCTTCGCTGCAAACCACAACTAGCTGCCGAAAAATCCCCAAAAATCTCCCAAAAACGCCCAAAATCCGAATCTAGGGTTTTAGAGGGGAAAGGGGGCTAGGGTTTCTGGGGAGAACTGATGAAAGGGTGTCTTTCTCGGGTAAAAGAGATAAATACCAACAGTTAAAACCGGACCCGAAATACCAAACAGACCCGAACTAAAAAATCCTGAAATCAGCCATCAGTCGACTCGCGGTCGACCGAACCCATCGGTTGACTCGCGGTCGACCGAACAGGCTACATCTCTGCCTGTGCATGATTTGCAAATTTACAAAACTCAACCTCAAACTTGATGCATATATACATTCACATAAACTCAAAACACTAGTTATCATGCACAACCATGACATAAAGACATTTATCATAAATAAACATTATTTTTCACTAATAATCACATATATAAATTATCAAAATGTACAGGGTTTTACATTCTTCCCCCCTTAAAAGAATTTTGTCCTCGAAATTCAGAAATCATATCTAACGCATAATAATACTAGAAAAGCACGTCGAGGGTCTAATCCAACCCGAACACAATACACCTTTCGTAGTATTAAACTCTAGATAAGCATATAGTGATATTTATACTTAACGATCTAAAATGATAACATTCTCACTCAACCCTTAATCTAACGGAACTAGTACATCGGACGAAAAATCCAAATAAGGAACCCCCCATATATATACCATGTGTTCCGAAAGATTAAGAATTAAGTGAAATCCAAATAAGGAACCCCCCATATATATACCATGTGTTCCGAAAGATTAAGAATTAAGTGAAAATACCCTCGTTCTAGTGTTAAATATAAATATCAAGATATAAAAAGCACAAGTAAGAATTCACATCATAAATAAATTTACCTGCTCAAACAAGTGTGGGTAGTCGCGTCGCATGTCCTCCTCGCCCTCCCAAGAAACTTCCTCAACTCCACTTCGGTTCCATTGAACTTTCACCAACGGAATCACCTTGTTCCTAAGTCTCTTGTCTTCTCTAGCAAGTATAGACATTGGGATCTCAATAGTAGTCAAATCATCCTGAAGCTCAATCTTTGGTGCATCCAACACTCGCTGCTGCTCCTCATCATGCAAGTGCTTCTTAAGCATAGAAATATGAAATACATTGTGTATACTAGACATAGATGCTGGAAGATCTAGTATGTATGACACAGCTCCAATACGCTCCAAAATTCGGAACGGTCCAATATATCTCGGTGCAAGCTTTCCTCGCCTCCCGAATCGCAGCACGCCTTTCATAGGCGATACCTTCAGTATAACCAAATCCCCAATCTGAAACTCTAGGGGTCTTCACCTCTTATCTGCATAGCTCTTCTGCCGACTCCGAGCGGCTAGAATCTGCTCCGTGATCAATGCTACCTTCTCAGTAGTCTGCCTCATAAGCTCTGGCCCAAGCATCAAGCTATCCTCCGGCTCTGCCTAACATATCGGTGATCTACAGGGTCTCCCGTACAATACCTCATACGGAGCCATACCGATCGTCACTTGATAACTGTCGTTATAAGAGAACTCTATCAATGGAATATGATCCTCCCAGCTACCTTGGAAGTCAATGACATATGCCCGCAACATGTCCTCCAACACCTGATTCACCCTCTCCGTCTGACCATCCGTCTGTGGGTGGAATACACTTCTATAATATAGCCTGCTGCCAAATGAGTCCTGGAGACTCTTCCAAAAATGCGAAGTGAAAACCGATCCTCTATCCGACACGATCGTATCTGGAACTCCGTGAAGTCGAACTATCTCCCTAATGAAGATCCTCGCATACGCCTCAGCTGTATATGTAGTCCTCACTGGAATAAAATATGCTGACTTCGTCAACCGGTCTACTATCACCCAAACAGAATCATTCTCCTTCTTCGACTTCGGCAACCCTACAATGAAGTCCATAGAAATATCCGCCCATTTCCACTCTGGGATGGGTAAAGGCTGAAGTGTTCCTACTGGTCTCTGATGCTCCGCCTTCACCTGCTAACAGGTAAAACACTTAGCCACATACTCTGTAATCTCTCTACGCATACCACTCCACCAGAAGTGTCTCTTCAAGTCCTTGTACATCTTAGTGGTCCCTGGATGTATTGTGTACCTAGTACGATGTGCAGAAGTGTCTCTTCAAGTCCTTGTACATCTTAGTGGTCCCTGGATGTATTGTGTACCTAGTACGATGTGCCTCATCAAATAACTCCCTCTTCAGCTCAGCACTGGACGACATAACCAGCCTACCCTTTATCCGTAGACCTCCATCTACTCTAATGGTCCAATCAGCCTTAGGCTCTTTGGAAATCTCCTCCTTTCGGATTTGAATCCAAAAGTCTTCCAGCTGAGCTCTGACTACTCTGGTACTCCAAGATGGCTGAACTGACACAGCTCCCAAAAACACACTGGTTCCACCAATCTCGAGTCTGAAATCAAACTGGCTAAGAGTAAGAAGATCTCTATACAATGAACATCTTAAGGCCGAAACCCGATGTCGACGCTTTCTACTCAAAGCAGCTGCTACGACATTCGCCTTCCCCGGATGATACTGAATCGCGAACTCGTAGTCCTTGATAAACTCAATCCATCTCCTCTATCTCTGGTTGAGTTCCTTCTGAGAGAAAAGATACTTCAGACTCTGGTGGTCTGTGAACAGCTCAACCTGCACTCCATACAAGTAGTGCCTCCATGACTTCAGTGCAAATACCACTGCTGCTAACTCCAAGTCATGAGTAGGATAGTTCTGCTCATGCACCCTCAACTACCGTGAGGTATATGCTACTATCCTCTGAGTCTGCATCAAGACGCCTCCTAATCCTGCCAATGATGTATCTGTGTAGACGACGAACGTCCTGTCGCTGCTCGGAATAGTCAAAACTGGTGCTGAAGTCAACTTAGTCTTCAAGATATCAAAGGCCTTCTAGCACTCCACGCTCCAAATAAACTGTACACCCTTCTTCGTAAGGCGTGTAAGTGGTATCAAAATCTTCGAGAAGTCCTTGATGAACTTCCTGTAATAACCTGCTAAGCCTAAGAAGCTACGAATCTCTATCACCATCTTTGGTGGTTCCCAATCAAGAACTGCTGTAACCTTAGCCGGATCCACTGCTATGCCCTCTCTACTGATGACGTGGCCGAGAAATCTGACTTCTGAAAGCCAAAATTCACACTTACTAAACTTGGCATATAACTGATGCTCCTGCAGAGTCCTCAAAGCTAACTGTAGGTGTTGCTCGTGTTCTGCCTCCGATCTTGAATAAATGAGAATATCATCGATAAAAACAATCACGAACTGATCTAAGAAGGGACGGAAAACCTGGTTCATCAAGTCCATGAATACCACAGGTACATTGGTCAGTCCGAATGGCATGACCATGAACTCGAAAGATCCATATCAAGTAAAAAAGATGGTTTTGGGAATATCCATCTCCCGAACCCGTAACTGATGATAACCAGAACGAAGATCAATCTTCGAAAAGAACTGCGCTCGCTGCAACTGGTCGAACAAGTCATCAATCCTAGGTAATGGATACCTATTCTGAACAGTGACCTTGTTCAACTCTCTATAATCTATGCACAATCTCATACTACCGTCCTTCTTCTTCACGAAGAGGACCGGCGCGCCCCACGGAGAATAACTTTGACGAATAAAACCCTGAGCTAACAACTCGTCCAACTGGGTCTGAAGCTCCCTCATCTTAGCTGGTGTCATGCGATAGGGTGCGTGGGATATCGGGGCTGTGCCCGGCTACAACTCAATACAAAACTCAACCTCTCTCACAGGAGGTAACCCAGGTATGTCCTGAAAGACATTCTGATAATCCGAGACAACTCTAGTCTCCAACAAATCAGAACTCTGATCCTATCGCATCACCTCATCGATGAACGCCAAAAATGACTCCGCAAAACGGTTGCCCTGAGAAGTGGCCACAATCATCTCAGACCCATCGGACGTTTGCAACTAGACTGTCTTCATAAAGCAGTCAATACTAATATGGTAGGACGACAACCAATCCATACCAAGGATGACATCGAACTCGGACATATGCAACACTATCAGATCGACTATGAACTCGGACTCGTCTAAATTGATAATACACCTCCTACAAACACTCTCCAAAAGCGATACCTCTCCTAGAGGGATGGAAACTGATAAAGGGGTGTCTAATGGATGAGCTACGAGCTGGAGTCTAACCATGAAAGCATATGAAATGAAAGAATGCGAAGCTCCCGAATCGAAAAGAATACGGGCGGGAAAGGAATTCACGAGGAACGTACCCTCCACAACTGCTCCGCTGGCACCATGATCACGGGGAACCACTACATATACTCTGCCTGTAGCTGAAGACTGCTCTACTGTTGGTGCTGGAGAATATGGGACAATCTGCCCCTGGGGAGCCTCCTGGACTGCTCGAACCTGCCCCTCTATCCTCTGTGCCGCTGGTGGTGTCTCAAGCCTGTTCTGCTGGCCCTGACCTCTGCCCTGCTATCGCTGCTGCTGCTAGTTCGGACCCCTGCCCTGCTGGGCTCCTGCTGGTGCACTACGACACTCTGATGCCTTATGTCCGACCTTGCGACAGTTAAAACACACTCCCTGGAACTTGCGCTGCTGATGCGCTCTCTGATCCTACTGGGGTCCCTTCTTATGAGGACCTTGCTGCTACTGCTGGGATCCAGAAAAAAACCTCTTGTTCTTGCCCTTATCCCTTGTCTGCCCTGCCTTGGTCTTCCCTTTCTTATCCCTCTGAAACATGGCAGTCTCAATCTACTGTGAGGTGGCGGCTTCTGCTACCTCTCGAACTGAATAGAACTTCCTCGAGACGAGGTATCGACGAAGATTAGGGCGAAGCCCTACTAGGAATATCTGAGCCTGACACTCTCCTGTCTGCCACATCCCTGTGAAATGTAGTAACTCCATGTACTTGCTCTCAAACTCTGCAACTGACATGTCCCCCTGAGTCAAACGGGACAACTCAAGTTCCTTCCCAGTCCGTGCTGCAGAAGAAACATACTGTGCATCAAAGAAGTAAACAAAATCCTCCCAAGTGAGGATCATCCAATGCTCTAATGGAAACTGGAATCGGTATCATCTCCCGGCATCCCCCTTCAGACTGTATGATGCTAGCCTCTGCTTTTGTACCGAGTCTATGTTGAGTATGTCTAGGACATTACTCACATCCTCCTTCCACTTGTGGGCTACAAGTGGGTCTGAAGAGCCCTGGAACTCTAGTGCTCTCATCTTCTGATACCTCTCTACCAAGTGGAGCCAAGCCTCCTACTCTGTGTTGTCTGGTACCGCTAGTGGAATAGCTGCAGGTGCTGGTGGAATAACTGCGGGTGCTACCTCCTGGTCTCTCTCTCTGATTGGGACGGCTGGTATTCCCTGTGGTGGAACTACTGGTGGTGGTGGTGGTGGTGTCGGTGGTGTGATATGACTCGCCATAAGCTCCTTAATTGCTGCCATCCTATCTACGATGGGAGCCATGAGATCAATAAGGTACTGGGGAGCCTGCTGCGGCTCAGGTGGTGCCTGATCCTGCTCGGGTGGAGCCTGTTGTGGCTCAGGTGAAACCTACTGGGGCTCTGCCTGAGCGGCTCTTCGAGTACGGGGTCTGCCACGTCCTGCCATCTCTGATCATAAGAAAATAAAAATTCATGAGTCAAAGTAGATATATATACATACATAATGTATCACAATACGATTTTCACAACATATAGTATTCACACATATACTTTAAACAAAAATAGTAGTCATAAAAAAAATTCTCAAAATTTTGAGATATACGCATATATCGTCCTCACTTATACTAGGAAATTCCTATCGGACCCTATACATGAATCCTAAGAAACTCTATCCTAGCTCCACGACTCGACACAGGAAGATCCTAAGGATACTGGAACTAGGGCTCTGATACCAACTGTGATGCCCCTGGGTTCACATAAGGTTGTAGTCCAAGGTCAAACCAGAAATGTCAAACCAGAAATGTCAAACCTCCCATGCTCCACACCATGCAATAACATGTTTCACCATCACAATTACTATCTTTCTAGTGGAATCAACTACAGGTGTAGGTACAAAGCAAGTAAAAGATTATACAACAGATAACTGATGAAATGATAGAACTCAAATTTATACATCTCATCAACCAAACAAGCTGGAATACATAGTCAATGTCGGAAATAAATAATAACAATCTGGAGATCTCAACATGTCTCAAGTACACACTGTCTGATAAGAAGTAAATAAGGCACACAGCCTTTACAACTCTAGAATAAACTCTCATGTCTAAATAAAACAGTCTATAGTAGAGCTCCAATAATACAATAATATCTATAAAAGAAAAATAGGCACTAATGAGTATCATCCTCAACCTGCGACTCTCCCGGCTCCGGGCTCGTTACCTGAAAGGAGGAGGGACAACGAGCGTCAAAGCGCTAGCGAGCAACATCACAACCAACCCCAAGGGAAAGGGCTCGTTGTATAAGAAAATACAGATTTATACATAGAATAATCATATCATTACTCCTAACAAATAAAGGGTTTTAGTATTTAGGAAACTACAACACGAGCGTGGGTACGTCGAGCGAAATAATCCAAACAAGGAAACCCTCATGTATATACTTTATATCTCAAATTGTAAATCCCTAAATACCGAACCCAAAATCTAATACAAGAAAAATAAAGAAAAGAGACAACCTATTACAATACGTAAAACAAATGTCATGTCGGAACCACATAAGTATCATGTCGGAACCACATAAGTGTCATGTCCAGCCTAAGTAGCTATCATGTCTCAACTTCATATAATCATGTCATGTCCTGATTCAGCTAAGTGTCATGCTCATGGTCTAACCAATATCCAACACATGGACTGATTTGTGAATGTCCAACACGAGGACTTCAATGGATTATTGTCCAACACGAGGACTGTGTATATAAAACATGGAATGCAAATGTTAAAGATATACATATCCTATTCTTGCACGTGTCTCGATGTACAGATCTAAGCTTGTGACAAATGTGTCATCTTACATGTGTAGATGAAATCAGACTCGTGGTCGACTGGGATCACCAGTCGACTCATGGTCGACCGAAAAAAAGAAAACTAGAACCCGATAGTCGACTCACGGTCGACTGAGGTCACCAGTCGACTCACAGTCGACTGGGGTCACCAGTCGACTCACAGTCGACTGGGGTCACCAGTCGACTCACAGTCGACTGAACAGAGGGGTTTTCCCTATTCGTGCATGCTGTGTTATTTTTGCCAAAATTCATCTAAAAATCAAATTCATCAAACCCAAACAATATATTATCAATTCTAAACATATGAGACAGTGAAAAATTCATAAAAACATGGAAAACGAAATCTTGCATGTTAGATCTAACATTTAATCCCTAAACATATATGAGAGCAATTAATCAAAATAGAAACTCGTTTTTAAATAAATTCCCAGATCTGGGTTTCATCAAAGATTCGTTGGTGAGGATTTAGAGATCTGAAACACATGATTTTTAGCATCTACACTAATAAGAACTCTGAAACACATGATTTTTAGCATCTACACTAATAAGAACATCGATTTATACTTGAAAATAATTCTTAGTCTCAATAAACCTCATGAAAAACGTTTAGAAACTCTTAAAAATATGGGAGAGGGATTGGGCGAGATGCTACTCGCCTCTGGTGTGTTGAACAACGCCTGGATCTGCGAGAGAATGACTCCCTTCGCTGCAAACAACAACAAGCTGCCAAAAAATCCTCGAAAATCTCCCAAAAACGCCCAAAATCCGAAGCTAGGGTTTTAGAGGGGAAAGGGGGCTAGGGTTTCTGGGGAGAACTGATGAAAGGGTGTCTTTCTCGGGTAGAAGAGATAAATACCAACAGTTAAAACCCGACCCGAAATCCCAAACAGACCCGAACTGAAAAATCCTGAAATCAGCCATCAGTCGACTCGCGGTCGACCGAACAGGCTACATCTCTACCTGTGCATGATTTGCAAATTTGCAAAACTCAACCTCAAACCTGATGCATATATACATTCACATAAACTCAAAACACTAGTTATCATGCACAACCATGACATAAAGACATTTATCATAAATAAACATTATTTTTCACTAATAATCACATATATAAATTATCAAAATGTACAGGGTTTTACAGTGGTGGATTGTCCTTCTAGCATATGCATATTCATAGAAGCCTCCATAATGATCTTTTCTCTAAGGGGTTTAAGCCTAACAACAGTAGAGACCTTGCTCTGATACCAATTGAAAGGACCTAGAGGGGGGGGGGGGTGAATAGGGTTTATGGACAATAATATGCAATAAAAGATATTTCAACAAACCATACACAAATATGAAAAACAATGATAATAAAATAGAGTAGGGATAGAAATAGTTAGCCAATTGATGACGCGCAGTATGCTCACGAGGTTCAGTCCACTGACCTACGTTCCTGCTCCCCACTCTCGAGAAGAAATCCACTACACACCTGGTTTGGAAGCCGGAACTTCTTCTACACAACGATCTCCACCGAGATCTCACAACCACACAATAGATCTCCACGAGATCAAGCTCACAACAGTAGAAAAACAAAGAGAAACTCTCTCTTTACATTAGCCCTATGGCAAGAGAGAAGATTGCAATTGAAGCTTGGGATGTCGGCTTTGAAATAGTGAAAGCAAATGAAAGTTGAAGCTCTTTGAAAACAATAAACTCAAACACAAGAGACTTGCAATGAAAGCTTAGTTACTGAAGTAGTTGGGGTTGTTGGGTATTTATAGAAAGAGAATACAACAGCCAAAATCCTAAAGAATCAGCAAAAATCTCACAAAAATCGAGAACCAGATTCTGTAAAAAACTAGCTATTACTGTGCTTATCAGTCGACTGACGGGAAGCACCAGTTGACTGATGAGCTGAGAATTGTATTCAAATACCAGCTCATCGGTCGACTGACGATCACTTTCAGTCGACTGACAACTCGTCAGTCGACTGACAACTCGTCAGTCGACTGATCAGTCGACAAAAATAGAACAGAAACTTTTTGATGATTCCAGGCACTTTTATCGGTCGACACATCAGTCGACTGATTTCGTCGTCGACTGATCAGTCGACTGATAACATGTTATCAGCCTGAAATGATTTTGAAATTGAGTTTCAAAGTTCTGTTAAAAATAGTAAATAATTTCCAAAAATTGTGAAAATTTGTAAACAGTTTATAAACATTTTAACAAACTTGTTTGAAAAGGAATTTTGCAAAAAGGTCCTCGTATTTGTGAAAAACACTGTTTTAGCAAAAGTACCAAAATACGAGTTTTGAAAGTGTGCAAGTGTATTATCCCATGAGCTTCAAATGTAATCAACTAACTACTTGCCTACATTAAGTACTAGAGAGAAAAAAAATAGAAAATATCCCTCACATATGAGTACATAGCTTGAGTCTTGATATTTGCTCTAGAGTTGATGAAGCTTCTCATGCATATAGTGCTCTTAAAAGCTTTGCTTCATCACTTTGCCTCCACCTCCTTAGATATTTTCGGTATAGCTCATTTTCCATCCAATCCTCCATGAAAGGTGCTAATGATATGTGATCTACAACATAGCTCAATAAACGATTAGCACCAATAATGGTGTTTGTAATTCATCATCAAAACAAAGGACCTAACATCTTCGTCTTAGCATGAAGCTCCACAATCCGAGAGTCCCATTTCTTGGTCGACTTGGATAGGCTAAGCTCAAGCTCCTCCTTTTAGTGTTGAGCTGCCTCTAGGCGCACCTAAGCCGCAGCAATGGCGGCATTAGCTTCGTTGATCGTTGCGTCCTTTCTTGAATAGCATCTTGAAGCTTTACATGTTGATTGTTAACTGACACAATGCTATTGTTCAAACCTTAGACTTTCACATTGATCCACTCTATTTCTACATGAGCAAACTCTCTAGCCTTGTGATGGGCTGCCAAGAGATGACAGAACTCAATCTCAGTAATGCTATCAAGATTAACTGTACAAAGCGCCTGCAGCTCTCGAGGATAGAACTATGCCTTGTCAATCGCAATCTTAAAGGGTTCAGTGTGATCCGAACCAGCAGCTAGCGACAGAAGACTAAGTTGATCTCTCAACAACTTAAGAGTGCTAACATTACACCTTTATCTTACCATACTGTCAGTCAAGATCTATATCTACACTTCGATCAAATCATTAGGATCGGGAGATTGGGGAACCTCCACATGACTTGAAGAGCTTGCTCATGTGGAGACCACCATTACATCCATGATAGTAGGAGAGATAGTCAGCAATACTTGTATCTTTTCATTTCTAAACATCAGGAATGGTGTGAGTGAGACCAAGATGTTTGACACATCGGACAGTGTCAAAGACGTTGCAGTAATAGATTTTTAACACATGTGGATGAGACTTCTAGCCCATCAATTGCCACTACACTAGGACCTTTATCAAACATAGGCCTAGGGCTTGGTGACTCTAGCCTTTCACCCCCTGCGAGTACTGGAGAAATCGAAGCTCCATCATTTTCATCAGAAGACCCTGAGACAATTAATCCCCTCCACACCAATGAAACAAGTGCTGGCACGGGAGCTTCAATTGTATCAATGGTAGGTGCAAATTCTAAGGTGTCGGAAGCTCCTACAAAGTCAATTACCGGTTTGAAGTAACCACCAGTAGAAAACAACGAAGGGGCTACTTCACCCATGGCTCCAAAACCAGGTTCATCATTTATTAAGTAAATAAAACATCAATTACCAAAGTGGAACAATCGTACAAGATTACTAAAATCGCCTGGCATGTAAGTGAAAGTACCTAAGAGGGGGGTGAATAGGGGAATTGCTAATCTAATCCGATTACGATGCCAAATTAAAACTATTAACTAATATCCTAGCAATATATATAATAAGATATGAATGCAAGGATATAGAATTAAACTAAGGGTGCTATAAACATGAGACAAAAGGCGATATGAAAATATACAAAAGAATAAATGCGCCAATATCAAACAACAAACACAAGAATATGTTCACGAAGTTCGGTCACCCTCGACCTACGTCTCCGCTCCTCACCCTCAAGGAGATTTTCCACTATTACAGCAAAAATCACTACACTATCGATTTTCTAACTCACCGAAAACGTTTACAATATCACATGATTGTCAATAACACAAGACACTCTTCTAAGTGTTAGCCTACCCGTGTCATATTCCTCAAGTGCTTGGATTTACTACATTTCCTTAGGCTTTACAACCAACTCTACTCCTCTTGAAATTGACCACGGTCTCTCCCAACCATTCCCTAAGTGTCCTTGTGTATTACAACATATTTTCAATAGTTAGTGCTCAAATAAATGATTTGTTCTTCAACAAGAATGAGAATGAAATTGTAAGCTCTCTCTCTGAATGACATAACCCCACAACCCAAAAATATAATATATTAAAATACTTAAGGCTCAAGTAGTTGTGTGTGTAATTAATGAGCAAAAACGAAATTAAACTCAAATTAATCTAGCAAATATATATAAGAATCAAAATGGGAATAAGCTAGATTAAAGAGTTAGAAAAACTTCTCTAAAGAGAAAAAAGAGATGCAGATGAAGAATCAATGTTGAACTCCTCAAAACCGAAATCGAAAGCTATCTCTTTGCGAACCCTTCTTCACACAAACAAAACAAACTTTTTCTCTTCTTAAAACTCAGAAACAAATAGACCAAAAACACTTTGAAAACCCTTGAGAAGAACAAAAGCAAGAGGGGTATTTATACCCTTAAAAACCAAGAAGCCAAAACTAGTCGTTATGCTCAAAAATCTCTAATCGGTCGACTGATAATGTGTGTCGGTCGACCGATAATGTGACCGTTGGCTGAACTGGAAGATTCTAAAATTTTGCGTAGCTGACTTTCTAAATTCAATTAAAAATAGCAAATCAACTCCAAAAATCATAAAGTTTTGAGGAATATTTATAAACATGAATATAAATATGTTAAAGAAAGGATTTCTGAAAAATCACTTTCCATTTGTGAGAATATACTATTTTAATATAGATATTCTAGATTCTGTAAAACTGTTGAACGCT
This sequence comes from Asparagus officinalis, assembly GCF_001876935.1. Classification (NCBI taxonomy): domain Eukaryota; kingdom Viridiplantae; phylum Streptophyta; class Magnoliopsida; order Asparagales; family Asparagaceae; genus Asparagus; species Asparagus officinalis. The sequence continues at coordinate 75,195,628 of NC_033794.1, read as the reverse complement.
TGATTTTGTAAAATCGATTTAACATAGTCAATCAACTCCAAAAATGATAAAACTTTGGGAAAATGTTTATAAACATGATATTGAATATGTTAGAAAAATATTTTTTCAAATTTTATTTTTTATTTGTGAAAACTCATGTATTTTGTAAACCGTTCAAAATTGCGAAAATGTTAAAACTTGATTTTGATAAAATTTCTTCAAACAAGTTTTGAAACACTTTAAAATAGATTTATAAACTTGAGGAAAGATATAAAATCATTTTGTTAAGTCTATAATCCATAAATACTAAGTTTTCCCAAAAATGTATCCATTAATACATTATTTTCCCATAAACATATAATATGATAAAACAAAACGTGTATGTGTGTAGTTTGAGCTTTAAAGTATAAACACGTAAAGTAAAGCCTAAACTACAAAACTATGTACCCAAGCAAATGATCTTCATCTGAGCTCGATCTTGGTTACAAATGAAGTGATGATTAATTTTGACTTGAATTGCGACGGCTTAATTTCGATTTTCTTCCAACCTCCTTTGAATATCATCGTGAAGGCGCAAGTCCAACCAACCTCCAATAGAGGATATTTATGTATATTACCTAATAAAACAAATGCAAACACTCGACACATGATGTTAGGAATTATTTGTTAATCATCAAAACTAGATTAGACAATAAGCTCATAAACATGAGACCTAACAATCTCCCCCTTTTTGATGATGACAAACAATCTGCATAAATAGTATATAAAATATGCATGATATCAAATGAATATATAATTTATAATTCACATGCATGAAAAAGCGAAATACTCACAATCCACTTGTTTCTCCCCCTTTGTCAACATCAAAATGGGAAAAAAAAAATAAGAATGAAGAGAGCGAAAGCTCTCCCCTATCAATAAGGCACGATGAGTACAAATAAGAAAAGAGATAGGGTAGGCCCCCCCTATCAACAAGCCTAAAAGCATATATCAAGAAGAAACAAGGCGGCTATATGTGAGCTAAAACATATATATGGAAACATGCTAATCTCAACTCACATACAAAGAGACTAAGTAAACACATATATATGCATCATTAAGAAAAAGTGTTACAACAGTCTTAAACATAAATATATCAATAAGATATATATCAAAAACAAAAATATTCCAAAATTGAAAAAGATTCAAAAATTAAAAATCAAATGTTTAATCACTACATCCAAAATTTTATAAACTATCAAACATAAATCATGATTGATTAAGAACACAATGACATTTAAAACAAGTTTGATCAATAAATCCATAAAAACATCATTTTTGAAGAGTGTAAAAAAAGTGATTACGCAAAAAAATGAATCAAAGGATATACATGCCTAATCCACCTCTTATATGCCAAAATAATTTTTCACAAAGAGGTTAGGTAAAGATGTCCACTAATAGAGATTTTGAATCAATATAAGAAGGGACACATCTTTCCTATCTATATGATCACACAAAGAATAATATCAAAATATTTTTGTGTTTCATCCACAAAAGATCAAAAGAATTATGCTTAGGATAAAACAACCCAAGATCTATCATAGCATTTTCGACAAGAAAATTCGAAAGGCGAGCATACCAAGCTATTTGAATTTGGTTTATTCCATATAAATGCTTTTTGCACCTAGTAAACATGATAAAGGAAAATCAATAAGTCTGGGGGTTTCTCAATATAAACTTTTTGTTAAAATCAAAACCAATAAACTCATAATATGTAATGATTAACAAAGCAAATTTCCAAAAACATGGGTTTGAAAATGAAAATCCAAAAAAATAAGCCAGTAAAAAAATACCTCATTGTCAGTCGACTGATTTTTGTCATCGGTTGATTGATACACTATTCAGTCGACTAATTAGGACCGGTAAACTGAGCAAAAACAAAATCGATATTGTAGGGCAGTTTATCAGTTGACTAATATGAATAGTCGGTCGATTGATATGAACAGTCGGTTGACTGATAACACTGTTTAGTTAACTGATAAGGATCGGTCAACTAAGTAGAAACAAAAATAAAATTGCAGAGGAGTTTATCGATCGACTGATGATGAAAAGTCAGTCGACTGATAAACGTGCACAGCCTTTAAATGAATAGTAAATTTGATTTTTGAAGTGTGTTTAAAATTAGTAAATAAATTCCAAAATTATGAAACTTAGGAAAATGATTATTCTGATGAAAACAAACATGATGGAAAAGAAAATTTTTAAATATCATTTCCCGTTTGCAAAAACTTATTATTTTGCAAAATCTCAAAAATACGAGTTTGTTTAAAACACTTGATTTTGACAAAATGATTTCAATCAAGTTTTGGAATCATTTTTAATGGATTAATAGACTTTGGAAATGATGTAAACAATATTGTTTAGTCTATAATCCAAAAAACACAAAATATGAAACAATACATGTACAAAACAAAAATTATCTTTTAGAAGCATGAAAACAAAAGAAAAAAATGTTCTTTGAATCAAACATGTTTTGATACCCAAACACTCTTGGTACCAAAGAGTTTAGGGACATGACCCCTATCAATGGAATCCAAAGCCCTTGGGTTATGACTCCATTTGGGCGCATGTAGTGCACGTGTCCAATCACAGCAATAATTTCTCAAATGACCCTTCCTATTGCAATAAGTGCAATGGAATGAATGTATTTGTTTATGATGACCATATGAATGTACACGAGAAATATTTTTAAATAATTATGGTCTTTTTGACACATTTTGTAAATTTGAAAATTTTTGCAAATCAAAACAAAATTTTACCAAATGGCCAAACCTACCATAATAATCACACTTAAACACATTATAATGCTTATGATGAGTAATGGGTGCATGTGTGTGTGTGTGTGATAAAAAAAACTTTATGAGATGCACATGGAGCACTAATATTGGAATTATTGGATTTTTATGTATCATGGCAAAATTTAGCAAGATGATCTTTTCGGCCACAAATAGTGCATTTATAAATTTTGTTATATATGTGTGCATAGTGTACGGGTGATTTGGAAGCATTTGTACAAGACTTAGTACACATATACATAAGTTTCTTATTATTGTCAATGCATGTAATTAGAGTTGAATCTAAAGAGGAAATGCAGTTTTTAATGTTATTCAACTCATCATTAAGCACAATATCATTAATAATAGAAGTAGAACATGCATGATTATTTTTGAAAAAATTAAAATTATTTTTAATTGTTTCTATTTCTAACAAGGCATCATTCTTCTCATGAGATATGCTAGCAATTTTTAAAGTCAAAACATAATGTTCTAATTTTAATTTTTTATTGTTATCTTTAAGGATCACATTTTCTTTAACAATGTTGTTAAATTTAGATGCTAGCAATTTATGATCGGATTTCAAGTTTACATGCTTGCTTTTTAAGTTAACAAAATTAAGATGCAATTTCATATGGGCTTTCATTAATTTCGCATATGCACATGCGAGTTTAACTATAGATAATTCATTATTGGATTCGGACTTGCATACCTCACTATGGCTATCACCTAGTGGACGTGTGCATGATGAGGATGCTCCAATCTCACTTGAAGTGGAATCCGTCGGAATCCTTTGGATCTCCTCCAAGTTATCATGATGTGCTTCTATATATTTTCATAAAGTATAAGCACTATCAAAATGAGCAAGCTTGTTAGAAATAGATGATTCAAACACGTTTAGTAAGAATTCTAACAATAACTTGTTCATAATAAACATTTTTTTATTATTTATGATCCACTTGGATTTCTCCAATGTTGGCACAACATAAGAACTATCAATAATTTTTCATAAATCAAAATGTTTAAATCTAACAGATAGTTTAAATCTAACACGCCATTGAGCATAAGAGAAATCATTAAATTTTGGAGCAATATCGATAGAATAGCCTAAACTAGGTGCACCGTGTAAATCCATGAAGACTCTGCAAGCAATATAAAAATGACAAAACTAGATTAGCAATAAATCAAATGAGGATCTTTGACTCTAAGCGATTAAGCCACAAATCAAAGAGCATCAAGCTCTAATACCAAATGAAAGTATCCTAGAGGGGGGTGAATAGGGTAATTGCTAATCTAATCTGATTATGATGTCAAAATAAAACTATTAACTAATATCCTAGTAATATATATAATATGATATGAATGCAATGATATAGAATTAAACTAAGGGTGATATAAACATGAGACAAAAGGTGATATGAAAATATACAATAGAATAAATGCGCCAATGTCTAACACAAACACAAGAATATGTTCATGAAGTTCGATCACCCTGACCTACGTCTCCGCTCCTCACCCTCGAGAAGATTCACCATTATCACAACAAAAATTACTACACAATAGATTTTCTAGCTCACCAAAAACTTTTACAATATCACACGATTATCAATAACACAAGACACTCATCTAAGTGTTGACCTACCCGTATAACCTTCCTCAAGTGCTTAGATTTACTACCTCTCCTTAGGCTTTACAACCAACATCACTCCTCTTGAAATTGACCATGGTCTCTCTCAACTACTCCTCTAAGTGTCCTTGTGTATTACAACGTGTTTTCAACAATTAGTGCTCAAATAAATGATTTGTTCTCCAACAAGAATGAGAACGAAATTGTAAGCTCTCTCTTAATGAAACAACCCCACAACCCAAAAATACAATATGTAAAAATACTTAAGGCTCAAGTGGTTGTGTGTGTAATCAATGAGCAAAAAGGAAATTAAACTCAAATTAATCTAGCAAATATATATAAGAATCAAAATGAGAATAAGCTAGATTAAAGAGTTAGAAAAACTTTCCTAAAGAGAACAAAGAGATGCAGATGAAGAATTGAGATTGATCTCCTCAAAACCGAATTGAAAGCTATCTCTTTGTGAACCCTTCTTCACACAAATAAAATAAACTTTTTCTCTTCTTAAAACTCGGAAACAAACAGCTCAAAAACACTTTGAAAACCCTTAAGAAGAACCAAAGAAAGAGGGGTATTTATACCCTCAAAAACCAAGAAGCCAAAACTAGCCGTTATGCTGAAAAATCTCCGATCGTTCAACTGATAATATGAGTCGGTCGACCGATAATGTGGCCGTTGGCTGAACTGACAGATTCTGAAATTTTGCGTAGCTGACTTTCTAAATTCAATTAAAAATATCAAATCAACTCTAAAAATCATAAAATTTTGGGTAATGTTTATAAACATTAAGATAAACATGTTAAAGAAATATTTTCTAAAATATCACTTTTCATTTGTGAGAACTTACTGTTTTAAAATAGATATTCTAAATTCTTAAAAACTGCTAAACACTTCATTTTGTAAAATCAATTTAACATAGTAAATCAACTCCAAAAATGATAAAACTTTGGGCATTGTTTATACACATGATATTGAATATGTTAGAGAAATAATTTTTCAAATTTCATTTTCCATTTGTAAAAACTCATGTATTTTGTAAACCGTTCAAAAGTGCGAAAATGTTAAAACTTGATTTTGATAAAATTTCTTCAAACAAGTTTTGAAAAACTTTAAAATAGATTTATAAACTTGAGGAAAGATATAAAATCATGTTGTTAAGTCTATAATACATAAATACTGAGTTTCCCAAAAAACATATCCGTAAATACATTATTTTCCCAAAAACGTATAATACGATAAAACAAAACGTGTATGTGTGTAGTTTGAGCTTTAAAGTATAAACACATAAAATAAAGCCTAAACTACAAAACTATGTACCCAAGCATATGATCTTCATTTGAGCTCAATCTTGGTTACGGATGAAGCGATGATGAATTTTAATTTGAATTGTGATGGCTTCATTCCGATTTCCTTCCAACCTCCTTTGAATATCATTGTGAAGGCGCAAGTCCAACCAACCTCCAATAGATGATAATTGTGTAGATTACCTAACAAAATAAATGCAAACACTCGACACACAGTGTTAGGAACTGTTTATTAATCATCAAAATTAGATTAGACAATAGGCTTATAAATATGAGACCTAACAGTAAGAACAACCATCGACGTCACCAACATTGCCTGCATCTTCAGGCTCAGTCAAATAAGCATCAGTGTCATCATGCCCATACTCCACTTGCTCCTCATCATCATCTAGAGGAATTGCCTATTTACCTATACACGAAAAGAAGTGCATCAACTAAAAAGCACTTCAAGTTGAGTGGTGCTAATACATAAATGAAAATTACCTGAAGAGCTAACCCTAGGTTCTTGTCTTGGGACTACAAGAGACTCCTCTGTAATCCTTGAAGGGTCTCTAGGAACATGCTCCGGCTCAGGTGATGCTAAGAGTTGTTTCTTCAAAGGTGACGGAGGAGAAGGAATATGTAATGACCTCTTTCCTTTTCACCATCCTCTACTAGATACTCCTAGACGAACCACTGGCTCAGTCGGTTCTTGGATGCTGATGCCAATCTACCTTTGAGGGGCACGATGTTCATCTGGCTCTTCCCAATCCTCATCTAGTACACCTTCTGCCAGAAATTCTCATAGTCCAGGAGCTCCACTCTTCGAATCCTTCATGGAGCATTCCTTATACTACCGGGTGATCTAATACAAACCAGTTTTATTGACCTAAAATTCGGAAAGAGGAACAATCACCTTGCTATACCACTTGCAAAACTCTAACGTCATGTAATAGTTGGGAATGTGTCGAGGAAGTGATAACTGAGCTCCTATAGCCCCTGCAACAAAGTGGTACCAAGCGCGAGCTCCATCGACCAAGCTTCACATACACAATAACCCTAGATTTGGATTCCTGACGTACAACTGATTATAGCCAAATTGGCGAGCAAATCTACATGGCAAATAGGGCTCAATGCAGCACTTTGTCTCGTTCAACCTAGTGACAAGACGACCTGGTCGAATATTTACTAACAAGTTGAAACACCCTCTAGGTAGCAAGTGAAGTGCTCACTACTCATACCATCTTCAAACTCATCCCCAGGACTTAACGTTAGTCGAGGGGAAGAAATAGTAAAGATGATAATGATCACTATTCTGAAGAACTCTACGGACTCTAGCAAGGTACTTAACCAGCCAATTTGAATGTTCATACCTCTGAAGCAAGATAACTTTCCCATCACCAGGCATAGTAGTTGACATCAGGTGAGGAAAGTGCTCAGTGAACCATATTACCAAATAGGTATATGATAACTTCACCCTAGGATTGGGCACTTGATTCCTCGGGCAACTATCTCCCTACTTCAAATGTTCAGTAGCCAATTCCCTTAGGCCATGATGTACGCAGCTCACTATTATCGGTAGAAGAGCTAAGCTATACCGAGAGGCTAACAATACGGTAGGGTATAGCACCTTAATCGAGATACGATTCTTCAGCCAAGAAGTCACGACACAACTCTTCAGCCAAATAGAGAAGAACCATGCAAGCAATGCCAACTTAGATATTGGTGATGGAAACTCTCAAATTGGTCACCAGCATGAAATCGTCCGTAAAACCCTGAAATTTTATAATGAAATTGTGTGAATAAACAGTAGTAAATCTTTCTTTTGTGAAAAATAACCATATATATATATGATGTATATATTTATCAGTGTTTGGGAACCCAACAGGTGTATATAAGTGAGAGAAATCGAGTGTTATGGCCAGCAGGTGAAATGCCTAGCAGCAGGCATTTTGTGCTGCGCGGTCGACCGCATCGGTCGACCGAACAGCAATCAGAGGGTTTTCTCAGGTTCGGGTTCAAACGGGTTTCGGGTCGGGTTTGTGAGTTGGTATATATGCTAATATATCCGAGAGAGCCCCTTTTGGAGTTCTGAAATCAAAACCCTAGCCCCCCTCTCTTCCCTAAAACCCTAATCCTCTTTGTTGGTGATTTGGGAGAAGTTCTTGAAGATTTGCAGCAGCTCTTGGTGGGATCCAGCGAAGGAAAGCGTTCTCCTTCAGTTTCAGCGATCCGTTGCTCACCAGAGGCGAGTATCATCTCGCCCAATCCCTCACCCCTGTTTTCCATAGTTTTCTTTTGAATTTTTTATGAGTTTTATTGAGCCAAAATCGTATTTTTGAATAGCTAATAGATCATTATGGCTCATAATATGAGACTCAGGTTTTTCCTTATTTTAAAAGCTCACCAATGAATTTTATTATGAAGGTATAGATCTGAATACATTTTAAAAAGGAGAAAAAACCCTGTTTTTATTGATTAACTATACATAGATCATGTTTAATTGTGTTTGGGATCTTGATAATGATTTCTAAATGTGTAAGCTTTCTTTATTTATCTGTTTCATGACAATTTGAATATGCTATATTGCTGCTTTACTCAAGAGAGAAGAAGATTTTCAGGTTTAGCAGCTGACAGAAAACCCAGATTGGGTTTCTGTCCGCTTGGCGATCGACCGGTGCAGTCGACCGCTGAGCTCGCTGTAGGGGCAGATTAGGGTCGGCGGTCGACCGCACGGTCGACCGCCGACGTTTTGATCGGAATTCAGACCGAGAGGACCTAAGCCGAAGTCGACGCCAGGCTCGTATACTGTATGCGGATCGACCGCCATACTGTCTGTTGTAAAACCCCTGTTTTGTGTATTTTTGAGTATTTCACTCTTGTTCGAGAGTTTGACTAGATTGTCTGACATTGGTATTTAGTCGCACTATGTATCCATGCATGATAGATGACCTGAAGGTATAAATTGGAGACTTACACACTGATTTGAGTATGACTTGGTATAAGCAGATTTCACTATGTATCTCAGCGACATTTTCACAATTTCACAGTCCTCGTGTTGGACTATGATTCATCTCAGTCCTCGTGTTGGACAAGCATTACATTTTAGTCCTCGTGTTGGACATGCATTGCTATTTAATCCTCGTGCTGGATATGCATTACCATCCGGTCCATGCGTTGGACAACGGTTATATTTAGTCCATGAGTTGGACGTTTACTTCATGCAGTCTATGGGTTGGACGTTTAATTTATATAGTCTATGTTTTGGACACTTAATCGTTTTCTGACATGTCACTCATGTGAGTTTGACATGACACTTATGTAGATTTTGATATGATATTCATGTAAGTAATAACATGATACTCATGTGGGCTATGTCACAACACTGTTTTCATGCTCTGGTGTTCGTCGTATTTCTTTTATTATTATTACTGCACTAGAACCTTGGGTTTGGTATTTAGGAGTTTACAATTTGAGATGTAAGGTATATACATGAGGGTTTCCTTGTTTGGATTATTTCGCTCGACGTACCTATGCTCGTGTTATAAATTTCTAAATACTAAAACCCTCTTTAGTAAGATCAATGATTTTTGATCTCTTATATATTAACTGTATTTTTCTTATACAACGAGCCATGTTCCCTTGGGGTTGGTTGTGATGTTACTCGCTAGCGCTTTGACGCTCGTTATCCCTCCCCCTTTCAGGTAACGAGCTAGGAGCCCGGAGAGTCGTAGACTGATGGCGATGCATTTTAGCTTCAGCCGTCTCTTTAGTTATATTTTCTTTTGGAGTTCCACAGTAGATTTTTATTTAGACATTTGAGAGTCTTGTTCTAGAAGTTGTAAAGGCTGTGTGCCTTATTTCCTTTTCGTCAGATATTTGTATTTGAGACTTGTTGAGTATTCCAGTTTATCTACTCAGATCTTGGCTATGTATTTCTGTATGTGGGATGATGAGATATTTATGTGACTGTTATCATTCCATTAGTATATCTTGTATTATCTTTTACCTGTTTTGTACCTACACCAGTTGTTGACTCTACTAGATAGATGTTAATTGTGATGGTGAAACATGTTATTGCACGGTGTGGTGCATGGCAGGTTTGACATTCTTGGTTTCACCTTGGACTGCAGCCTTGTGTGAACCCAGGGGCGTCACATTCAGGTTCTCAACAGTTTTTAGTCATGATAAAGACTCTATGCCCTCCCGTCCTCTTTTAGTTCTGGACAGGCTGAACCACAGCAAACTCCACCCGAGCCACATCAGACACCACCTGAGCCGCAGCAGGCTTCCCAGTACCTAGTAGATCTTATGGCTCCCCTGGTCGCTAGAATAACAGCAATCGAGGAGCTTGTGACGAATCACATTACACCACCACCACCACCACCAGTAGCTGAAATTGCCATTTCTCAAAAAAATGGGACAACTAAGTTTCAGAGGGACAAGGAAGGGAGTACTAAGAGAGTGCACGTCAGACACAAGGGTAAGAACAAGAAACCCTTGACTGGACCTCAACAGCAACAGCAGGGCCCTCATAAGAAGGGATCTCAACAGGATCAGAGCACTCGACAGCAGCACAAGTTCCGGGGAACTTGTTTTAACTGTCGCAAGGTCGGACACAAGGCATTAGAATGCCGCAGTGCATTAACAAGAACTCAGAAGGGAAATGGTCCAATTCAGCAGCAGCAGAAGACTGAGGGGCAAGTTCGAGCAGTTCAAGAGTTTCCTCAGGGGCAGATTGTCCCATTCTCTCCGGCTCCCGCAGTAGAGCAGTCTTCAGCCACGGGCAGGGTTTATGCGGTTATTCCACGCGATCATGGAGCTAGCGGAGCCGTAGTGGAGGGTACATTCTTTGTGAATTCCTTTCCCGCCCGTATTCTTTTCGATTCGGGAACTTCGCATTCCTTCATATCGCATGCATTTATGGCTAGACTCCAGCTTGTAGCTCAGCCACTAGACACCCCTTTATCTATTTCCACCCCCTTTAGGAGAGGTATCGCTTCCGGAGAGCGTTTGTAGGAGGTGTACCATCAGTTTAGACGAGTCGGAGTTCATAGTTGATTTGATAGTGTTGCATATGTCCGAGTTCGATGGCATCCTTGGTATGGATGGGTTATCTTCCTACCATGTTAGTATTGACTGCTTTGCAAAGACAGTCAAGTTGCGAGCGTCCGACGGGTCCGAGGTGAGTGTAGCCGCCTCTCAGGGTAACCGATTTGCGGAGTCATTTCTGGCGTACATCGACGAGGTGATGCGACGGGATTAGGGTGCTGAGTTATTAGAGACTAGAGTTGTCTCAGAGTATCAGGATGTCTTACAGGACATACCTGGATTGCCTTCGGTGAGAGAGGTGGAGTTTTGTATCGAGTTGCAGCCTGGCATAGCCCCGATATCCCGCGCACCCTATCGTATGGCACCAGCTAAGATGAGGGAGATTCAGACCCAGTTGGATGAGTTTTTAGCTTAGGGTTTTATTCGCCGGAGTCATTCTCCGTGGGGCGCGCCGGTCCTCTTCGTGAAGAAGAAGAACGATAGTATGAGATTATGCATAGATTATAGAGAGTTGAACAAGGTCACTATCCGAAATAGGTACCCACTACCTAGGATTGATGACTTGTTTGACCAGTTGCAGGGTGTGTAGTATTTCTCGAAGATTGATCTTCGTTCTGGCTATCATCAGCTGCGGGTTCGGGATATGGATATTCCCAAGACCGCTTTTCTTACTCGATATGGTTCTTTCGAGTTCTTGGTCATGCCATTTGGGTTGACCAATGCACCCGCGGTATTCATGGACTTGATGAACCGGGTGTTCTGTCCCTTCTTAGATCAGTTTGTGATCGTTTTCATCGATGATATTCTCATTTACTCGAGATCGGAGGCGGATCACGAGGAGCATCTACGGATAGCGTTGAGGACTCTTCAGGGGCATCAGCTGTATGCCAAGTTCAGCAAATACGAATTTTGGCTTTCAGAAGTCAGATTCCTTGGCCACATCATCAGTAGAGAGGGCATAGAAGTGGACCCGGCTAAGGTCACGGCAGTTCTTGATTGGGAGCCACCGAAGACGGTGACAGAGATTCACAGCTTTTTGGGTTTAGCTAGATATTATAGGAAGTTCATTCAGGACTTCTCGAAGATTGCGACGCCTATTACACACATTACGAAGAAGGGTGTATAGTTTATATGGAGCATGGAGTGCCAGAAGGCATTTGATATTTTGAAGACTAAGTTGACTACAGTGCCGGTTCTGACTATTCCGAGCAGCGACAGGACATTCATCGTATATACAGATGCATCGTTGGCAGGCTCAGGAGGCGTATTGATGCAGACTCAGAGGGTAGTAGCTTATATCTCACGGCAGTTGAGGGTGCATGAGCAGAATTATCCCACTCGTGATTTGGAGTTGGCAGCAGTGGTATTTGCACTGAAGTCTTAGAGGCACTACCTATATGGGGTGCAGTTTGAGTTATTCACAGATCACCAGAGTTTGAAGTACCTCTTTTCGGGAAGGCGAACGTCGTAGCAGATGCATTAAGCAGGAAGCGTCGGCATCGGGTTTCGGCCTTGAGGTGTTTGCTGCGTCGGGATCTTATCACTCTTAGCCAATTTGATTCTAGACCCGAGATTGGAGGAACCAGTGCATTTTTGGGAGCTGTGACAGTACAGCCATCTTGGAGTGACAGAGTTGTCAGAGCTCAGTTGGGAGACTCTTGGATTCAAATCCGAAAGGAAGAGATTTCCAAAGAGCCTAAGACTGATTGGACCATTGGAGCTGATGGAGGCCTACGGATGAAGGGTAGATTGGTTATGCCAGCCAGTGCAGAGCTGAAGAGAGAGTTATTTGATGAGACACACCGTACTCGGTACACAGTGCATCCATGAACCACCAAGATGTACAAGGACTTGAAGAGACATTTCTGGTGAAGCGGTATCCGCAGGGAGGTTGCAGACTATGTGGCTAGATGTTTTACCTGTCAGCAGGTGAAGACCGAGCATCAGAGACCGGCAGGGACACTTCAGCCTTTACCCATTCCAGAGTGGAAGTGGGCAGACATTTCCATGGATTTTATTGTGGGGTTGCCGAAGTCGAAGAAGGAGAATGATTCAGTTTAGGTGATTGTGGACCGGTTGACGAAGTCGGCACATTTCATTCCAGTGAGGACTACTTATACAGCCGAGGTTTATGCGAGGATCTTCATTCGGGAGATAGTTCGACTTCACGGAGTTCCGGACACGATCGTATCGGATCGGGGATCGATTTTCACTTCACATTTTTGGAGGAGTTTCCAGGACTAATTTGGCAGCAGGCTATCTTATAGCAGTGTATTCCACCCCCAGACGGATGGTCAGACGGAGAGGGTGAATCAGGTGTTGGAGGACATGTTGCGGGCATGTGTTATTGACTTCCAAGGTAGCTGGGAGGATCATATTTCATTGGTAGAATTCGCTTATAACAATAGTTATCAAGCTACGATCGGTATGGCCCCGTATGAAGCATTATACGGGAGACCTTGTAGGTCACCGATATGTTGGGCCGGGCCGGAGGACAGCTTGATGCTTGGGCCAGAGTTGGTGAGGCAGACTACTGAGAAAATAGCCTTGATCAGAGAGAGGATTCTAGCAGCTCAGAGTCGGCAGAAGAGCTATGCCGATAAGAGATGAAGACCCTTGGAGTTTCAGGTTGGAGACTCAGTCATGCTGAAGGTATCGCCTATGAAAGGCGTACAGCGATTTGGGTGACGGGGGAAGCTTACGCCGAGATACATTAGACCATTTTAGATTTTAGAGCGCATTGGAGCTGTGTCATACAGACTAGATCTTCCAGGATCGATGTCTAGTATACACAATGTGTTTCACGTTTCTATGCTGAAGAAACACTTGTATGATGAGGAGCAGCAGCGAGTATTGGATGCATCAGAGATTGAACTTCAGGAGGATTTGACTACTGTCGAGATTTCGGTTCGTATTCTTGCCAGAGAGGACAAGAGACTTAGAAATAAGGTGATTCCCTTAGTGAAGGTTCAGTGGAACCGAGGAGGCATTGAGGAGATTTCTTGGGAGCACGAGGAGGACATGCGTCGCGACTACCCACACTTGGTTGAGCAGGTAAATTAATTCTTATTATGTTATATATGTTACTTTATGTTATATTTTTGGTTATGTTTATATTTAACACTAGAATGGGAATATGCACGCTTAATTCTTAATCTTTCGGAACACATGGTATATATATGGGGGGTTCCTTGTTTGGATTTTTCGCCCGATGTACTAGTTCCACTAGATTAGGATTTAAGCGAGAATATTATCATTTTAGATCGTTAAGTGTAAATATCTCTATATGTTATCTAGTAGTTCATATTTCGAGATTTATATAATTTCCGAATTTCGGGGACGAAATTCTTTTAAGGGGGGAAGAATGTAAAACCCCGAAATTTTATAATGAAATTGTGTTAATAAACAGTAGTAAATCTTTCTTTTGTGAAAAATAACCATATATATATATGATGTATATATTTATCAGTGTTTGGGAACCCAACAGGTGTATATAAGTGAGAGAAATCGAGTGTTATGGCCAGCAGGTGAAATGCCTAGCAGCAGGCATTTTGTACTGCGCGGTCGACCGACGCGGTCGACCGTGACGGTCAACCGCATCGGTCGACCGAACAGCAATCAGAGGGTTTTCTCAGGTTTGGGTTCAAACGGGTTTCGGGTCGGGTTTGTGAGTTGGTATATATGCTAATATATCCGAGAGAGCCCCTTAAAACCCTAGCCCCCCTCTCTTCCCTAAAACCCTAATCCTCTTTGTTGGTGATTTGGGAGAAGTTCTTGAAGATTTGCAGCAGCTCTTAGTGGGATCCAGCGAAGGAAAGCGTTCTCCTTCAGTTTCAGCGATCCGTTGCTCACCAGAGGCGAGTATCATCTCGCCCAATCCCTCACCCCTGTTTTCCATAGTTTTCTTTTGAATTTTTTATGAGTTTTTTTGAGCCAAAATCGTATTTTTGAATAGCTAATAGATCATTATGGCTCATAATATGAGACTCAGGTTTTTCCTTATTTTAAAAGCTCACCAATGAATTTTATTATGAAGGTATAGATCTGAATACGTTTTAAAAAGGAGAAAAAAACCTGTTTTTATTGATTAACTATACATAGATCATGTTTAATTGTGTTTGGGATCTTGATAATGATTTCTAAATGTGTAAGCTTTCTTTATTTATCTGTTTCATGACAATTTCAATATGCTATATTGCTGCTTTACTCAAGAGAGAAGAAGATTTTCAGGTTTAGCAGCTGATAGAAAACCCAGATTGGGTTTCTGTCCGCTTGTATGACTTGTTTATGGCTTATGGTTACCTGTATGATGATGTTTATACTTAACACTAAAATAAGGGTATTAACACTTATCTCCTAAGTACTTGGAACATATGGTATATATATGAGGGGTTCCTTATTTGGATTTTTCGCTCGATGTACTTGTTCCATTTAATTAGGGGTTAAGTGGGGGTATTTATATTTTTGATAGTTAAGTGTAGACATCGAAGATGATTTTTGGGAGCGTGAAGATGTTATGCCGCGCGACTTCCTCTACACCTATTGAGGAAGTGGATTGATTTATGTGTGCGATTATTTGTGTGGTTATATTTAGATTTAACGCTAGAATGAGGATATTTCCACTTAATTCTTAATCTTTTGGAACACATGGTATATATATGGGGGGTTCCTTGTTTGGATTTTTCGCCCGACGTACTAGTTCCATTCGATTAAGGGTTGAGTGGGAATATAGTCATCCTAGACAGTTAAATGTAAATATCCCTGTATGCTTATCAAGAGTAAATATTCTGAGATGTTTATATTTAAGGTTGTGGGTTGAATTAGACCCTCTACGTGCTTCTCTAGTATTATTATTTGCTTAAGTATGATTTCTGAATTTCGAGGACGAAATTCCTTTAAGGGGGGAAGAATGTAAAACCCCGAAAATTTTAAATATTTTATGATAAATAATAATAAATATATTATACATTTATAAATAATATATTATGATGTTTGAGTATGCTAGGAATTGATTTGAGATCAATTCAATGTATATATGTATATATATAAGAGCAAATGCACATTTCATGCTCGATGTATAAATCTGGAAATCTATAACTAGTTAAGAGTTTATGTGTTTTACATATCATTTCAGTTAGAATTTGGAAAAAACTTAAAAGACCAAAGTTGTATATCTCTTCAACAGCTTTCCAACAAATCTTAGATCACCTCATTCCGAGGTCGTATCAGAAAGTTATGACTGTTATACTGAACCTCAATCTGTGTGCAGACTGTCAGGCAGTCGACCGCTGGGCGTGCAGACGCCAGTTTCGGTTCTGTTTCGGGTTGGGTTTTGTCTATACCAAACCCGGTTGCTACCCTAGGTATATATACTCGTTTTGAAGCTCTCAGAACCCTCTTTTGAACCCTAATAGCCTCAGCCCCCTCCTCTCTCTCCTCTCTAAAACCTAGCTCGGATTTCGGCGTTTTTGGGGCGTTTCGAAGGATTTTCGGTGGGGTTTCACGGTTCAGATTGAAGGAGGATCATCTTCTGGGGATTTGTCAGCACTTGAGGCGAGTAACATCTCGCCCAATCCTCTCCCATGTTTTTTTTAAAAGTTTACAAACGTTTTTCATGAGTTTTATTGAGCCTAAGACTTATTTTCAAGTATAAATCAATGCTCTTATTAGGGTGAATGCTAGAAATCATGTGTTTCAGATTTGAAATCCTCACCAACGAGTTTTTGATGAAAACCCAGATCTGGAAATTTATTTAAGAATAACAAATATGAGTTTTTATTTTGATTAAATGCTTTCACTCATGTTTAGGAGTTAAAAGTTAGGTCTAACATGCTAGTGTTCGTTTCTCATGCTATATATGAATTTATCACTGCCTCATAGTCTAGAATTGATACTTATGGAGGTGAAGATCAGTATAGTGGGAGTATGGAACGAGATGGACGAGCTGCAGTTGTGAAATATCCAGTTTCCAGCCCATGAGTCGACTCATGACTCATCATGAGTCGACTCATCAGGTTGAGTCAACCCATGACTGTCATGAGCCGACTCACAAAGTCAATCCCTGTTATTCATTTGTGTCTGCTGAGTCGACTCGTCAGTTCATGAGTTGACCCATGAGTCATGAGTCGACTCATAGCTGATTATGAGTCGACTCATCGAAGTTTTTCCTATTTCGTTGTGTTTCTGTTTGATCACCTACTGTGCTTATACTTTCATACAGTGTTCATATATGATCGAGGGTTCCGTTTATCATTTTTGAATAGGAGAAGTTGCCTTGTTTATCGGGTATTAAATTACAGTATTTATGATTTCATCTACATATGTAAGATGACATTTTTCTGACACAAGCTTAGATCTGTACAGCGAGGCATGTACAAGGGTAGAATATGTATACCTATACTATTAGTATTCCATGTTTCATACACACAGTCCTCGTGTTGGACTATAATCCATTAAAGTCCTCGTGTTGGACTATAATCCATTAAAGTCCTCGTGTGGACTATAATCCATTTGAGTCCTCGTGTTGGACTATAATCTATTACAATCTTATGTTGGATAATTGCTAAACCTTGGGTATGTTTCTTAACCGAGTTTGGAACACGACATATTATATGAAGCTGGGACATGATAGCTACATAGGCTGGACATGACATTTATTGTAGCTTTGACACGTTTAAATTGTATCGGTAGAGATGGGTTTGATTTTCTTTTCTTTATTGTTTCTTGTGTAAAACCTCGGGTTTAGTATTTAGGGATTTACAATTTGAGATACAAGGTATATACATGAGGGTTTCCTTGTTTGGATTATTTCGCTCGACGTACCTATGCTCGTGTTGTATTTCCCTAAGTACTAAAACCCATTAATGTTTATAAATGATTGTATATTTTTATATATCAACTGTATTTTCATATACAACGAGCCCTATCCCTTGGGGTTGGTTGTGATGTTGCTCGCTAGCGCTTTGACGCTCGTTGTCCCTCCCTCTTTCAGGTAACGAGCCCGGAGCCCGGAGAGTCGCAGGTTGAGGGCGATTGTTATTAGTGCCCATTTATTCTCTTATTAGATGTATTTCATTTTTGTACTCCACTCGAGATATTTTTTTAGACTTGAGAGATTTATATTCTAGAGTTGTAAAGGCTGTGTGCCTTATTTCAGTATTAGATATTTTGTATTTTGAGACATGTTAAGATCTCCAAACTGTTATTATTCATTTCAGACATTGACTTTGTATTCCAGCTTATTTGGTTAATGAGATGTATTAATCCGAAATCTATCATTTCATCATGTGTTTATTATAAAATCTTTTACTTGCTTTGTACCTACACCTGTTGTTGATTCCACTAGAGAGATAGTAATTGTGATGGTGAAACATGTTATTGCACGGTGTGGTGCATGGTAGGTTTGACATTCCTGGTTTTACCTCGGACTGTAGCCTTGTGTGAACCCAGGGGCGTCACAGTTAGTATCAGAGCCAAGCCAACCGGAATTGTGAGAGCTAAGTGCTATGCGGCACAAAGTGCTACGTCGAGAGGGCGGGAGCCACCTCTTGAGGCCGTATGAGCCACCTCTAGAATCTCACACGGATGGTACGGTCTTGGATGATATGATTTGGCGCAACGAGGACGTTGCGAGTTTAAGTGGGGGAGTTTGTAATACCCCAACCCTTGAGAGGGTGATGTGATTAGTATTGATAGATTTGATTGGAATATTTATACCACCAAGATGCATCTTCTTTTCGGGAACCCAATTCTTAGAAACTCCAAAGTTAAGCGTGTTTGGCCTGGAGAAATTCTAGGATGGGTGACCCCCTGGGAAGTTTTCCACGGAGCACGTGAGTGAGGACAAAACGTGCTAAAAAGACATATGGTGGTTTGTGAGGCCAGTCCATCAGATCTAATAGCGTACCGACTCCGGGATTCCGGGGCGGGGCGTTACAATTTTCAGGTTTAGCAGCTGACAAAAAACCCAGATTGGGTTTCTGTCCGCTTGGCGGTCGACCGGTGCGGTCGACCGCTGAGCTCGCTGTAGGGGCAGATTAGTCGGCAGATTCGGACCGCCAGCCGGTCGACCGCCGACGTGTTTGGTCAGTCGACCTAGATGGCCCCTAATTCGGTCGACCGCCCCCAGGCTCGTATCTGTATGCGGGTCGACCGGTTCGCGCGTCGACGCCGCACTGTCTGTTGTAACAGCCCCTGTTTGGTGTATTTTTGAGTATTTCACTCATGTTCGAGAGTTTGACTGGATTATCTGACATTGGTATTTAGTTGCACTATGTATCCATGCATGATAGATGACCTGAAGGTATAAATTGGAGACTTACTGATAATCACAATTTATAACAATTTTATACCCTCATTATCTATTTTACATGAATAAATATACTATTAATAATTGTTGTTAGCTTAGTTATTATCTATTTTACATGAATAAATATACTATTAATAATTGTTGTTAGCTTAGTTTCCACATAATTGAATAAAAATATAAATAAATATTATTAAATGTAATAGCTTAGTTTCCACATAATTGAATAAAAATATAAATAAATATTATTAAATGTAAAAACCCCTAAAAAACTCTCTTTTCTATTTTGTAGCATGAAGCCCATCAAGCAAGTGAAGAAAATAATCAATTGAAGCCAAAAGCCAAAATGTCCAAAATAAGCAAAATCCTCTTTATTCTCAAATGAGCTTGAAGGCCCAAAGCCCATCAAAAGAAAAAATGAATGGACTTGGATGCAAATAGTAGAATGAGATGGACTTGGATGCAAAGACCACATGACCAAACCTGCTACAAGACCGAACTTTCATCTTTGGAGCTCTCATATGGGCCGGACTTGCTTGGAATTTTACAAAATCAAAGATGGGCCGGATTTGTTTGTTTAGCTTTTCATTTGCATTTTGGAAAATCACAAGTTGCTGCACCTTTGAGTTTTAATCACATGGGAAGCATCAATTGGGCCGGCTGCACTTTTGAATGGAGATTTTGATTAAAAATCTTGAATTGGGCCGGCTGCACTTTTGAATGGAGATTTTGATTGAAAATCAAATAAACAATGGGCCTGATTTGCTACAGTGGACCGAATTTTTGCAAATCAAATGGGAACTCAAATTGGGCCGACTGCTGCATAAATGAGACCAAAACTTATTGGACCGAATTTGTAAATGAAAATCAATTGGACCTCCTATATTTGGGCTAGAGAAGAACAAAAAGCAAATTCAAAGGTGGAGATTGTTGCTTGGGGCTCAAGACAAATCCAATAGCTCATATTCATTGAAGATTACTATAAATAGGGGTAGAGAGTGAGGGGTTAAGGGTGTAAAAAATTTTGTAAACTCCTTTTGGAGAGGAGGGCTATTCTTAATTGAGAAGGCCTTCCAAAAATTGTAACTTTAGTTGTAATTAATAATAATAATTTTTCCTCTTTAAATTTGTTCTTTCTCCTCTTTGTTGAATGATGAGTTCTTTTTCTTGTTTTTATTTCTTAAAGATGTGAATTTAATTCTTGTAGGAAGTTTAGAATTATATGAAACTAGTCTAATTTCCTTTATATTGTATGAATTATTCTCTTGCACTTAAAATGTTCATGTTTAGGATAATCAACTAGAGAACTAATCGGTAGAAGAAGAATTTGATAATCTATGCTTATCTTAAATGGTTTGATAGGTTATGCTTATGAATTCTAGGATTATTATCATGTTGTTGTTCTTATCATGAATAGTAATTTTGACTTAGATGATAATTTGATAGGTTACACTTTCCTTAAATGGTTTGATAATCTATGCTTAATAAATCTAAGTTGAAATATAATAAAAAGAGAATAGTTTATATTTTGTAATTAAAATTGGTTAGTGGATTATATTCTAGATTTCTTCTTCTTTTGAATCCTCCATCTTGACTTTCTTAAATTTTCTTTTCATTCTTGGTTTTATTTCTTGATTTTATTCATTCATCTTTCTTGCCTTGTGATTTCATTTATTCTTTAATTCTTCATTCTCTCCTCTAAAATTCAATTTATTATATTTTGCAAATATTCACAATAATCACTCATCACATTCACACTTATTCTTTATTCCTAATTGTCACACACAAAATATAAGAACCAAGTTTAATAATCTCTTAAAATCACCTTCTTCGTGGGATCGATATCTTTTTATACTATAACTTGATAAATTATGCACTTGCAATTTTGGTACATAATTATGCCGCATCACTTACACACTGATTTGAGTATGACTTGGTATAAGCAGATTTCACTATATATCTCAGCAACATTTTCACAATTTCGCAGTCCTCGTGTTGGACTATGATTCATCTCAGTCCTCGTGTTGGACAAGCATCACCTTTTAGTCCTCGTGTTGGACATGCATTTCTATTTAATCCTCGTGCTGGATATGGATTACCATCCGGTCCATGCGTTGGACAACGGTCACATCCGGTCCATGCGTTAGACAACGGTCACATCCGGTCCATGCGTTGGACAACGGTTATATTTAGTCCATGAGTTGGACGTTTACTTCATGCAGTCTATGGGTTGGACGTTTAATTTATATAGTCTATGTTTTGGACACTTAATCGTTTTTTGACATATCACTCATGTGAGTTTGACATGACACTATGTTTGGAAGTAGAGATGTGTTTTGTTTTCTTTTAATTTATTCATTTATGTAATAGACTTTGGGTTTGGCATTTAGGGATTTACAATTTGAGATATAAGGTATATACATGAGGGTTTCCTTGTTTGGATTATTTCGCTCGACGTACCTATGCTCGTGTTGTAAATTTCTAAATACTAAAATCCTTTTTAGTAAGATCAATGATTTTAGATCTATTATGTATTATCTATATTTTCTTATACAACGAGCCTTGTTCCCTTGGGGTTGTGTTCAGTATTCCAGATTTTCTACTCAGATCTTGACTATGTATTTCTGTATGTTGGATGATGAGATATTTATGTGATTTCATTTCATCAGTATTTCTTGTGTTATCTTTCACTTGCTTTTGTACCTACACCTGTTATTGATTCTACTAGATAGATGTTAATTGTGATGGTGAAACATGTTATTGCACGGTGTGGTGCATGGCAGGTTTGACATTCTTGGTTTCATCTGGGACTGCAGCCTTGTGTGAACCCAGGGGCGTCATATCGTCACACGTCAGAGTTAGCAATGTGCAATACGAAGCCATCCTTGAAGATACGAGTCTTGATATCAACATCTATGGCTGGAAGAATCAGCCCCACATTTCTCTTTTTACTAACATTAGGGAATAAGTATTCCACCCAAGGAACACGAGGTACGTTATAGTTATTACCGGTGTTCCCCGTAGCCTCTAGCAAATGAGGAAATGGTAGACTAATTCCAAAATGCCTCTATAATATGGGCAGTATGAGAGAAAGTGCTCAACTCCTCGTTAGTAGGGAACACTCCTCGTACAGACGATCCCCTATTGGTAAACGAGCCACCTCAAACATCTCGTGAAGAGCAATCCTAATCTACAGACGATCCCCCATTGGTAAACAAGTCACCTCAAACATCTCGTGAAGAGCAATCACAATCTGCCCTACCGGAGTGAAGGAGGTGTTGCTATCGCTATTGTACAACTCCAGAATGCCAAAAAAATCGGTGCACAAGTCTTAGCGTCGTACATGGAAACTCTAACTGCAACATAAAGCCTCATCTCTTGTAATCTCTCCTCAAAGGTGATGAGAGCGAAGTCTACTAAATGGGCCCACCAGTGGGTATCCGTTAACTTAATCTAGCTAGGAAACTTGGCATTCCCGTCAGGATACTGAGCATCTTTTTTGACAAGCTCATTCCCAAAGTTGTTCGATACAATAGCAACTTCATTGACTGGTGCGTCCTCATTTATAAAGCCTAGACGCAACCCCATGATGTTAGTCCCGAAGAGCCCCTCTTGAAGAAATCCACCTCCATGCTTCAAAATGCCTATTTTAACACTATCGTCCCTATTTGTGAGGTTATAGCACATGAGGCAAGGCACGACGAGGCATTGTAAGAACAAGAAGGAAACCTGACACTCTATCATCGGTAAAGCAAATCGACGTTCTCCTATACGTAATACCAGTACTCTTCTCTTTATTGGAAGAGAGAGTTGCCACCGAAGACACTATCTCTGAAGAGGAAATGCGGCTTCACTGATACGTCTTCATGAGGGACGGAGAACTTCGTGTCAATAAAAATCTCCCGCAAAGTCCTATAGCTACCCATGCAAATGGTCACGATCCTTTCTTAACTGTTGCCATCGAGGAATAGCGGGACATTCTTGTCAAAAACGTGGGTCACTTCGGGATCATGAGACCCATCATGACCAAAATGGTTGTGATGATTCACACGAACTCTTGAATAGACAATTGTACAAAGATGACAAATGAGTTAGCAGAAGAAGACCAAGTTTAGCCGTCATACTCAAGAGAAGAGGTGAACCTCACTCACAAGCAAAAATCATCAACATCAACTAAGTGTTGGCAAGATGAAGCGAGGTTCAACAAAAAACAATGAACTTCATTTATATATTCAAGCTTGCGAAATCCATCCAACTGAAATAGGCGAGTCTCGCTTAAGAGAAGTTCACCCCAAACTGGTGAACGTCACTCTAGCGAAGATCGCTCAAAACAAATCAATGAACTCTACCTAAACGAAGTGATAATCACATTTTATTACAATTTTATACCCTCATTATCTATTTTATATGAATAAATATACAACTAATAATTGTTTTTATCTTTAATTACAGGTTAATGAAGAATAAATTTCAAAACCCTCATCTCTCAACAAAAAGCCCGTGATTTAAATAAGAATTTGAAGGCCCAAAGCCCATCAAAAAGATTACACAAAGGGAATTTTTTTTGGACTGTTGGAGACTTGGAATTTCATCAAATCAAAATCAAATGCAAATTTGCATTGGACCGGACCTGCTGGCTATGGATTTGGTTGCTGCAAGTTTGAATTTTAATCACAAGAAATGTAAAGAGTGGGCCGAAAATCAAATCAAGTGGGCTGGACAAAGTTTACAGACTTGGTGTGTGATTTTCAAAAATCAAATGCAAATGTGCAAGTGGGCCGGACAGCTTTTGAGGACTTGGCTGATTTGGAGTTGTTGAAAATCATTTTAATTGGACCGGATTTTCTAGAGGTGCTGCAGCTTGGCTTTTAAATTTGAAAATCATATTGGACTATGACCTGCTGCATTTGTAATTTTTACTCAATTGGAGACCGGACTGCAGAGATGTGAAGTGGGTCGACTTGTTTGTTCATTGTCTATTTTGAAAATCAAATGGAAATTCAAGTGGGCCGAACTTGCTTTGGAATTGAAAATTTTTGTGTGCAGATATTTGAATGGGCCGGACTTGGTTTGGATTTTCACAAGAAAATCATTGCTGCAGAAACTCCATTGGACCAACTTGATTTTCATTTATTTTTGAAAATCATATGGTCCTCTTATGTTGGGCTAGAGAAGAACAAAAAGCAAATTCAAAGGTGAAGATTGTTGGTTGGGGCTCAAGACAAATCCAATGGCTCATATTCATTGAAGATTATTATAAATAGGGGTAGAGAGTGAGGGGTTAAGGGGGTGAAAAATTATGTAACTTCTTTTGGAGAGGAGGGCTACTCTTAATTGAGAAGGTCTTCCAAAAATTATAACTTTAGTTGCAATTAATAATAATAATTTTTTCACCACTTTAAATTTTTCTCTTCTTCTCTTTATTGGATGATGAAGATGAAGATGAAGATGGAGAAATATTTGAAGGTTTGCATTTCTTTTCTTTTTCTCTTTTATTTCTTATTAGTTTAGATTTATTTCTATGCTTGTAGTTAGATTTTATTTTCTTGTTAAATAGCCAAGAGGCTAGAACCCTCTTGCCTTAGATTTATTTTATGCTTATAGAGTAGATTTATTTTTGTGCATTTAATTCTTGCAATTTTATTTTATAGTTTAGATTTTATAATTTATTTTGTAGTTAGATTTTAATTTCTTGCACTATTCACCTTGATGCTAGAACCCTCTTGGGTTTAGTTTTTATTTTTGTTTATTTTTATTTTGTTTGATTCGCCTTTAGGCTAGAACCCTCTAGGGAATCACCCTTTTCTAAGAAGTGGGTTCAATTTTAGATTATCCATATCTATAATTGAATCCACCATCTTTAATTTCTTATATTTTCTTTTATTCTAGAATTTTGTTCTTCATTCTTTATTTTTTTTATTTGTTTCTTGATTTTATTTATTTTTTCCTTCTCACCTTATTGATCATACTCATTCTTTTTCAAACCTACTCTCACTTACACTTGCATCTATTTACACACCATTTTCACTGTCTCAATCTCTTCACAATCATATTCACTTATCACTCCTATTTGTCACGCACACAATATAAGAACCAATTTTATATTTTCTCCTACAAAACACCTTCCTCATGGGATCGATATCTTTATACTATAACTTGACACGGTTGTGCACTTGCAACCTTTTTGGTACATGTTTATGCCGCATCAAGTTTTTGGCGCCATTGCCGGGGAAGGTGCTTAAGTAGGTTTTAATTATTTTGGTTCTTTAAATTGTGTGTTTTTTGTGAAGGAAACGCTTGGAGCTTGAAGATCGCGGATTGAAGAACTAGGATTTGAAGATTTGCTTTCGGGTAAGTCCTCTTTCTAGTTTTTAATTTCACCCTTTTAGCTACTTCTTCACAATTAGAGACAACTAGGACTTATAAAAAAATATATATTTACTTTTTGTTGACCATAATAAAATTCACCCTCCACTTTGACATTTACTAACAAGATAATAAATTCAAACAAATTCCCCCTTCTCATTTGTTTGATTGTTAATCCTAAATAAATAAAAAAAGATTTTTCTTTTCCATCCTTTTTAGTTGCTTTTAATTCATAGGGTTACATTTCATATTGATAGTAGGAATTCACCAAGTGATTTGAGCATCTTGATTTGGCACACACTTAAAAATATTTTTAAGGGCAAAACCCCATAATCAAGATAAGGTGAGGGATTTCATCACCCTTTCCTTAGCCCAAAAATCACTAATTCCTCACTACACTACCCAAGCCTAATAAAACTCATTAGACGTTGGCCCCTAAGGATTCGAGCTTAATAAGGAACAAGAAATCCTTAAGTGAACCGGTTTAAGTTTTCTCAGATTAGTTGGTGTCTAAGGCAAGGTTTAGGGGTTGCGTAAAGCGCTCCGCAAGGAAAGAGGTACTTAATTGATCTTTGATCACCCTCTAGTACTATCCTTACCTGGCTAACTACCTGGGTAAAACTTTGATCTTTTCACTGTAGGAGTTTTTGGTTAGGAGCTGGTCTAGTTGAGTTAGGCTAAACCCTAGAATTAGAGTTGATTAAAAAGTGATTGCTTTGATTTGTTTTAGTTAGGTTTTTTCTTTTTCTTTATCTTCTCATAAAAAAAACTAATTTTCTTTCTTTTCTTAAAAAAATAAAATAAAAAGAAATAAAAAGAAATAAAAAGAAATATTTTGATGTATGCAACAGTGGATTAGGGATAATACACATCAATTAATTCGCTTTGAACCAATCATAGAAATGGAGCATTAGGGATAATACACATCAATTAATTCGCTTTGAACCAATCATAGAAATGGAGCATCCTAATCCACCCGTTCTTCATGATATGTGCTATCCCATTAGGAATGCAATCCCCTCATGCATTAGGCTCGCCGAAACAAATGAAATAAATTTTGAGCTTAGACCGTAATACATAAACATGCTTCCCAAATTCCTTGGTAATGAAACAGAAGATGCATATATTTTTATTTCGGAATTTGAGGAAGTGTGTATTATGATTAAAATGAGAGAATTAACCGAAGATGCGATTAAGCTTAGATTTATTCCATTTGCTCTTAAGGATAAAGCTAAAAAATGGCTGTACAGCTTACCGACAAATTCCATCTCAACTTGGGAGGAATTTGTCACCGTTTTTCTCAAGAAATTTTTCCCTATTCACAAAACGGTAAAGCTTAGGAACAGCATTCAGAATTTCAAAATTGTCCCGGGAGAACCTTTTTGGAAGTATTTTGACCGATTTAAAGATCTTCTCATCCAATGTCCTCATCACGGTTTAGAGAAATGGCGATTGTGCCAAATAATTTATGAGGGATTAGATTATTCTGCAAAAACTTCCTTAGAATCAATGTGCCATGGGGATTTTTTGAGGAAAAACGCTGATGAAGCATGGGAGTTTTTAGAGAGTCTTTCTGAAAAAACAATGCAATGGGAACACTGTGATGATAGGGTTTCATCAGTTCCCCAATCTAAGTCTAGTGGTATTTCCTTGGAGTCAAACATTGCTTCTGAAGTGAAGATGGCGACGATTCTGCGAAGGTTAGAAGCTTTAGAAATTAAGGAACGAGCTCCAGCTCAAATCAATCATGTTTCTGCCTCAAGATGTCATAATTGTCAGTCTCCTACCCACGTTTCAGAGGAATGTCCTCTCCTAGGAAACAACAATACATTAGAACAGATGAACGCTGCATTCAAGCGCCCTAGAAATGATCCATTTTCTCCAACCTACAATCCAGGTTGGAGAAATCATCCCAACTTTGCATGGAATCAAGGAAACGGAACTCAACACTTCACTCCCGCTTCGACCCAACATTTTCCTAGGGGAAACACAGTTCCTTTCAATTCTCATCCACAATTTTAACAACCCAATCTGCCATATCAAAATCAGTCTCCTCTTCAAGCTGTAATTCAGACTCATCACAATCCAGATCAGGATAAACGTCTCAATATCTTGGAAAGGGGTTTGGAAACTGATACGAGTTGCCGTGCGAGCACTCTTGATCGCGGAATTATCAAGAGTGGGTAAAGAAGAAGAACGACAGAAGAACACAAGAGTTGAATTAGGGCGAAGGAAAATACCTTCTCTAATTTATGAGAATCAATTGGATTTTACAAATCTCTCTCTCACAATCTCTCTAGATCAAAGAACAACCTCCCTGATCTCTTTTCTGATTACAAACTGAGTTCTAAACCCTAGAAAAGTCGTGTTTCTATTTATACTAAACAGAAATCCCAACTGGAGCAGGAAACAGACCCAGGCCCGGATCCGCGACGCGGTCGACCGCAGTGCCCAAGGCGGTCGACCGGTCAGAACGTCGAAATCTGGGAAATCGATTACAGGGTTTTCCGGTCGACCGCAGCGCCACCTTCGGTCGACCGCTCTCAGTCCCGAGACATAGTCTGGGTCTGTGCACTAAGCGGTCGACCGCCGCGACCAAGCCGGTCGACCGGCCAGAGCCCAACTGTAATTCCTGCAGTTTTGACGAATCCTTCGACTTCGTTGCTTCCAATGGCCTCTTCCACGACTCCTCTACTCTATTCTCAAGATACCATGAGAATCATCTATCCTCAAGCTCCCATGAGGATCGCTAAGCTCCCGAAGAGAAGATACACCCGTATCAATTTTGACTTCGTTGCTTCCAATGGCCTCGTCCACGACTCCTCTACTCTATTCTCAAGATACCATGAGAATCATCTATCCTCAAGCTCCCATGAGGATCGCTAAGCTCCCGAAGAGAAGATACACCCGTATCATGGGTCCCCCCTTTAGGAACTTGAAGTCCCATTCAAGTTAGAACTTCAGCTGAGGGAACTCGCGAGCCCCTCCTTCTCTGTTGAACCACTTGGCCTTGCTAGGTACCTGACCTTGACGTCCAATGAGAAACGACTCCTTCGTCCCCCACCTCGTCGTGGTCGTCTTCCGTTCCAAAATGCAATCTTCTTTCAGTGGCTCCTCTCTATCAAACCACAAGTCTTCAACATGCGGTAAGATCATCTTGTCATCACCTTCATCATCCAATAATGGAGGCTCAAACAACTTCAAGTACTCGGCATTGATCACCGAATACATGCCTAAGTAAGGTGGCAAATCTAAACGAAAAGCGTTGTCGCCAATCTGATCGATAATCCGAAATGGACCATAACGAATAGGCTTCAACTTCTTCCCTTCTCCTTTGAGCCTCTCCTTACTCAATTTTAGCCATACCATATCGCCTTTACCAAAGTTACAAGGAACCCGATGTTGATCATGCTTCGCCTTGTACTTAGCTTGCGATTTCTTCAATTGAGCTTCAACCGTGGCATGAATATTTGCAATCTTCTCAAGAAATCGCTGAGCACGTTGTCTCTCACTCCCCTCCTTGCCGTCCACTGTGGCTTCACTTGAAAACACAAGATCGAACGGGCTCGGCGGTAAAAATCCATAACAAGTCTCAAACGGTGACTTCCCTGAAGATCCATGAATCGCCCGATTGAAAGCAAACTGCAAATATGGTAAACTCTCATCCCAAGTCTTAGGATGCCTAGAATTATACCCCCGCAACATGTGCACCATAGTCCGGTTGACTACCTCCGTTTGTCCGTCTGTTTGTGGGTGAAATGCCGTGCTCTTCTTCAATTTGGTGTCCATCAAACTCCACAAAGAATCCCAAAAATGCCCGAGAAAACGGCTATCCCGATCCGAAATAATCGAACTCGGCAACCCAAAGTGCTTCCACACATGTTCGAAGAACAATTGTGCTGCACCCGCTCCCGTCACGGTCTTCTTACAAGGAATCAATATCACCATCTTGCTGAACTGGTCCACCACAACTTTTAAGGAAAGAAAGAAATTTAGTTTTTTTTTTATAAAGGAAAGAAGAAAGAAAATTAGTTTTTTTTTAATATGAGAAGATAAAGAAAAAGAAAAATCCTAACTAAAACAAATCAAGGCAATCACTTTTCAATCAACTCTAACTCTAGGGTTTAGCCTAACTCCACTAGACCAGCTCCTAACCAAAAATTCCTACAGTGAAAAGATCAAAGTTTTACCCAGGTAGTTAGCCAGGTAAGGATAGTACTAGAGGGTGATCAAAGATCAATTAAGTACCTCTTTCCTTGCGGAGCGCTTTACGCAACCCCTAAACCTTGCCTTAGACACCAACTATTCTGAGAAAACTTAAACCGTTCACTTAAGGATTTCTTGTTCCTTATTGAGCTCGAATCCTTAGGGGCCAACGTCTAATGAGTTTTAGAAGGCTTGGATTTGTGAAGTGAGGAATTAGTGATTTGTGGGCTAAGGAAAGGGTGATGAAATCCCTTACCTTATCTTGATTGGGGTTTTGCCCTTAAGAATGTTTTAAGTGTGTGCCAAATCAAGTGCTACAATCACTTTGGTGAATTCCTACACTATATGAAATGCAACCCTAGAAATTAAAAGCGACTAAAAAGGATGATAAAAAGAAAATCTTTTTTTTAATTATGGTCAATAATAATCAAATGTGAGAAGATGAATTTTATTATGGTCAACAAAAATAAAATCTTTTTTTTTAAATCCTAATTGTCTCTAATTGTGAAGCTAGCTAAAGAGGGTGGAATTGAAAACTAGAAAGAAGACTTACCCGAAAGCAATGCTCCAAATTCTTGATCTTCAATCCAAGATTTTCAAGCTCCAAGCGGTTCCTTCACAAGAAAAATACACAAGTTAAAGAATCAAGTTAATAAAATCCTATTTTAGCACCTTCCCCGGCAACGGCGCCAAAAACTTGATGCGGCATAATTATGTACCAAAATTGCAAGTGCACAATTTATCAAGTTATAGTATAAAAAGATATCGATCCCACGAAGAAGGTGATTTTAAGAGATTATTAAACTTGGTTCTTATATTTTGTGCGTGACAATTAGGAATAAAGAATAAGTGTGATTGTATGAGTGGTTGTTTTGATTTATATGCAAGAGGTAATAAATTGAATTTTAGAGGAGAGAAGGAAGAATTAAAGAATAAATGAAATCACAAGGCAAGAAATATGAATTAATAAAATCAAGAAATAAAACCAAAAATGAAAAGAAAATTTAAGAAAGTTAAGATGAAGGATTCAAAAGAGGTAAGAAATCTAGAATATAATCCACTAACCAATTTCAATTACAAAATATAAACTATTCTCTTTTTATCATATTTCAACTTAGATTTATTAAGCATAGATTATCAAACCATTTAAGGAAAGTGTAACCTATCAAATTATCATCTAAGCTAAAATTACTATTCATGATAAGAACAACAACATGATAATAATCCTAGAATTCATAAGCATAACCTATCAAACCATTTAAGATAAGCATAGATTATCAAATTCTTCTTCTACCGATTAGTTCTCTAGTTGATTATCCTAACATGAACATTTTAAGTACAAGAGAATAATTCATACAATATAAAAGAAATTAGACTAGTTTCATACAATTCTAAGATTCCTACAAGAATTAAATTCACATCTTAAGAAATAAAAACAAGAAAAAGAAGACTAATTACAAAATTAAAAAGAAAAGAAAAATCTAAACTATGAACAAGAAATAAATCTAATTACAAAGAAAATAAAAATCTAAACTACAAAATAAATTGCAGAAATTAAATGCAAGAAAAATAAATCTACTCTACAAATTAAAGTGCAAAAAGAAAATAAAAAAGACAAGAAAGTAAATCTATACTACAAGCATGAATTTAAATCTAACTAATAAGCAATAATAAAGAAATTACTAAAAAGAAATAAAAGAGAAAAGAAATGCAAACCTTCAAATTGCTCTTCATCTCCATCCTCATCATTCAACAAAGAGGAGAAAGAACAAATTTAAAGAGGAAAAAATTATTTTTATTAATTGCAACTAAAGTTATAATTTTTGGAAGGCCTTCTCAATTAAGAGTAGCCCTCCTCTCCAAAAGGAGTTTACAAAATTTTCACACCTCTAACCCCTCACTCTCTACCCCTATTTATAGTAAACATCAGTGAATGAGAGCCATTGGATCAAACTTGA
The DNA here is from genome assembly GCF_001876935.1 of Asparagus officinalis. Taxonomy (NCBI): domain Eukaryota; kingdom Viridiplantae; phylum Streptophyta; class Magnoliopsida; order Asparagales; family Asparagaceae; genus Asparagus; species Asparagus officinalis. The sequence continues at coordinate 75,164,039 of NC_033794.1, read as the reverse complement.
GCCCCAAGACAAGCAAAATCAGCCATTGACGCGCGCTACAGTGATCTGGTATCGATGCAGGCATCGATGTAGGTATCGATGCCAGCATCGATGCCCACATCGATGCCGACATCGATGCCCACTATTTTCAAATTCTGATTTCACGGATAGCTTCGTCTCGTCGAGATAGGCGATTTTCATATATTATATGTTAAATTCCGCCTTCCGGATTAGGAGATATCGTCGTTTCTTTGTGGCCAACCATTTTGAATATGATTTCTTTTCATATTGGATTTTTGATTTTCTCCGGCTTCTACAGGCTACACGACTTCATTCTGGGCTTTTGGATAATTTGGAAATTGATTTTCCAATGTGCTTCTTTGCTTCATTTCTTTATTTAATCAATGGGTTTTTGTTGAGAGATGAGAGTTTGAGATTTATTCTTCATTAACCTGCAATTAAAAGATAAAAATAATTATTAGTGGTATATTTATTCATATAAAATAGATAATGAGGGTATAAAATTGTAATAAAATGTGATTATCAAATACCCCCACACCTAAACTTTTGCTAGTCCTCTAGCAAAGAAAATAAAAAGAAAATCCTAACTCACTTTCGCAGGAATCGCGGTTGTATTTAGCGCATACAACAAGCCTTTAAACCCCTAGGTTACCCTAGTGGACGAGTTGTAGTCTCGTGAGGGTTTGCAGTGAATATACCCACAAAATTCGGTCAACTTGCCAAATTAAAGAAGTCAGTAAATAACTAAATTCACTTGATAACTTTTAGATAATCTAATTGGAGCCAGTTATCACTCAAGAAAACATTTTTATATATAACTCTAAGGTATATTTTTAAGAAAATCTTCTCATTGTAGCAATACAAAACCAAGCCAAACTTAGAAATTTAATTTAAAAGTTTTGAAAAGAACATGCTAACTCTTTGTTTTAAATAATTTTCAAGTTGCTTGATTTAAAATATTTTCCAAGACCATATATACAACTATAAAACATTTATTAGTTTTTTTTTAACTCTTTCTTCCTTGGTGATTTTTTTCTACTTTAACGGGCTTTCTAAGTGACCATTTAACGAGTTTTGGGCCAATGGATCCCAACCCAAATGGGCTTAGGTCATTAAGTATGGAAATACTCCTTGGGCTTAATTACTCGGTCAGCTTAGGCTTTATAAGATAGAATCACCTTGAATTCAAGAGTTTTTTTTTTCGTTTTTGGTGCCCATTTTTCGCACTCTTTTTTTGCAAAATTTATTTTTTTTTTGTATATGTATATATATTTTGGAAATATGTAAATCAAGACACTTTGAAAAAAATATTTTCAACTCTAAGTTAAGCATGCAAAAATTTCATTATTTTAAATAAAAATCCAAGTTAAGGCTTAAATAAAGTATACTACTTTGAAAATCATTTCTTAAGAAATTTATTTAGAGTTATCATAAAAGGTGATCTTAAGTAAATAACCAACTAGGGATTAAAAATTTTCAAATTTATCAAATAAATCAATTATTACATAACTCCATCAATTTGGCAAGTGACGATATTTTATAATTTTTTTTAAGAAAAAGGGGGAAAATGTAACTAAAAATGTAAAATAAAGAGAAAAAATAACTAATTCCCACCCCCACACCTAAATTTTGCATTGTCCTCAATGCAACTCTATGATGCATAAAGTAAAGCAGATAAGAAGTGAAGCACTTACATTTGGTCGGCTGATAAAAATCTGCAATTACCTTTGGTCTGAGGAGGATGAAATCAAAAATTTATTCTTCTGTTTCCTTTTTTTTCTTCTTTTTTTTTCTTTTTTTTTCTTCTTTTTTTTTCTTTTTTTTCTTTTTTTTTCTTCTTTTTTTTCTTTTTTTTAACAACTGAACAAGAAACTCTCAAATGAGAGAAGAATAAATTCTTTTTATTATTCTGAAATAAACAAAATAAACAATGTAGAATGAAATATTCAACATGAAGAGTTCATGTTCTACATTGAATCCTACCTTATTGCTAAAAATTCTTCCACGGATTTTAAATAAATTCAACATGATATAATCAACAATGTGCTGAAATTCTAAGCATTCCGGGGTGTTCAATGATTTTTGTGGCAATGGAAGGTAGGTATTATTGGTGTCATGCATATTGGACTTAGATTCTTGATTTGTGAATGTTTGTTCTCTAACAACCAATTTTTCTTTAACAATTTTCTCAACCCCAAGATTCATGGTTGATGTGTAAAAATTTGGTTGTTGTTTATTTTCCAAAAATCTTAGTTCATCAAGAAAGAGTTTTTCAAAATTCAGTTCAAAACAGCAATTGTCCAACACAGTTTCTTTATTTTGACAAACCCGATCTGCTTCTCCTAATATTTTTAGCTCCTCACCGAAAATTTCCTCAAAACTTAGATCTGACTCTTCTTCTTCTTCCCTCGGTCTTTCCTGAATTGAATTATCAGGGGAAGAATGAATTGGAACAAGAATTTGGCTTTAAAGGTGTTCTTTCCTGATTATCGACCTGTTTTCCTGACTGTAGTGCATTCATTTGAGTGTCCTTAGGATTGACCACGGGTTGACTCAGAATTTCTCCTTCCTCTACTTCACTTATGGCACTAGCTAGTTGATCAATATGGGTTTCTAATCTAGCTAGGGCTTGAGTGTTAGAGTTAAGTATGAGTTCGGTTGATTGCATAAAGGAGTTCATCGTGTAGGATGTTTGAGTTAACATATCCGTGGCTAGTGTGGATGCCTTAATAATGATTTCAAAACCTTTTTCCAAAAAATTGAGACGTTCATCATGATCTGTATCAAGAGGAGTGTGAGTTACAACTTGATGATGAGGAGACTGATTTTGATGTGACAGATTGGGTTGTTGAAATTGTGGATGAGAATTGAAAGGAACTGTGTTTTCCCTAGGAAAATGTTGGGTCAAAGAGGGAGTGAAGTTTTGAGTTTCGGAGTGGTTTCCCTGATTCCATGCAATGTTTGTGTAACTTGCCCAACCTGGGTTGTAGGTTGGAAAAAATGGATCATTTACCGAATACTGATATGGACTCTCTACAAACTCCCGGACTTCATTGGAAATTTCAATTTTATTGGGATAACATAAATTTTGAAAAACTTGTGGATTAGCCATTTGTTCAAAATGAATTTGTCCACGTTTTGCATGCACCAAAAATAATTTCTTTTTATATTTTTTTTTGGAAAAATAGAAGTTAGTTTTTTTTTAAAAGAAGAAAATGGAAAATCCTAACTAAAACAAATCAAAATCAATCACTTTTCAATCATTCTAACTCTAGGGTTAAGCCTAACTCAACTAGAATAGCTCCTAACCAAAAATTCCTTATGTGAAAAGATAAAAGTTTTACCCGGGTAGTTAGCCAGGTAAGGATAGTACTAGAGGATGATCAAAGATCAATTAAGTACCTCTTTTCTTGCGGAGCGCTTTACGCAACCCCTAAACCTTGCCTTAGACACCAACTAATCTGAGAAAACTTAAACCGGTTCACTTAAGGATTTCTTGTTCCTTATTGAGATCGAGTCCTTAGGGCCAACATCTAATGAGTTTTGTTAGGCTTGGGTGGTGTAGTGAGGAATTAGTGATTTTTGGGCTAAGGAAAGGGTGATGAAATCCCTCACCTTATCTTGATTATGGGGTTTTGTCCTTAAAAATATTTTTAAGTGTGTGCCAAATCAAGATGCTCAAATCACTTGGTGAATTCCTACACTATATGAAATGCAACCCTAAAAATTAAAAGCGACTAAAAAGGATGATAAAAAGAAAATCTTTATATTTTTTTATTAGGGTTAACAATCAAACAATTATGAGAAGCAGAACATTGTTTGAGTTTATTATCTTGTTAGTTAATGTCCAAGTGAAAGATGAATTTTATTATGGAAAATAAAATTTTTTTTTCAAAAAATCCTAATTGTCTCTAATTGTGAAGCTAACTAAAAGGAGTGGAATTGAAAACACTAGAAAGAAGACTTATCCGAAAGCAAATCTTCAAATCCTAGTTCTCCAATCCGCGATCTTCAAGCTCCAAGCGTTTCCTTCACAATAAACACAAAAGTTAAAGAACCAAAATAATTAAAACTTACTTAAGCACCTTCCCCGGCAAACGGCGCCAAAAACTTGATGCGGCATAAACATGTACCAAAAAGGTTGCAAGTGCACAACCGTGTCAAGTTATAGTATAAAGATATCGATCCACGAGGAAGGTGTTTTGTAGGAGAAAATAGAAAATTGGTTCTTATTTTGTGTGCGTGACAAATAGGAGAGTGGATGTGATTGTGAAGAGATTGAGAGAGTGAAAATGGTGTGTAAATAGGCGAAAAATGTAAGTGAGAGTGGATATGACAAAGAATGAATGTGATTAATAAGGCAAGAAGGAAAATCAAATAAAAATCAAGAATGAAAAATAAAATTCAAGAATAAAAAAATACAAGAAATTAAAGATGGTAGGTTCAATTATAGATATGAGTAATCTAAAATTAAACCCACTTCTTAGAAAATGGTGATTCCCTAGAGGGTACCTGAAAAGAGAACATGAACACAAAACACTAGAAAAACTTATTAGTAATAAATTGTTTGTCAAATCATCATCAAAACTATAGGGTCAACAATATAAAGTAGCAAACGAGTTAGATATATAATATTGGATAAAATAAAAAGATTAAATTTATGAAATACTAACATTCCATACTGTTGCTCGTAAAGGACGACTTCATATCTGTACTTTCTCTAAATATTCTGGGGATACAATAAAAAGATTAAATACTTGTTAGACCCTAGAGGGGGTGGGTGATTAGGGTCTTATGCTAATCTAATCCGATTAAATGCTAATTAAAATTAATTAACAAGTTATCCTAGCAAGTATGAAATATAATAACTATATAAGCTATATATAAACTAACACAAGATGATATATCCTATCAAGGAGATATACAATATGATATATGTATATGCAAGGATATAAAACTAACACAAGGGGAAAACAATATGAACTAGATAGTGGATCATATAAATAATGAGCTAATGACAATGGTGACAAGAAATATAACACAAGTATAAATAAACGCCAAAGCACACTCAAACACAAGATATGATCACGGAGTTCAGACCTTCCGTCCTACGTCTCCGCTCCCCACTCCCGGGGAGAAATCCACTATCACAACCGGGTTTTCTACGCTCACCCGAATAACGTTTACACCTCACAGTGTCGGTTTTCAACGTTTACCGATCAACGTCACTCCTCACACTCAGTTTTCTAGTTTACCGAAAACCTCACAACACACTCGGTTTTCTAGCTCACCGAAAACCTTACAATCTCACAATGTAACAATAAATGATTTGTTCTCTCATACAATGGGAGAACTCAAATAAGCACAACTCAATGTTACAATCTCTCACAACCCTAATATACTATATATGTAAATACAATAAGCTCAAGTGGGTGTGTGTAACAATGAGATATAAATAAAAACTTAACTCAATAAGAACTAGCAATAAGATTGATATGAAATACAATAGTAGAAATGCTAGGAAATAGAGTTAAGGAAACTTCTCTAAAAACACAAAGAGAGGATGATGAAATGTTGAAGATGAACTCTTCAATAGTTGATGTAAACTCCTCTTTGTAACAGTAAACCCCAAAAACAAACTAAACAAACTTAAACTCGTTTAAAACTTGTTAAAAACATTCTCTTAGGTCGATGAGAACTGAGATCAATGGGGTATTTATAGCCTCAAAGAACCTCAGCCAAAAAACCCCAAACCAAATGACAGAAACAGCCCCAGCAACGGTAACAAAAATAGCCGTTGGAAACAGACCTGACTGAGCGGCGGTCGACCGACGAAATTTTCGGTCGACCGACGAAATCATTCGGTCGACCGACGAAATTTCCGGTCGACCGACTATATGACCGTTGCTTTTTTCAACGGCTATTTTCTGAGCATTTGCTGTGGTTGTTTTGTCTTTTTGCTTGGGGTTTTTGTTGAGATCTTGAGTGGGTATAAATACC
>NC_033794.1:75135125-75157554 GCF_001876935.1 Asparagus officinalis | reverse complement strand
TATATATATATATAAGAAGAAACCAATAAATGTGTGTGTATAGATATTGAGCTTAACGTACTTAACACACATAATATAAATCCTAAACTAAATTACCCAAGCTTGATTGGTCTTCAATATGCTTGACTTGGTAATCTCGAGGATGAAGCTTGAACTTGATCTTTAACTTTGAATTGCAAGGCTTCACTCCACAATTCCGCCAACCTCCTCTTGATATGATCGTTAAGGCTCAATTCCATCCATCCTCCAACTACGTTGTTTGTCTATAATAAATAAGAAAACACAAATACTAGACAAACAACATTAGTGATAAATTGTTTGTTAAACATCATCAAAACAAGAAGGCCAACACTTAGATTCTTGGAGAATAATCAACAACCAAATTTTCAGAACTTCACAGAAGAATTGGTTGTTAGAAAACAAAACTTTACAGTACAAGAGTCTAAGTTCATTAAGAAATGCAAAATGCATGACACCAATAATATCTACCTTACTTTGTTGCAAGAATTACTGAACACCCCGAAATGCTTGGAAATTCATATTATTGATTATATCATTCTGAATTTGTTTAAAATCCAGGGAAGAATTTTTAACAGTAAGGTAGGATTCAATGTAGAACAGGAACTCTTCATGTTGAATATTTCATTCTACATTGTTTATTTTGTTTATTTCAGAATAATAAAAAGAATTTATTCTTCTCTCATGAGAGAGTTTCTTATTCAGTTTTCAAAAAAAAAAGAAAAAAAAGGAAAAGAAAAAGAAAAAAAGAAGAAGAAGAAAAAAGAAGAATAAATTTTTGTTTTCATCCTCCTCAGACCAAAGGTAATTGCAGATTTTTATCAGCGGACCAAATATAAGTGCTTCACTTCTTATCTGTTTTACTTTATGCATCATAGAGTTTGCATTAAGGACAATGCAAAATTTAGGTGTGGGGGTGAGAATTAGTTAATTTTTCTCTTTATTTTACATTTTTAGTTACATTTTTTCCTTTTTCTTTAAAAAAAATTATAAAAATATCGTCACTTGCCAGATTGATAGAGTTATGTAATAATTGATTTATTTGATAAATTTGAAATTTTCTAATCCCTAGTTGGTTATTTACTTAAGTTCATCTTTTATGATAACTCTAAATAAATTTCTTAAGAAATAATTTTCAAAGTAGTATACTTTACTTAAGCCTTAACTTGGACTTTTATTTAAAATAATAAAATTTTTGCATGCTTAACTTAGAGTTGAAAATAATTTTTTCAAAGTGTCTTGATTTACATATTTTCCAAATATATATACATATACAAAAAAAATTGCAAAAGAAGAGTGCGAAAAATGGGCACCAAAAAGAAAAAAACTCTTTAATTCAAGGTGAGTCTATCTTATTAAGCCTAAGCTGACCGAGTAATTAAAGCCCAAAGAGTATTTCCATACTTAATGACCTAAGCCTATTTGGGTTGGGATCCATTGGCTCAAAACTCGTTAAATGGTCACTTAGAAAGCCCGTTAAAGTAGAAAAAATCACCAAGGAAGAAAGAGTTAAAAAAACTAATAAATATTTTATAGTTGTATATATGGTCTTGGAAAATATTTTAAATCAAGCAACTTGGAGATTATTTAAAACAAAGAGTTAGCATGTTCTTTTCAAAACTTTTAAATTAAATTTCTAAGTTTGGCTTGGTTTTGTATTGCAACAATGAGAAGATTTTCTTGAAAATATATCTTAGAGTTATATATAAAAATATTTTATTGAGTAATAATTGGCTCCAATTAGATTATCTAAAAGTTATCAAGTGAATTTAGTTATTTACTGACTTCTTTAATTTGGCAAGTTGACCGAATTTTGTGGGTATTTTCACTGCAAACCCTCACGAGACTACAACTCGTCCACTACGGTAACCTAGGGGTTTAAAGGCTTGTTGTATGCGCTAAATACAACCACGATTCCTACGAAAGTGAGTTAGGATTTTCTTTTTATTTTCTTTGCTAGAGGACTAGCAAAAGTTTAGGTGTGGGTGTATTTGATAATCATATTTTATTATAATTTTATACCCTCATTATCTATTTTATATGAATAAATATACAACTAATAATTGTTTTTATCTTTAATTACAGGTTAATAAAGAATAAATCTCAAAACCCTCATCTCTCAACAAAAAGCCCGTGATTTAAATAAGAATTTGAAGGCCCAAAGCCCATCAAAAAGATTACACAAAGGGAATTTTTTTGGACTGTTGGAGACTTGGAATTTCATCAAATCAAAATCAAATGCAAATTTGCATTGGACCGGACCTGCTGGCTATGGATTTGGTTGCTGCAAGTTTGAATTTTAATCACAAGAAATGCAAAGAGTTGGCCGAAAATCAAATCAAGTGGGCTGGACAAAGTTTGCAGACTTGGTGTGTGATTTTCAAAAATCAAATGCAAATGTGCAAGTGGGCTGGACATCTTTTGAGGACTTGGCTGATTTGGAGTTGTTGAAAATCATTTTAATTGGACCGGATTTTCTAGAGGTGCTGCAGCTTGGCTTTTAAATTTGAAAATCATATTGGACCATGACCAGCTGCATTTGTAATTTTTACTCAATTGGAGACCGAACTACATAGATGTGACGTGGGCCGACTTGTTTGTTCATTGTCTATTTTGAAAATCAAATGGAAATTCAAGTGGGCCGAACTTGCTTTGGAATTGAAAATTATTGTGTGCAGATATTTGAATGGGCCGGACTTGGTTTGGATTTTCACAAGAAAATCATTGCTGCAGAAACTCCATTGGACCAACTTGATTTTCATTTATTTTTGAAAATCATATGGGTCTCTTATGTTGGGCTAGAGAAGAACAAAAAGCAAATTCAAATGTGAAGATTGTTGCTTAGGGCTCAAGACAAATCCAATGGCTCATATTCATTAAAGATTACTATAAATAGGGGTAGAGAGTGAGGGGTTAAGGGGGTGGAAAATTTTGTAACTCCTTTTGAAGAGGAGGGCTACTCTTAATTGAGAAGGCCTTCCAAAAATTATAACTTTAGTTGTAATTAATAATAATAATTTTTCCCTCTTTAAATTTGTTCTTTCTCCTCTTTGTGGAATGATGAGGATGGAGATGAAGAGCAATTTGAAGGTTTGCATTTCTTTTCTCTTTTATTTCTTTTTAGTAATTTCTTTATTATTGCTTATTAGTTAGATTTAAATTCATGCTTGTAGTGTAGATTTATTTTCTGGGCCCCAAATAAACTATACACCCTTCTCGTAAAGCGTGTCAGTGGCATGGTAATATTTGAGAAGTCCTGGATGAACTTCTTGTAATAGCCGACCAGACCCAAGAAGCTACGAATCTTTGTAATGGTCTTTGGCGGCTCCCAATCAAATACTACCTCTACCTTAGCTGGATCTATAGCAATGCCCTCCTTGCTGATAACATGGCCTAAAAATTTGACCTCAGATAGCTAAAACTCATACTTGCTAAACTTAGCATATAATTGGTGCTCCCGTAAAGTCTGCAATGCCAATCGTAGATGCTTCTCATGCTCGGCCTCCAATCGTGAGTAAATTATCTTTATACTATAACTTGACACGGTTGTGCACTTGCAACCTTTTTAGTACATGTTTATGCCGCATCACGAAGTCTGATGTAGAAGCCCAAAAAGCTAAATGAGCTTCGCCCAAAAGTGCTAAACTCGCCATAATGAGCGCCATTAATGGTTGCAGACAAAACCTCATTGCCAACAACAAAAGCTCGTCAGAGAGACCATAAGTGGTCATAAGGAACTCACCTCTAATGATGGATCAAGTTTTTAAATGTCGTAAGGTATTTTTTAAAGCCCAATGGTCTGAGATTGAGGCTGATTAGAAGATCACCATGGATGAGTTCGACACTTACCCATTGCCATCTCTAGCTACGCTAGCGCCTCCTTAGCTTTCGGGTGAGGAGCCCCTTGAGTTGAGCTTCTTCCATTGGAAATAGTGTGACAAGGAGCCATTGATGATGAACTTTGGGAATTTTTGAGAAAGCTGAGGCTCGAAGAAGAGTGGGAGAATTTTTGAAATCAAAGTGAAGAAGAGGGAGTCAAACAATCTTATTTATAGGCTAAACCCCTGAATTTCACCCAAGATTCATCGCCCTAAACTTTGCTAAGTATCTCGCTACCGAACTTTATCGAAGATCTTGCCGCCGAACTTTGTCGAAGATCTCGCCAACAAACTCTGCCAAAGATTTTGCCCTGAACTTTGCTAGAGATTCTAGCCTCGAACTTCTCTTGGAATCTCTCTTCAAATGAACTCTGCCATAATTTCAGGCATGTAGATTGAAGACCTAAAGTGTATATCTTTAGGCTGCCTCGCCTAAACCGACTTACTAAACTTCGCCAAGATGAATGTTCCTTCAGTAAGTGAACCTCACCTAATTCAACAGGGCACAAATGTGAACCTCACCTAAACATCATAGTGAATCTCACTAAGTCTCCAAATTGAGAAAATCACAACTCAATTTGTTTGAGGCTTTACATAGTGAACCTTGCCAAAATGACTTGACAAAATTCACTAAGTCGCTGAATTGAGAAAACTTCAACTCAATTTATTTGAGACTTCATCTGGCGGACTTCAAAATTGACTCTTGCCAACACAAGGAAGCCTAAGTTTCACTTCCAAACACAAAAACTCCATGCAGAGTTCAAACTCTAATGAATTCAAATCCGCTACGGAATTAAAGTACGTACAGATCAAGCACACAAGAGATAGGCAATTTCAACATGAAGAAAAGTTCATTCTTATTGGTCGAAGACTCTAATGCATGAAGGCGATATTTAAGACTGCCCAATTATAAGGATGATGGGTAGTTGTTGCTATTTGTTACTGCCCTATACTCCTAAGATATGGGTAATGTGACGATTGAGGAATGAACATGAACTATACCAAGGTATAGCCCTTGTTTCTCTGATATTACAAAACCTGTGGATCCAGATCTCTCCCCATGAAGACAAGAATTACCTATGTTCCTCTAAGTGAGGCATATCAATGGGAAGAAGCACGTTCTTATGTCAAAATTTGACGTCAAGCCTGAGTTAGCCACATGACATCTAATTACGATCTAGGATCACATTCGTGATACCTAGTTATTGTCAGAGTCTTTGCTTGTGGAGATACAAGAATATTTCTTCAAATGCCATTTCAGTCACTGAACGGACTTACATAGAGCGCGACACTTGAAGCTCCACACATCTCTATCACGATTCAATTCGCCCTACACAGCCGGCTGGTTCTCGATGATCTACTCGAGCATCGCATTCTTAGCCAACAACAACTCTGCCAGACGGTGGAGTATATAGAGTTCATCTGCTTGATTGCCCTTTATTTGGGCAAGCTTCTGTTGGAGCTTTCTTATTTTAGCTCCTTTGTCAGGGATCATCTCCAGTCTATGCGACGGTGGTGTAGACATAGAGAAGAGTAAGAAGAAGAAGAAGAAGAAGATGGTAGAGGCGATGAAAATGGATGGAAATGGCTACTATTTATAGCCTCTTTCAAATCCTAACCCCTAAGAAAATTTACATCTTTTAAGATTTGATTGGACCAGACAAAGAGGCTAAATATTAGCCTAAAAATCGGTCGAATCCATAGCAGATCTCGCAAGATCTTCAATCAAGAGCCTCAACTAAAAATTATGGAACAAATTCAAAGGTGAATCTCAACATACTTCATCGGCCAGCGAACGTAGCCAGACGACAAACTTTGCCAACATAGCTCAAATCAAACTGAGCCTCGCCAGCTAGCAAATATCGTTAATCTACGAACTTCGCCCAGCAATCCAGAATTGAGTGATGCTCAGTCACACCCAAAATCAGTCAAACTCCACTGATGTCTTCAATATCACCTCAACAATAGAAAAGATGAATTTCATTCCAAGCATGGATTTAGATGAGCACAAACATGATCAATCCTTTGATACAAGTCTGCAATAAAGGTAGCTACGTTTAATATTATACATTTAGCAACCAAGTAGGCAGATGAAGACAAGTTTTAACCTAATGAAGATAACTCAAGCCATGTTTAACACTACACCTCTGGCTATTTACCCAAAGTATTTCAATCCTAGCTACAAATTGAAATGTAGGATCTTGAAAACTTTGGGGCGGTCTTGTAAATGGTCAAAATGTATTTTCACTAAGGACGATGATCAGCATAGATCCAAGAAGTGAACGCTCATAGGCTAAATATTTTAAATGGACCCAAAGTCAAGCCCACAACAAGCTACAACGAAAGTCACCTGATGATCAAAGTGAACCTCGCCAAGCAACTCATATCGACTCATCTCAACGAAGTCGGACACAAGTCGACCCCCACAAGTTGAAAAGCATCATCACTCGGTCAAACCTAGAGTCAAATTCTGTGTCAATTTCGAACTCATTGTAGGCTGTCTAAAAATCATGACAGATAGCTAATACCCATTGAACGCAAAGGAATAAAGTTACAAATAAACGACATTCACGTCAACAAAAGGAAGGCTACAATTAGAGGATTCTCACGTAGATCAAGAAAGGTTATAATGCAATGACCTTCGCGGCAGTCGATGAAAAGCTTTGATTCAATAGTCTTTACAATCTGACAACTGTCACACTCTAAAAAAAGCTAAAGCAAAGATTACAGAACAATGATCTTTGTGATGCTATGACAAAAGATATTACAAGTTAACAATCTCTTCAAGATGTAGAACTCATCCCTGCATCCCAGAGCTTAAACTTGTTCAACGAGTTAAAAGCTCCATAACCGAGTCAATACAATCTGTATCGGGTCGTAAAAGTTCCATGGCGAAGGAAAATCTAACCAATGCCAACAATGTTGCAGCCAAGGCATTGAAACAGGCCAAAAAGAATGCCACTCGACGAAGGAGAAGATCCATGCACCGAGCACACTTGAGAAACAGTCGATCTCTTGCCTAACGCGAAGATCACATTTTTGAGTCTCTGTCTGAGCGCTGTGTCTCCACCTCTGAATGCACATTTTGTGGTAACGAGCCCAATTACGAGACTCGCATAATACAACTGAAACACAACCCTCAATGTCGTGTTGTTTATCCAAAATATGATCCTCAAGGGTCTGCTCCATCAACTAAATGTAGGATTAGGCCTAGTGTTTACAAATCTAAATGCGACCCTCACATTTATTCTCCAAAAGACGACGTGGTCCATCAAGTTCAGAAAGATCAACATGGGTTTAAAATTCATGTTCGTCAAGAACGAGTCTCACCCACCAAAGAGCAGGGGGTTCCGTCTCCATCCTCACACTCGGTGAGAGACTCATCCTATGTCTCTAACTTGCGAGAATTACTGTCGAGAGAAAGACCTGCACAACAAAAAGCTCATTCATGTTAATATGAGCGGCTTATTTCTGTAGTCCTTTCGGAATGCCAATGTTACACATCCACACCTCGACAATCAATATTTGACCAGTTAACAAACGTCGCCAGGCCTGCCAAGCGACAACATCATCATAAGAAGAAGATTTCTAAAGTTGAATATCCTGAAGTCACTATTAATATGATCGGCAAAGGGAAAGCCTCAGTTCCTAGTTCTGATGAGTCAGAGAGAAGTCATTCCCCGACTATTCGGGAAATCTGTGATGAATTCGAAGGGGTGTATCGGCACACTCGAACTCGGACAGGAGCTATCTGCTCGGTTAACTATCAAAGGTTAGCCAAGGGGATTACTTCAGATGATGAACATTCAGCAATTGTGGATTCTCAATCTTCAAGCTCCGTCGTAGCATAGGAAACTCTCGCCTACATGACTGGAAGTTCTGATGACTTAGCCAAGAGGGTTGACGAACATCATGTCATGCTCTAGGCACAGCAAGAAACACTTCTCCAGGTGAAAGACATGCTGGTCCAGCTTCTTGCAGAGAGAGGCCAAAAGCCTGAATCTTCTCGGAGGACAATTTCAAAGGGAAAACAGAAGGTGTATGAGAATTCAGAACGTAAGGCTCAGAACGTAGAATCCTTGTCTAAAAACGAGAAGGACATAGAAAAAGAACTGAATCCTCAGTCTTCTAAAGTGGATGAGTTAGAGGCCCGCCTCAACGCAATCGCTAACAAAAGCGAGCTTCGTGAGGAAAGAGTAGTGTGACCTTATCCTGCCGAATGGGACACCGCTCCCTATCTACCAAAATTCAAGGCCCCAACACTACAACCTTTCGATAGTACAGGATCGCCAAACCAACACATCTACTACTTCAAGTCACAGACTGGAGATGTGGTAGTAAATGACGTCGTTCTGACTCGCTTGTTCATCGGCACTCTTAAGGGAGTTGCCTTTGAATGGTTCATGAAATTGCCTGCTAGATCTATTCAAAAATGGGTAGATCTGAAAAAGCTCTTCTTAACCAGATTCTTCGAAGATGGTATGGAAGTATCTATCCCGACCCTTCTTGCTACCAAGCAAAGAAAGGGGGAATCCATCAATACTTACATGGAAAGATTCTGTAGCATGTATTGCGATGCCCATCGGGTATGACCCAATCTACTTTGGTCGAAACTTACAGGCATAACTTGCAGACCCAGCTCCTTGCTCAAATGGGGGTGGCAGAATATCGCTCCTGGGACAATTGGTTTCGTAAGGGGAGCAAGCCGAAGAAATTGTTGCTCGGGTCAAAGCTGAAGAAGCTACTCAACCGAAGTAGCAGCAATAACGTAACCAAAACAATGCTTCGCGGTCCAAGGGAAAGGAGACTTTGGCTACCGATGCTAGTACACGGGCATCACCCGCCAAGCAAGGAAAAGCACTGAATTAGCAAAGAGTACTCAAGCAGTACTCATTCAAAGATGAGCACGTGGACACTTTGTTCCAGCTACTTCGGAAGAACAATAAGCTACAACTTCCAGAGATCAGGAAACCGGAAGAGGCAGGAAAAGTGGACAACCCTAATTACTGCCGTTATCACAGGTTCCTGGGATATCCTACCAGAAAATGCTATGTTTTCAAGGATATCTTGCAAAACTTGGTGAATGCCAATGTGCTTACACTAAAGGCCAAACAGAAGACCGTATCCACCAATGTAATAGCGGTCTAGTTCGGTAATTTCCCTTCGACAACAGCTGTAGATGGAGTTGTCCAGGTCCATAAAGGAGAAATGCACATGAAAAATATTGATTTGCATGGTCAGCATGACAGGGGGTTCGTACCCCTCACTACCTTCGAAGGGGAGATTACGTGGGTCCATCCCGATTTGGTTGAAGATCAACAATGGACGAATACTTCGTCCAAAAAGAAAAGAGGAAAGGTTAAGTCATCCAATATGATTAGCCCCTCCATTAATGAGAATGATGATCATCTCAAATCTCTCACAGACTCAGAAGAAGAGAGGATCGTTCTTGCAGCATACCCTAGAGGCAACCCTGACATCCGGTCAGGAGAGGCTTACCTGAAATACTATGATCAGAATGCTCAAGAAGCAAAAGAACAATACCAAGACTCTGGGGGTTCTATTCCTCAAAAGTCAATTGACAAAGGAAAGCAAAAAGAAACTCGGTACAATAAGAACCTTTCTCAGGAACCCGGGGAATCGAGCACTCCTTTCTGATTCAATGTCTTAGCATAATTGGCCAACATACCAGCCAGGATTACTCTGTACGAGCTCCTGCGGCTATCTAAAACCACCAAGGAAGCTCTAATCGAGGCTTTAACAAAACACAGAAAGCTTCATCATGCAGATTACTCAGACTCCTGAAGCTTCTGGAGCCCAATCTTGCCTACAATGTCTACAAGCAGTAAGAAGTCTACCATGCATATCATTCACTCAGGATGATATGCAGGTAAAACACAAGCATGACAGACCATTATACTACATGGGGTATATTGGGTCTTCAGAAATCAGTCGTGTCCAAGTTGACCCCGGTTCAGATGAAAAATATTGATTTGCATGGTCAGCATGACAGGGGGTTCGTACCCCTCACTACCTTCGAAGGGGAGATTACGTGGGTCCATCCCGATTTGGTTGAAGATCAACAATGGACGAATACTTCGTCCAAAAAGAAAAGAGGAAAGGTTAAGTCATCCAATATGATTAGCCCCTCCATTAATGAGAATGATGATCATCTCAAATCTCTCACAGACTCAGAAGAAGAGAGGATCGTTCTTGCAGCATACCCTAGAGGCAACCCTGACATCCGGTCAGGAGAGGCTTACCTGAAATACTATGATCAGAATGCTCAAGAAGCAAAAGAACAATACCAAGACTCTGGGGGTTCTATTCCTCAAAAGTCAATTGACAAAGGAAAGCAAAAAGAAACTCGGTACAATAAGAACCTTTCTCAGGAACCCGGGGAATCGAGCACTCCTTTCTGATTCAATGTCTTAGCATAATTGGCCAACATACCAGCCAGGATTACTCTGTACGAGCTCCTGCGGCTATCTAAAACCACCAAGGAAGCTCTAATCGAGGCTTTAACAAAACACAGAAAGCTTCATCATGCAGATTACTCAGACTCCTGAAGCTTCTGGAGCCCAATCTTGCCTACAATGTCTACAAGCAGTAAGAAGTCTACCATGCATATCATTCACTCAGGATGATATGCAGGTAAAACACAAGCATGACAGACCATTATACTACATGGGGTATATTGGGTCTTCAGAAATCAGTCGTGTCCAAGTTGACCCGGGTTCAGCACTTATCATCATGCCTTACAGGGTCATGCAGGTTCTAGGGATTCCTATGCATTGGTTGAATACCACCTAGACCACTATCTTCGGTTTCAGTCTCAATAGTACTCAACCTCTAGGGAAGATCAAAGCTCAGATATCAAATTGGAGATCTCAAGTCTGATGTGACTTGTTACATTATAGATGCGGACACATCCTATAATTTATTGTTAGGACGGCCATGGATTCATGTAAACCACATTGTCCCGTCTACCCTACATCAGGTCATGAAGTATGCTAATAATGAGGGGGAAGTCCGAACCCAGATTGCAAAAAAGTACCCTTTCAGAGGGGTAGAAAATTTCCACACAGATTCTATCTTCTACTTGGAATCTCAGGAGAAAGAAGATGTTGACAACGGTAATGAAGCCGACATCGAGCCGGATCCTGAAAAAGATTGTCCATGGGAGTTGAACTTCAATGTAATGGGTCAGGTCGAGAACAATAATAATGTACCGAGTGAGAGCGAGTGGTGCATTAATAAAGACTTTATTTTGGCGTACTTGTCTGATGAGTCATCTAAAAATGAATGAATACAGAATGATACTGATGTAGGTACCGGCCCATGGTACACATTATACGCTGAGGCATCACTAACATTGCCAATTAAGTCATCCTTTATGTCAGATAAAGAAGTAGAAGACCCCCAGAAGGCTTTCTTCAAAGTCCCGTCTAAAAGGAAAGGGCAGAAGCCCATCCACTTCGGTAAAGTCAAATCTGGATTACTCAAACGAGGAAGTTCAGAAGAAGATAATGGAATTCCTCAATTCTATTATCATAAACCTAATTTCATATATCTGATGAAACGAATGGCATATAACTTTAATGAAAAACAGGGTTTAAACTTTGGGAAAGGAAGGTGAACGCCCATCCGAATGTCTCTCACTCACGAAGGAAAACCTCCAGATTATTATCAGAAAACTAAAAAAGGTGTGGGTTATGTCACAACCCCTTCTCCTTCAGAAATTTGAAACCGGTGACTGTTTGTGTCAAGACCATTCATCCAGTATATCATCATGGGAATCCGATATCAGCGTCAGACCTTTCGTTAAAAGTTTGACCGTGAACATGGTTTCGACTAGTCACCCAGATGAAGATGCAGGGGGTGACGGAGGATTGATTGAATCTACTAACGACCCTTGGATCAAGCACCTTAATATCTTATGGGATATGTGTTTTGAGCAGCGTGAGCCACCCACTGAAGATACTCGTTTCCCCAAATGGTCACGTGATCCCAAGAGGATTTTCCCTGATCGAACCTTGCATCAACAATGTAGCTGAGTATAACGCTCTGCTATTAGGAATGTGATTTGCCGAAGAGCTTAACATTTAATATCTCGAGGCCTATGGTGACTCTTAGCTCATCGTAAATCAAGTCCGAGGAGAATACGAAGTGTGCAGCGAGGATCTGATCTCGTACTACTTCGCGGTGCTAAAGCAAGCCAAGAAGTTCGAAGGTTTCTTCATTGGATATATTCCACGAGCTCAGAATACTTATGCAGATGCTTTAGCCTCATTGGCAATCTCATTAGCATTGCCCCCAGGGGCTGAAACAACGATTCTTGTTACTGGACGCGAATTGTATTATTCCAAGCTTCCTTTAGAAGAACATCCAGACAAGACAACGACAGGAGAAGTCTGCACGACCTCAATAGAGCTTGAATCCAGGGATTGACGATTCCCGTATATCGATTATGTCTTATACGTAATTTTGCCCGATAATTCCAAGGACACGGCCGCCATCAAACGAAATGCCCTCCGATTCTATTACGATTCAGTTTCTCAAATCCTGTATCATAAATCACACGATGGAGTTTTACTTCGATGTATTTCTAGAAAGGACCTTCACTCATTCAGTAAACTTTGCTAGGCCCACAAAGTTCACCTAATGGTCGTTTTAGAGCTATTTTTAAGGGATAACCGATCCCCAATATCTTCTACTTTTATGGCCACTTAATCCAAATTAAGGAGATTATTAACTCTTTTTTAGCCTATAAAAGGAGAGTAGATCATCCATTTTTGAGAGGTGGAAGAAAAAAGTTGGGCAAAAGAATTAGCACACACATCGCACTTGTGATTCCATTGAGAAATATTGCTAATACTCTCATCAACAGTAAAAAAAACCCATTCTCTTAATCGGTGCGTCAACGGAGTATAAGATCGATGCTCCACCGGCACATGGAAAAGAATCCCAGGAAATATAATTTTTTCTTCATTTTGTTGTTAATCTTTTATTGTAATCTGCATCAATTATAATATTAAAAGATCCCGAAATAGAAACAAGCAAGTAATTCAGGATGCCCGTAGATCAGGAAGCCGCCGCTATTTATTAGTGTCCCTAACCTAAGAAGGAAAGTGAAGGAGGGAGTCTAGGACGGAATTAGCTGCTGTCAAAGAGTCGAGAGTCGAGGGACAGAGATTAGTGCCCAAGGGGTTATGGAAAATAGGAGGCTCAACAGCTACGTTTAGGAAAACTAGTTTTTACACACGTGCAATGCACGTGATTTAATACCATGATTAAGTATTTTTGGCAGTTTGTGCTCACTTTTTTCTTTAAACTCTTACATCCCGATTATTTTTTTATGTTTGTTTAAATGGGATACACCCAATTTAAATTTTCATGTTGATATTTGAATTGACAAAAAACAAATATAATTTAAAAATAATTTGAATTTTCATATTATTTTTGACCGATATGAAACTAAGCTTTATTTGAGAAAGTATAGCATTGCAAAGTGAAAAATATTAAAATAGTGTTATACAAGGAAGGTGAATATTTAAAACCAATATGGCAAAATGATTGATTTAAAGTATGTTAAAACGATGCAAAAGAGAATATGAAGTTTATTCCTAATCATTGATAGACTTCATAAAAAAATATAAATTAAAGATTAATGCTAACTCTAGTATACTTTTATATGATAAAAACATCCACATAAGAATATAAAAGTACTGAAAAAAATTCATGAAACTCCCTTCTAAAGATTCCTAATTTCACTCAAAATAATTAAACTATTCTATAAAATATTCATAAAATATTGTTTTTATTTCTTCTATTTTATTTTTTATTGAGTTAAGATCAATCCTTCTTCAGGTTTATCATTTATCATTTCTCGGACAATTCTAGAGTATTGTCTTCATCATCTACATCAATTGTGACATCAGGCTAATTTTGTATTTTTTATGCTATTATCTTTCCTAGGCTCGTTAAAATACCTGCATTATTCATTACCAATTTCTCTTAGATTATAACATTAATATTTAATTTGAAGAACATAAAATGGAATTTATGAATACTTACTAATTTTTCTTATGTCTTCCATGGAGATATTTTCTTTGATTAGGATAAAGTTATTAAATTAGTTTTTAATGTAACTCGTTCAGCGCTTCATTAATAGATATGTCTTATGTTAATGCCAATTCAAGTGATTCATTGACTTTTTCTGAATTTTAGATTTATTTCCATCACTTTCTCATTTGCAATGGAAATAACTCAATTCTTTTAAGGTTATCTCTAAATATTCTAATAGTTTCTCCATATGTAATTCCTTGTATTCTTTTACCCTATAAATATTATTAACGTCAAAGATTAAAGTTTCTAAATTAAAATCAATTAATGCTAAGGTATAATATTATAGTGTTTTATCATTTCTATGGATTTAAACATCTATCAATTAATGTTACGAATGTATTTTGGCTACCCCAACTTATTACTAAAATTATATGAAATTACTTTAATTTATATAGTGCCGATAATTTTTAATCTATAATATTTTTAAAAATTTTATCCATTAACCGGATGTTTTTAATCAATTCTTATTGTTTTTGTTTACCAGTATCAACTTAGACTATTCTTAGATGCTGAAAATGGATAGTAAATCCCTAAATTAGAAATTTTAATATATATATATATATATATATATATATATATGAAAAATACCAAACAATTACACTTTTCTTTGCCAAGTTTTAAAATTTTTAGCCCATTTTTATGGTTTTGAACTTTGAGGGTGTGATTTATAATTTTTAAAATTTTGTAAGACTTTTTTAAAAAATTTACTTTTAAGTTTGGTAGTTGTAAATTCTATGTTTCATGTGTTGGTGGTAATTTTTTAAATGTTAGTATATTTCTTGTAACTCTAAAATTTTAAGGGTATCTTTTGTAATTATTAAAATATAGATTAATTTTAAAAAATATTAAATTTCAGCGGTCTACCAATCGACGAATTTGATGTGTGCTAGTTAAAAATTTTGAAAATTTAGAGTTTTTTTACGATTTTTAAATTTTGAAGGAGTTTTTTAAAAATTTTGAGGTTAATTTTGGCAAATTTTAATTTTTAGGTGTCTAAGGGTAATATCTTGAATTCATCTTATTTTATTTACAAATTTTAGAATTTTAGAGTGGCTTTTTATAATTTGAACTTTTGAAGGTGTTTCTATAATTTTTGAGATATTGAGGGTGTTAATTAAAAAATTTAAATTTAAATGTCAAAAATTTTAGGTGTATCATGGTAATCATTTAAATGTTAAAAATTTTAGGTGTATCATGGTAATCTCTTGAATTCATCTGTGTTGTTTGTAAGTTTTAAAATTTTAGAATTTTAATGTGTTTGTCTGTAATATAAACTTTTGAGGGTGTTTCTATAATTTTTGAGACATTAAGGTGTTAACTGTAAATTTTAAATTCTTTGCAAACTGATGTTAATTTTTTAATTTCATTTTTTTTATTTTAAGTTTTGAGACATTTGGATGAGTTTTATAATTTTGAACTTTTCAGGATCTTTTCTACAATTTTAAAACTTTTTATGGTTTTTTTGCAATACTTCATGTATTATAATATGTTATCTACTTGTAATTTCTTTATCTTAACAAACTAATATTATTTTTATGTTTTATATATTTTATTAATATTAGTTTTTTTAAATTGTTAAGCTAAACATGGTTCACATAGGATTAGGATAAGATATGATTATGATTAGGATAGATTAAGATATAAATAAAATATTCAAAATAGTGAAGGGTAATATTGACCATTGAAAATTAGAATTTGATTATAGATAAGGTAGTTCAAACTATAAAGGGGTATATTTGTCTAAAAAAGATTTTCCGAACTCGTGCTTTTAAAGGGAGTATGAAAATTAATTAATTAAATAAAGCAGTTTTCATTAGAACAAGCAACATAATGCTTTTAGACTTTCTGGTGGAGATACAGAGCCAGAGACAGTGTCACAGTATAGCTACGACATGTTGACTATATATGCATGCATCAATAGCTAAGTTTGGGTGAAGTTTAGTTGCTCCTTAAAGCGTATAGGTTTGGGGGTTTCATTGCTCAACCAATAAGGAGAGGGGGAAAGGAGAGGTGTACTACCGTAAAATGGATTGATGAATGCTGTCTATTCGATTGATAAAGATAAAGCAAAGCAACGAACTGATAGCTTACAGTTAGCTGATCTCCACCATTTTGGAGTATGATTGAGATAATGTTAACACTGCACATGGACTCTACTGCCTTGTGCTCTACAGAATCCAATTTTGGTAATACATCTAAGAAATTATTCCATTTGACATACTCTTCCTGGGATGCGGGAATAGCGACATGAACTAAATGTCCTGTTTAAGCTAAGGAGCTTAAAACTTTGCATTTTTGAACCATGAAACGCTAAGTTTCCATTTGGGTTGTAGGTGTAACCAACTCGTTATTAAGGATATAGAAAAAAGAAATAATAGAAAAAGAACTCCAGTACAAAGATCTTCATTAGCGCGCAATCCGGTTGTATACCACCACTATTAAACATTGAAACAAGCGATATTCACTAGGCCAATAGCACCTCCTCGCCTAAAGGCTTCTACAGCGGGTTGACCAAAATGAAGGTCCAAAATTGCATGAGCAATAGGCCTCACAAGTAAAGGATCTTGTATCCACGACTCAAAATTTCCTTGACAAGCTACGTGAAACAAATTTTCAGATATCCACAGAAAGATTATTGCCAAACTCCCCGACTGGAAAGACTTAGTTTGCTTGTCGGATCTTCTTCTTCCCTATATTTTCTATCTTAATAAGAAGTGAGTGCTCCTTATTAAACGAGGTTTACTGGTCCTCTGAAAGCGTGCATTTCTCTTTTTCCTAAATGAAAGAAAGAGTCAATTCCTTTGTCGAAGGATCAATCTCAGCCGAACCATTAACTTGCCTCCAACCATTAATTTGACGAGATATTTTCCTCAAATCTAATCTAAATTTATTTAACTTGAAGGATCATTTTGCAAAACCTCATAGGATTCGAGAGATTAAAATGAAATTACTAAAATTTGAGGGACTGATATGAAATTGTTGAAAATGAAGGGGGTAATATTATAAGCCTTTCCTAGATTTAATAGAGCGGACTCTTATTATGTTCTTTTCTGTAATAAAATAATGAAGTAATTGGTGAGATTCTTATCTGCTTGATTGTCCGAT
This sequence comes from Asparagus officinalis, assembly GCF_001876935.1. NCBI lineage: Eukaryota > Viridiplantae > Streptophyta > Magnoliopsida > Asparagales > Asparagaceae > Asparagus > Asparagus officinalis. The sequence goes on along the minus strand of NC_033794.1, from coordinate 75,140,425 downwards.
AGTTTAGGAGAGGCATTAGGGACACACCCTCTACTACATTCTTAACTACACCATCTCTTTACTATAGTGTACGGGGTCCACTTGAGATTTTGAATTATTAAAATCTCAAATGGGCCCTGTATACTGTAGCGAAAGAGATGGTGTGGTTAAGAGTGTGGTAAAGAGGGTGCCCTATCATTATTTTTTAGAATAGGCCAGCGCTGCTCTTGCTTGCCCTGTTGGACTCCTCCCGTCATCCCCCAAAAAATATTAAATTTTGATTAGCACCCATTAAAAGATTGGATAAAAGGTAAAATCTTGCGTCAAAAAGTCAAGATTTTGGTGCTTTGATCTGATGCAATTGGCTAAAAATTGGTGGTTGAGAGTCTTCAGACGCCAACCTCCTCCATTTGTTAGGTAGCTTATTCTTTATTTATTTCTAATTAATTTTGGTGCTTTTCATCTATCTTTTTGTCTATTAAAAGCTTGATTTTTGTAGAATCAGCAGCAGATTTTGCAGCAGCAAAAGGAGAGGGGTAGATATGGGGACTTACGCCCAGCTTGCGCAGAGAGCGTTGAAGACTGAGAATCCTGTCATGGTTCAGGTCAATTTGAATTGGGTTTCTCTTAACTTTGTTGAATATTTGTTATTTCTCTTCATTTTGATTTGTTGATAAGGGAATCTCTGAAATGGGTTTATCGTTTATATTTGATCGCTTTGCAGATTCAAGAACTGATTCGTTCAGCTGGTCGAGATGTGACCTCGTTGGCTCAGGTTTGGTATTGTCTCTCTTTTACGTGGTTTGAACAGTTTGATGAGTTCATTTAGTCTTTAATTTATGAAGGACTATACTATGGAAGCTTTGTGGACATGCTTAATTGGATGTTCACAAGTATTATAGATAGTAGAACTTGAGGATGGGGTAGACTTGGCATCAAGTAAGAGCTTCTATAAACAAATGATCACTGAGGGGACCTAGGAATATTGGAATTTGTGAATCAAAGAGGTGTGAGTCAAACCGTCGATTCTTAGGCACATCTTTTTTATTAAATAGTGGAGGTTATGTTAACATTCGCAGTTTGGAAATATTTTGCTCCAGAATAATGTTTCTTTGCGTGGGGTTGGGGTGGGGGTTGGGGAGAAGAGGAGGAAGCTGCCATTTTGTCTTTATTGTGTAGTGTTAGAATTAATATAAAACTATAATCCTCCACCCTCACAATAACTTCGGAGTTTTAGTCTAATGGTTAGAGGAGCTAAATTTAAGATGTAGATTGATTAAGATTCTTAAATCAGTTAGAAGTATTAGCCTTTGGCCCCTTTGTAACTTGGGAAATATTCTTTTCCTCATTTACTGACATCTTTCTTTGATGCGTCATGTGTGTATCGTATCATTCCTAATATACTAGCCAAGTCCATGTAGGCCTACTGCAGAAGTTTCAGATAAATGCATTGTTGTTATTTTGTGTGTGTGCAGGCATCCATACTAGGTTTATCCTTATCCCCTTCAACATATTAAGTATCTTTAAGTTGTGATATTATTTCTGTGGTTGAGACGAGATCAAAGTATTTGTGTAAGAAGTACCAGTCATGTCATTTTATTAAGATACAGTTGGTACAACAAATATATATATTAATATGATAAACTTACTATTTGATCATGTTTTAAGTGTAAGAAGTATCAGTCATGTCATTTTATTAAGATACAGTTGCAACATGTTTTAAGTTTCATTTTTGCATCGGTTTTCCTTGAAAATCAGTATGGCATTATTTCATTTATGGTTGAGGTGGGTAGTACATTTCAGAGGATGGTGACAGATTATGCATGACTATAATTTAACGTTCAATGAAATTTATTGCAGGGTGTAGTTTATTGGCAGCCACCTGAGAAAGCATTGAACAGAGCTAAAGAAATCGTGTGGGAACCTTCCACTAGTCATTATGGTGCTGATGAAGGCCTTCCAGAACTCCGGCAGGCTTTGATTGAGAAGGTTATCGATTGTAAACTTAGGACTATGAGAATAATATTAGTAGTTATATCACATTCTTATGATGTTGCTTGTGTTGGATTAAAATAAAATACCTTTCCCCTAGATCTTAAAAGCTAGATAGGCAAAGTAAGCAGTTTATTACTCGTTAATTTCCTTTGCAATGAGTTTAACTTTCAGTGTCAATTAAAAAAAAAATCAGATCCTTAGATTTTAGGTAGTATTTGAGTATTTGAAAAAAGTTTAGTTATATTGAGGCTAAATAACAAACCTTATATGCTTACTTTGTGATTTAGTGTAATCATCGTTACCTTGCCTACTTATTGCTTCACTGCTGCTGTTTATGATATACTTTTGCCCTTTTGATCTATCTACTTGATCAAGTTTACTGGATTCTCATATATCCATGGAGAGAAAACTCAACCTATACAAGTATTAGTGTTCTGATGAGGGTATAAACTTGTCATAGCAATGTGAACTTCCTTTTTCAACGTCTTCAGATAATTAACTCCTTTATATGCACAATGTGGATTATTACAAGCTTGCCTGTAGTTTCCTCTTTGATAATTAATAGATGTGATTAAAGAGACACGAGATTTCCTCTTATTGCAGTAATAATATGAATTAAATAGATATGACAATTGATGGTTCAGCATTCATTATAGTATTTAATGAAAACAGTTTTGATACTAAGATGATTGCTACCTAGAAAAGTAACTAATCATTCAGATTTGCAATTAGTCTATACTTTTTCATGTAACCTTGCACAAAGGGCACATTTGTTAAGGAGATAATTAGGTTTTACTATTTCTGTGATGAATTTTGGTTCTATGGGTCAATGAGAGGCTATATAACTTATTTTACTGAATCCTTGAATCCTCGGGCTAAAATCTTTTTGAAGTTCAAGAGAAGGTTGAAGAACATGAGGAATGCTGAAACCAAAACCGAAGTAAATGCTGAAATTGCTGAAAATAAACTTTTTAAGTACAAGCCATACTGAAACCAAATCCAACTAAAGCTTTCTTTGACTAATTTTACTGTCAAATTTTTGTATGTTTAATACTACCCTACCATTTTACTCTGGCATTTATTGAAAACATGAAAAATGATTAGATTGATCATATATTTTTCTATGGTAAAAGTTGCTTCTATATATGTCATTATTTACTTAAAATTTGTTGGTTGCAGTTACGTCGGGAAAATAAATTGACCAAGTCTTCTGTTATGGTGACAGCTGGTGCAAACCAGGTGCGTAATTGAATCTTTGTTTACACCATGTTGCTTAATATAAATCCTAACCAAAACCTATGAGCATGGATAAAGATGGTCCTTTTAATTGAGTGGAGAAAAGGGATTCACATAGCAACCCAAAGATTTGGAATAAAGGCTTGGTTAATCTGTTGAGCTTACACTTTCTTTCTTATTATAAGTTTAACTCATTTTAAAGTTTCTCTTTGATGTATTATTTTATATTGTTTCAAATGAGCAAGATAACTCTTCTGTTATTGTTTTCTTGTGTGTTAACTAGTTTAATATTTGTGAACTCTGATTTAATGCTTCCTTCATGTTTTTCACAGGCCTTTGTGAACATTGTCCTTACACTATGTGATGCTGGGGACTCTGTTGTTATGTTTGCACCATATTACTTCAATTCATACATGTCCTTCCAGATGACAGGTGTCACTGATATTTTGGTTGGTCCTAGCAATCCCAAGACCCTTCAACCTGATGCAGGTGAGACTCCTAATTTTTTCTCAACTAGAAAGTTAAAGTGCTGATTGATCTGTTAACTCTCACTACTTGAGATTCTGAGAAGTGATGCCTATCATTCAGTAAGATGACATATTTATGAGATTTTTCAAGTTAGTCCTTGACTGAAAGGTTCAAGTGAAGTTATTCTCTTGTACCATATATATTATAAGGGTTAGTTGCACATAGACCCCTTGTACTATCACACTTTGGAACTTAAAGGTTATAGCCCATGTAGTTTGATTTTGGCAGGTCGATCCCCGAGGTGAACTTTTTTTTATTCTTTTCCCCTGGGGGAAGTTTGGCCAGATATTTCTAAGGTAAAATTAGTAAGTTTATCTGAGTGTAAAAGAGTAAAAAAAAAAAAATTCATCGAGATAACCAGGGGTAGTATGTTCCAAAGTGCTATACATCAAGGGGTCTATATGCAATTAACCCTATTTATAAATGGTCTCAGTAACATAAATTAAAACTACCTACTAATCATTTTTTCTAAATAAAGTACATATTCGTTCTTATTTATGATATCATTTTGAATGCATGGATATTGTTAAGATGTTTCTCCCTAACCTTTTAATTTAATACATAATAAATATCCTTATTATTATTTCTATGTGTAGATTGGTTGGAGAAGGTTCTTACAAAGCAAGATGATAAACCACTTCCCAAGCTTGTTTCTGTTGTAAACCCTGGAAACCCATCTGGTGCCTATATCCCAAAACCACTCCTCCAGGTACTCACATGCACATTGCTTCATGTGTGCATGACCAGTTCTTTTTTCTAATTGTATTATTTATAAATGTCCTTTTCCAGAGAATTTCAGATCTTTGTAAGAGCGCAGGAGCATGGCTTGTTGTAGATAACACCTATGAGTAAGTATAAACTAATTGACTTACAAACTCAAGTTCATTCTAATCCTATTTCAAGTTGATAATTGTTTAGATGTGTATTTGTAATTTTATTCTAAATACCTCATTGGATTTGACATCTTCGATGTAAAAAATGCTTCTAAGACAAATTTTCTTTTGAAGAAATTATACCTGAATGCTATAAACGACTGCCATAGGAGACCATATTATAGCCGGAGTTCTTAGGAGTAGATAGATCAAAATGAACTTGAACTGAGGCAGTAATAAAGGATAATGTAGTGCTTATTTGACGGAGATTGACATTACCAATGCTGTCTGTGAAAAGGGATTCATGGTCTTAGAGTAAATACTTGGGATGAAGGCTTTGTTGTTATTTTTATATTTGAAAGCTTTGTGTATGAGCATTGTTCTAAATCCATATGAAAGGAAGCTAGAAGAGTGCAAAAAGAAGGATGTGATTAATATTATCTCTGAAAATATATAATTCTAAGGTGTATAAGGGCATCTGAGCCAAGTCAGCTTTTCAATTTAAATAATTAGAAAGTGGGATGGAAAGAAAATGATGATATGTGAGGCTCTCCTCCTCTTATCAAAGAAATATTTGCATCCTGTTTTTTTTTGTTGTAATAAATTAAGTTTGTCTCCATTATATCCATTTCATCTGACCATGTCAGATGTAAACTTGTACAGAGTTGTGTTTCATATGTAAAGGAACTT
>NC_033794.1:75123596-75135115 GCF_001876935.1 Asparagus officinalis | reverse complement strand
TTCTTTTATGTAAAGACTACAAATTAAATAATCTGTAAAATATTTACCACTATAGATGCCATTGATTGGCTTGAATTATGTAAGTTCGCGAATAATAAATTCGCGCCTTATAAACTGCTTGGTGTTAACTTCAACCAGCTTCCAGTATGGACTGTTAAGATGGCTTTAAGGTCTCAGATTTAACAGTAATGCCATGGGATTCTGGATTGAACAGTTGTTTTAAGGTGCATTTTTTGGTGCATATATGCTATATTTTCCTTTTGCATAAGCATCCTTTTGCATAAGCACTTAATATTGTTGTCTCATTTTGCAGATACTTCATGTATGATGGATTGGAACATTTTTGTCTAGAAGATAACCATATAGTCAATATCTTCTCCTTCTCTAAAGCTTATGGAATGATGGGATGGCGCATCGGTTATGTAAGTGCATACATTGCCTTCCATTATACTTTCTTGTTACCTTATTGTTGATGGAGTTTTCAAAGTTCATCATTTGTTACAAATGACTGCTAACTGGGTTGAAGGAAAAAGAAGAGAATTTTATGGCACCTATAGTGATATTCTTCTTGAATTCAATTTGTTGTGGAACCCATCCATTGGATAATTAATGCACCAAGGGAAGAATGACCCTTGGATTACGTACGAATCTCCAAACCCTTTGTATTACATTAGGGCTTACTTGCACTTTGGTACCCCAAAATTTTACCCATTCCGAACTTCGATTCCCCAAAGTTTAAATTTTGCCCATTTGATACCCCCAATGTTCAAAAAATTGGACTTTGAGTTGGGGACTATTATTTATTAAATTTAGATGATGCTCTTAAGTAATGATCTGATTTGGATTTTTAGACCTCTGAACTCGTTATAAATGCCCTTGATATTGGTGAGAAAGTTACTGTGAGCATCTAAAGCAAGGCATGACCGCAGAATTCGACAATTCTCACCCATTTCAGCGGTGTCTATAATCATCACAGGGGTATAAATGTCCAAATCAGATCACGCGTTAATCATGTGATTGGAATTTAATAGAAAAATATACAGTCCCGAAACAGAGGGCACTAAATTTTTTTCTGAAACGTTGGGGTGTTAAATGGAAAAAATAAACTTTGAGGTACCAAAGTTGAAGCTTTGGGGTATCAAATGCAATTAAGCCTTACATTAATGCAATAAACAACCCATGGTGCACCATTTGTACAATGGGCTCATTGTGTTTTCTTTTTCTCACATGAACTAATGGTTTACAGATAGCATACCCAACAGAGGTTCAAGATTTTGGACTCCAACTCCTTAAAATCCAAGACAACATACCAATATGTGCCTCAATCATAGGGCAACGCCTCGCTCTCGCCTCTCTAGAGGTGGGTCCCAAATGGGTCAGAGAGAGAGTACAAAACCTCATAAATAACAGAGAAGTGCTCATCAAGGCGCTCTCTCCTCTCGGAGAAGATGCAGTTAAAGGTGGAGAAGGGGCTATTTATCTCTGGGTAAAGCTCCCTGAGAAATTCTCCGATGATTTCGAGGTTGTTAGATGGCTTGTAAAGAAACACGGTGTGATTGTCATCCCCGGTAGCGCCAGTGGTGGGCCTGGGTACATTCGGATATCCTTTGGCGGGCTGAAGGAGGCTGACTGTGAAGTTGCTGCTCAGAAGTTGAAACAGGGTCTAGAGGAGCTTGTTCGAGATGGAATGGTATAGGAGTTACTTTTATATTGGTGTCATACATTCTGAAATACAAACTTTTTTTTTTATTTTTCAAGAATAAGACATTATTTTGGGAGGTAAGATTTGATCACCTTCTTCTTGTTAGAAATATTTGCTGTAAATTTTGCGCAGGTAGGTGATCAATCCCCGAAAATGTCAATTGTGCACTCCAAAAAAAAAAAAATATTGTTAGATGATATTCGTCTTGTTACAGGTGTGCTCATCTTCCATATTTAGTGATACATGTTTGTCATATTTTTCACTTTTATGGATACTAAAGAGGTGGGTTCTCTTCTTCTTCAAATCTTGTGTTAATGGGATATATAATAACTGTTATCAGCATTTTCAATGTCTTCCACAAGATTGTAAAAAGTTTAGAATTTGTGATTGTTTTTTCCGTGAGAGGATTGATCCAGTGATTCCAGTGTCAGTACAAGAGGAATGAGAAGCATTACGACAGAGATGAAAATTTGTGATGGTTTTTGCAAACACAGTATAAACAATGCAGACAAAGGAATTTACAGAATTTTTGATCATGTATATTCAATCAGAACACCCTACTGTGGGGCGTGATCTGGGCCATAGAGGGTTGGTAAAATATTTTAACTGCTCCATTTGTCTTATCTCAATCAGGGGTGTGCAAGGGTCGGGTCGGTTCGGTTTTTACCAAAATTGAACAACTGAACCAAACCGCCTATAATTCAAAACCGAACCGAACTGTTGAAAGTCGGTTTGGTACGGTTCGGTTCGGTTTGTTCGGTTCTAACTTCATCAAACTTCTTATCAAACAACAAACTGTGTTAAAGAAAAAAAAATATCAACAAAGTAGGAGATTATGAAGCATTAAACATCAATATAATGATATTGTTTTTAACCCATAATGATTCAGAAAATGAGTTCAGGGTTTGAGTCTTTGACTCTTTGGAGACGAGTCGGGTAGGGTTTGAGATCAGAATTGGTAGTATTGCACTATAATCGGTCGGTTCGGGTTGAAAAGTTTTCAAACCGACCCCAACCGTCCTACTCATAAAATCGATTTTTTCGGGTCGGTTCGGGTCGGTTCGGTCGGTTTTTTCGGTTTGGACCGAACCATGCTCAGCCCTAATCTCAATTGCCCAGAACACCCCTCACGGTGCGGTGCGACACCGTGCGGGGTTTTCTGTGAAAACATGCGCTCTTAAGTTTACATGAGCGTTACAATATTTAATTGTATAGATTGACGGGGTAAGGAATCTCTGTCTAGAAATTAAGTTGTATCCCAACTTTAAACGTTACATTATATCAGCAACAAATCCTGCCCCTTACATGCTGTAAGGCCGCATAGATAAGGGTGCTAAACCGTATCCGTATCCGAGAAAATATCTGAAACCGTATCCGTTAAGATACAGATATAGTTACTCAAATCTATAACCGATAGGATATGGTTACGGATATAGTTTTGTAATGAAATGTCTGGATCCGTATTCGAAATATCCGAATGCATATTAATCACACTCTTACAATAGTTTTAATTCTTAGATTATGGATTTGTGGTTAATTTTGATGATCAAGATGTCTGATCTTAGCTTTTCAAATATAATGAACTAGTGTGCACCCCGTGCTTTGCACAACTTCTATTTTTCTTATTTCCGCTACAGTAAATCTGTATTTAAACACAGTTTTTGTAAGTACTACAATAACATTTTTAAATGCTGCAGTATCACCCTTGAGCTACGGTAATAAATACTACAGTAATATTTTTAAACGATACAGTAATTTATTAAAGCATGAATAGTGAATCTTGGATCCTCCTGTTTGTGTTACAGTAACAACACTACGGTAATTTACTGTAGTTTTTACTGTAGTATGAATAGTAAATCTTGGATCCTCCCATTATTATTAGAGAGGAATAGATATATTAATGAACTCTTTTGTATTACATGAACTATGTTTTTCTCAATACTATCTTGTTTTCTCATATCCATTTTGTATCTGCATGCATATCCGCTTATATATCCGCGTGTATATCCGTAACCGTATCCGATTTTAGCAGATATAGATATGAATTTTTCTTACCGAGGTACATCCGTATCCGAGATGTGGAAGTGAATATGGATATGATAAGCATCATATTCAAGCCGTATCCGGACCGAATGCACCCCTACGCATAGATGTGGGACGGGTAAGTTTCAAAATAGATAAAGTTTAGGGGTATGTATAAAAAAACCCCAAAATTGAATACGGTGGAATAATTATATCTGCACTATTCTCGGCTTCTCGCTGCTCCTTTTGCACTCTTCTCGTTGTCCTCTAACAAATATTAAATTTTGATTATTGCCCACTAAAAGATAGGTAAAATCTGGCATGAAAGAGATAAGATTTTGGTGTTTCGATTTTGATGCCATTAGCTACACATTGGTGGTTTAAGAGGGTTTCGATTACCATTCTTCTCTCTCTGTTAGGTAGCTTCTTTCTTTATTTTTATGAAGAAATTTTCATTGTAAACTCATTCTCATATTTAATCCCTAAAACTAATTTATTTTAAAGTTATTTATGAGAATCGACCTACTTTAAATTAATTGTGGTACTAATTAGTCAGGGTTGTAAACTCCGACTAATTAGTAGCATAATTAGCAGCCTCAAACATTCACTCCTTCGTGATCTCGCTTGTAATTAGACTACTAATTAGTCGGGATTGGCAACCCCGACTAATTAGTACTGCAATTAATTCAAAGTGTGTCGACTCTCATAAATAACTTTAAAGTGGGTCAGTTTTAGTGATTAAATCTGGAATTGGGTCTACAGTGAAAATTTCTCCTTATTTTTATTTTTAATTAATTTTAGTTATATTTATATATAAATTTGCATATTAAAAGCTTGATATTTGCAGAATTAGATGCAAGTTTTGCTGTGACAAGAGAAGCGTAGAGATGGGGGCTTGTGCCTGTTGTGCGCGTCGCGGAAGCGTGACAACCAAACGGGCGTGCTTCGAGAACAAAATCAAACAAACGTCGAGATAAAGGTCAAATAAATCAAAACAACGGCACAAATCCAAACACAATAGTTTTACGTGGTTCGGCAATTGCCTACATCCACGGGGCAAGAAGGGGATGGGGTTTTCACTAATAGAGAAAGAGTACAAACTGAGATTACAAATCACTCGAAGGAACAAACTAATCTCACCAACAAGCTCTTAATCTCTCCAAACAAAACCCTAAACAAATAGCTCAGAAAATACCTCTTTTCTGTGCTCCAAATATCCCCAATTTTTCTTCTCCACCAAATTCTCTCTTCCAATTGTTCCATATATATAGAAATCCTAAAATCATAAACATACTAGGAATTCTAAACCAAAACCAAATCAAATTAGGAATCCTAATAACCTATTACCAAAATAGATTAGAAATCCTAATAATATCATGTTACCAAAGTAGACTAGGAATCCTAATAACCTCATGTTACCAAAATAGATTAGGAATTCCCTATCCAACAATTCTCCACCTCGGCGAAGTTTTCCCAAAACTGAGCCGACACCGACCAAACCAAATGCCTCACTTGTTGCGTCCAGTACGCCACGGCAACGGACTCATGACAACTCAAGTCTGTGGCTGATAGCACCTCCAATGGCTCCAAACTGAAATAATCCAAACATCTCCACCTGAGATGAACCAATGGCCATATCCAGACTACATCCATCAGCTGTACTCGAATCAATCAACCTATCATCTGCATCCAAATCAACATGATTCCCAATCTGTGTCACATCAGCTGGAATCCCAAATGATGTAGTATGATCTGGAGTTTCCTCCCAATGTGGAGTAGCATCACTCTCCACCCGCTGCGATGTCCCAAAGATCTGATCATCACTCTCCACCTGCTGAGAGTCAACCGTGACATACCTGCTCAGAACCAAGTCAGAAGCCAATACCTGATAATTAAACACGTCTCTGAATCCCAAATGTGCTATCGGATCAAATCTCACATCCACGATGTGACTGAGTGCTGGGTAGCCAAACATCCGACGCAACCCAAAATCTGAAGCAGCTCCACCAGATCCCATATCTATACATGCAACAGTCGGCAATCTATACATGAGACGGACCAAACATGTCGTAGCCTGCACACCAATGCCAATGCTCGACATCAAACGCCGATCCTCCTCCAAAAAGGAACAGCTACCCAAATCTGCCATCTCATCTCATCGCCCTAATGTTTCCTCTCCAATGAAGTGTCTCAAACTGCCATGAGCTCGGCACAAATACAGTAGGTCACTCTTGTACCTCCTTCTACAACCAGAATGAAGTACCTTCACCTTACTCCTAATACACTTCTTCAACTATTGTTGACTACTAGGACTTCAAAACCAACGGGATTTGGTTGCAACCCACAAATGCCTAGTACAATCCCCAACATAGGAAACCAAAATACCAATTTACCTTCCAATGATGCCTCCTTGGAAGGCCCCTAAATGCCTGAATGAACACCAAATAGAAGACCCCTCAATCATCAAATAGAAGTGCCAAACTCCACCTCGGTCTTCTTGCTCATACCAACGTGCTCAAAAGGACTTCAATATGCAGGTCAAGGGCACTTCTCAATAATCCAATGCACCGTATCAATAAACAAATAACCCAGCCTCAAATCCTTCTATCTCGGCCAACTATCTCAAAGCACCAACAAATGAAGAATAGATCCAAACTGATAAAGGAGAGAATTTTACCTCCAAATGAAACCCTAACAAGAGTCTCCAAACGATCTCACTCCGCACGACGGCAACGAGATCCACAAATAGGAAAAATCTCACCTTTATCTCCAAACGAAGCCCTCGAAGAGCCTCCAAAGCGATCTACTCCTCCAAATAGCCCAAGCGCCAACAAACCAATGCGGAATAAACGAAGAATAGATCCAAACTAAAAAAGATAGAGTACTTACCAAAAGATCCCACCTTTCTCACCAAACGAAGCCCTAGCCGAACTTCCAAATTGATCTACTCCTCCAACCAAGACAAAACCCTAAATCTGAAATCTGGAGCTCTGATACCAATTGTTGTGCGCGTCGCGGAAGCGGACAACCAAACGGACGTGCTTCGAGAACCAAATCAAACAAACGTCGAGATAAAAGCCAAATAAATCAAAACAACGGCACAAATCCAAACACAATAGTTTTACGTGGTTCGGCAATTGCCTACGTCCACGGGGCAAGAAGGGGATGAGGTTTTCACTAATAAAGAAAGAGTACAAACTGAGATTACAAATCACTCGAAGGAACAAACTAATCTCACCAACAAGCTCTTAATCTCTCCAAACAAAACCCTAAACAAATAGCTCAGAAAATATCTCTTTTCTGTGCTCCAAATATCCCCAATTTTTCTTCTCCACCAAATTCTCTCTTCCAATTGTTCCATATATATAGAAATCCTAAAATCAAAAACATACTAGGAATTCTAAACCAAAACCAAATCAAATTAGGAATCCTAATAACCTATTACCAAAATAGATTAGGAATCCTAATAATCTCATGTTACCAAAGTAGACTAGGAATCCTAATAACCTCATGTTACCAAAGTAGTCTAGGAATCCTAATAACCTCATGTTACCAAAATAGATTAGGAATTCCCTATCCAACAGTGCCGAGTTTTCACGGAGAGTGCTGGAGGCTGATATAATCCTGTCATGGTCAGGTCGATTTGAATTGAATTTCTCTCCATTGTGTTGGTTTTTCTTTCTTTTTTATTCATTTTTCGATGTGTGAACTTGGGATATCTGAAATGGGTTTCTGTTTATATTTGATCCCTTTGCAGATTCGAGGGCTGATTCGCGAAGCTGGTCGTGATCTCATCTCGTTGGCTCAGGTTTATTTGTGGCTCTCTTTGGGTTTATTTGGTCTTTAGATTTATGAAACATTTTGTTGTTGAAATTTAGCGGGCAAGTATAGAGTGGGATGGGCATAGCTTCAGTGGGCACTAGTACTTGAGAATGAGGAAGAGATGGTATCAAGTTGCAACTCGGCGGTTGGTAAATTGTTAGATGCTTGTTAAAGGGTGCCCTCAGCATGCAACATCTATTTGTAATATAAATAACTATTGAAAACATATGAGGCCTACGGAAATTGCTGAAGATTATTTTGTACATGCGTATATATGCTGCAAGGGCCCTAAGAAAAGTCACTGTGTCCTATGGGCTGGCTTTGCACTTGTCCTGGTCGGACATTGCAATCCCGGCGTCAACCCTTTTGACTCTGTACTAGGCTAGTGCCGTGCGGTTACTGAAATTCTGGTGTCAACCATATCCACTGCTCAATTGCAACCGAAAAGGTGGCATTGGCTCTGATGTTATTTATAAGGACCTATGAGAACTCAAACCTAAAAGCTAGCAGTCAGAGGGAGGAAATCCAAATCCCATAGAAACCCGCATCGACTTCCTATTTAGTCAGTATGGGACTAAATGGTCCCTAACGTAAGTATATCGTCATCAAAATTATCAACAAGGGGATGCAGGAATCTTGGAGCATGAGAAGAGGAGGTAGGGACCATTGGTTATTTGACATGATTCTCATTAAAATGTTAAGATTATTCATAATATGAGAATATTTAACCTTCAATGCAACTTACTGCAGGGTCTAGTATATTGGCAGCCACCAGAGCAAGCATTGAACAAAGCAAAAGAGACTGTGTGGCCTTCCACTAGTCATTATGGTGCTGATGGAAGGCCATCCAGAGCTCCGGCAGGCATTGACAGAAAAGGTGAGTAACTGTAAGCAACAAGTTCTAAACTTCTGCTACCAGAATATAATATTAGTATTTGTACACACATTCATATGATGTTTTCCTTCTGGATCTTAAGAGCTAGATATGAAAAATAAACAATCAAAATACTACTCAAAACAGTTTCTTGGACATAATATAAACTTGTTCAACATCAGTTTACAACAATAAAGTGCCTTCTGTGCACGGCAGGATTTGATGAATTTTACTTGTATCAAGGCAGGTTATCAAAAACCTTAGATGCTTATTTTGTGATTTATTGTAATCGTTGTTATCCTTACCTACTTGTCATGTCTTCGCTCTTCTGATATATCTACTTGATCAAGTTTACTACATATGAGTCAGCGCATTATTTTAGGGTGCGCACTTTATATCAACTCCTAGTTTGCATGTCGCGATAATCTGAGATTGCTCCCTTCAACTTGTTCAATTAATTAACTCCTTTGTCTGCAGAAGGTGGCTTATTACTAGAATGCCCGAAAACATGAGATGTCCTCTTGATGCTTTCCTAATATGAGTTGAACTGTTGATGAAGTGATGGTTAACATTTGTTATGCCAGCAAAGTGAACACAATTGTGATTAGAAGATGATTTTTACCTAGAATAGCAACTGGTCATGTAGATGTGTAAGCGGTGTATACTTATGTAATTGTGAAAAGAAGATGGTTAGGTTTTAATGTTATCAATAATTTTGGTTCTACGAGTTAACCAAAAGCTGTCTAAAGTATTTTATGGATCCCAATTTTGATCAAATTCAACTACTTGGACTAAAACCTTGTTTTACTCAAAATTAATAAGTTTTACTCAAAATTAGTAAATGTAATAGTCTAACTTCAAAAGAGGTCAAGGGGCATGAGGAAAAACTCAAAAAGAAACCTACATATATTGTTGAAATTGCCTAAACTACACTTATTGAGTACAGACCATACTGAAACCAAATCCAACTATTATTTAAACCTTTCTTTCTCTTACTATTTTATTGTCAACATTCTGTATTTTTAATACTACTCTACCATTTTATTGTAGCATATTTATTAAAAAGTTCGAACGATGTTTAGGTTGGTCATATCTTCTGCTATAGTAAAAGTCGGTTCCATTTATGTCGTAATTCATATAGACTATGTTGGTTGTAGTTACGTCAGGAAAATAAATTGACCAAATCTTCTGCTACGGTGACAGCTGGTGCAAACCAGGTGAGTAACTTTCTTGTCATGATGTTTAAGTATTATACTGGTTCTTGTTTTCTTTTGCATAACTTGTTTGATATTTGAGAATTCAAATTTTACACATCATGTATTTCGCAGGCCTTTGCAAATATCGTGCTTACATTATGTGATGCTGGGGACTCTGTTGTTATGTTTGCACCTTATTACTTCAGTTCGTACATGGCCTTCCAAATGACAGGCGCCACTGATATTTTGGTTGGTCCTAGCAATCACACGATGCTTAAACCTGATGTAGGTGAGACTCCTTCATGCCAACTTCAAGTGCTAATGTCGGTTAATGTGCTAACTTTTATTACTTGGGATTCAGAGAAGTTATGCCTATCATTATGTAAGATGTCATACCGATGCAATATTATTCCTGTCAGTCCTTTACTGAAAGGACCAAGTGAAGATGTAGGCTTGTAGCATATATATTGTAATTGGTCCCAGTTACACAACCTAAAACTATGCATGTATGAAGTAGATATAGCTTTCTTATTTCTGATAGGGTTAATTTCAGAAAACTCCCTTAACTATATAAAGACCCCTGAAATTTAAAGGGTTTAGAATATAAACCCCCTGATGTTCTTTTATTTTACAAAACTCCTTGAAGAATCTTCGCTTTACCCCCAAAGTAACACCGTTAAAAAGAAAAAAATACCCCTCATCTGTCAAAAATAAATGGAAAATAATAAAAAGGATAAAATGGTGATTTTTTTGGGACTGAGGTGTATTTTCATCTTTCTTGATCAAGCTAAGACATGTGAAATGTTAGACTGAGGTGTATTTTCATCTTCTTTGGGACTGAGGTGTATTTTCATAAGACCAGTTGTGAAGCTTGTTTCTGTTGCTACTCCTTGAAACCCTTCTGGTGCCTTTATCCCAAAGCCTCTCCTCGAGGTCCTCCCTCCTCTAATGCGTACTCAAGAGCATAAATATGAACATGCTTGACCAGTTCTTTTTCTTGTTCTAGTTCATTTAATGTCCTTTTCAGAGAATTTCAGATCTCTGTAAGCGTGCAGGAACATGGCTTGCTGTAGATAACACCTATGAGTAAGTATAAACTTATTGAATTAAATTATTCAGTCTCATTCTAATCCCATTTCAAGTTGACAGCGTGTTAGCATTGTTTTAAATATCGAATACCGCATACATATTAGGTGACCAAAATCCCTACAGATTGCGAAAATCGGGATATATTAGGGATATGTAGTAAATATCAGGGTGTCATATTGGATGATGTTCATGCATAATAGAACCCTGCATAATATAGCATTCTAATTTGTAACCTAAACACATTTAACGATTTCTAAACATAAGAAATCGCATCAAGATATATCTTTTGGATGACTTTGATTATAGAAACTTTCTTCTCAACTGCATCATGAAAACTTCAAAGTGCAGAACATTAAAAGAGATGTGAGGGCAGAGAGTGAGGAACAGAGGGGGGGGATTACCAGAGAGAGAGAGATGTGAGTGCAGAGAGAGTGAGGAATAGAGGGAGGGGGGGAGAGAGAGAGAGAGAGAGAGAGAGAGAGAGAGAGAGAGAGAGAGAGAGAGAGATGTGAGTGCAGAGAGAGTGAGGAATAGAGGGGTGTGAGATTAAGAGAGAGAGAGAGACGAGTGCTAATATTATAATGGTTAGGATTTTTGTGAGATTGATTGTGAATTCTGAAGCAAAGAGGGGTTTTTTGGGTATGTGGGTCCGGTTGGAAATCCGACCTCAAACCCAAACCCAAACCCATACAAAAAAAAACTATACAACCCAATATCGGCCGATATTACAGATAACGGGATAGATAGATATCAACTGATATATCGGGAAAAATATCTAAAAATCAGATAACACTATAAACATGTAAACATCATT
>NC_033794.1:75116564-75123578 GCF_001876935.1 Asparagus officinalis | reverse complement strand
TATACACTATTGTACTCTCGTGACACTTAGTTCTGCATTTCTTGCTAGCTAATTACCCTGATAGTATTTATCACATCTCGGATCCACAAGCCCATATGCATGATGTAAGCCCGTAGATGTTGTTCCCGATTGTCACATCTTGATTCCCATGATTCCCATAATTAATCGATTCCAAATTATTTTTAGTTCCTAATGCAAGACTAATAAATGAGATTATCACAAATTCACAAACACTTCTGCCTTAAATATGTAATATCCTAGTTGAAAAAACAGTGGTCTATCTTGGATCACCACCATGGAATGTAGATTTAGAGATGACTCTCACAACACTCACGCGATGTAGCACTTAGTCCTACACAACACTTAGTTCTACACTTTTATATGGTTAATTACGCTAATATCACTCGTCAGGCCTTAGACCCATGATCTTGTTGGCGCAAAGTAAGCCCTGGGACCAAGTACAACATGTTCTTGGCCTCAAATCACTACAAAAAGTAATTGGCCATTGTTGTCCTTTAGCCCATTGGTGTGACAAATGATATCAGAACAGTTAACCAGTTAGAAGTGTGTACTAAGAGCTACACGGGACTTAGTGCTTTTTTGCGTGAGCGTGGTGGGGTCACCATTAGAATCCTTAGGAGCTACCTCTAGAACCTGTTGGAGTCGGTGGTGATCCTACATAGTTCGTTATCATATCGGAACAAGGACATCGCATATTTGTGGTGGGGGTGGTTGTGATACATCATTTGTTTAGCCCCACATCAAGAACTTACAAAGATATGCTTGAGTTTATTAGATGAGTCCTAGAAATCTAGTGTGATAATAACTAGTCATTTTACAATGGTTTGAGCCAGATCTCAAGACTTACATCACGCCAATGGATTCGCATGCATGGGGCATGACATTTACAGATAGCAAACGGATATGTGCTTCAATCGTAGGGCAGCTTGTCGCCCTCTCCTCTCTAGAGGTGGGTCCCGAATGTGTTAGATACAGGGTACTGTAGCTGTCTAAAAATCACAATAGATAGTTGATCTATGTCAAACATCAACCAACAGTTCTGGCTAAGAAGGTTACAATCAGACGACTTTTATGTCAATAAAGGAAGGCTACAATTAGAGGATTCTCATGTAGATTAAGAAGAGATTACAAGTCAATAATTTCTTCAAATCGAGGTGCAGAATTCATCCCTGCATCCCAAAGTTGAAATACAAGTGCTTACGTTCCAGAGTCAAAGCAACGCAATCACCACATCTTCAGCTACCAACACAACTCAAACACAGCATAAACGCAGTGTTTTCAGCCACTGAACGCAGCACAAACGCGGTACCGATTCAATCGCGGACGCAACTCTAACTCAAACGCTGACGCATCATCCAAAAGCATGCGTTTGAACATAGGCTCATGCCCAGAACGTAAATCATGGCTTGGACTCATTCAAACATGATCCAAACAGTTCCCAAAACCGTTTTTCACCCATGATCTGGGGAGTGGTTCGAGTGGGTTGTTACACCCGATTAATGGGGCG
The DNA here is from genome assembly GCF_001876935.1 of Asparagus officinalis. Lineage (NCBI taxonomy): Eukaryota > Viridiplantae > Streptophyta > Magnoliopsida > Asparagales > Asparagaceae > Asparagus > Asparagus officinalis. The sequence goes on along the minus strand of NC_033794.1, from coordinate 75,122,050 downwards.
ACTAAACCCCCATTTAGGAGCGGATTAAGGGGGTAGTTACACCCCTAATCTCTCTATAAATCCCAACAAACTCCACAGAGTGAAGGGATCGGATTTTTATGATCTGAGGATGATTCTTTCGGCTAGAGTTTTGGAGATCGAACTTCCAAAAGTCGAGATCAAGGGCTGGGGCTTGGAAGACATTCTTCAGCAACAAAGAATTCATATACTTAGCGTATTAACCGATTATTCGGTTCAAACAACTCTTTTGACAGAGTTTTGCACTCATTCTGAGTTATAAAACTCGTGAAGAGTTCTCCAATTGTTCCAGTAAAATAAGACGTTCGGATCGTCAACGAGAAGTAAACTCGACACAAGCATTCGAGGGAGGCATCTCATCACTACCGTGAAGAACCCAGATTTAAATAAAGGGGAGAATTCAGATCAATTATCATCTCTTTTGTAATCAGGAAATTCAATTATAATCGAGATCGAGAGAATTCAAATCAAATTTTTTTCATTCTTTTTACTACAAATTTTCCACCAAACAAAAGATGGCGACTCGGCTGGGGACTAGCTTCTCTGACGAAGAGGTGATGGCGCAATCCGACGTCCATCTTGCTGGAATAACCGTGGAAACTCTCATCGTAGAGTTTGATCAAGCCAAGTACGAAGAAGCCTTCTTCTCCGGATCGTTTAGCCCCAAAGCTAGGCATAATGTCAGCAAGATCTCCAAAGAGATCAATAAGCCAACTGTTGCCACAATATAATTGACGGTCTCACCATCTGACCAAGACTGTTCAAACGACCCTTCCTTGGAAGGAATGGGCTTGGATTCTATCAAACTCGTTTCACGAGTTAAGAATTGCAGGCCCAAGTCCACACGCTCCGTGTCGGGTCATAAACGACCAATGGCGGAGAAAGGTCCAATCAACGCCGACGACATTGCTGCCAAAGCGTTGAAACAAGCCAAGAAAAATGCAGCTCGAAGAAGGAGAAGATCCATATGACGAGCTCATCTACGAGATAGTCGAAATCTGAACCAACGTGAAAGACGCGTTCTTGGACCTCCACCTGAACGCATACTTCGGACTTCGGGGTAACGAGCCCCATTATGAGACTCGCGTGATACAACTTAAACGCAAGCCTCATCGACACATGGTTCACCTAAAACAGGACCCTCAAGGGTCTGTTCCATCAACCAAACGCTAGTTTCGGCCTAGGGTTGGTAAATCACAACGCGACCCTCGCGTTTCTTCTCCAGAACACGATGTGGTCTGCCAAGTTCAAGGGGGTCGGCAGGGGTTTAAAATTCATGTCCGACAAGAACCAGTCTCACCCACTCAAGGGCAGGGGGTTCCATTGCCGTCCTCTCGCTCAGAAAGAGATTCCTCTCAAGTCTCTGATCTACGAGAATGGTTGTCGAATTCCATTGCCGTCCTCTCGCTCAGAAAGAGATTCCTCTCAAGTCTCTGATCTACGAGAATGGTTGTCGAAAGCGAGACCGATACAACAATCAGAAAGAGATTCCTCTCAAGTCTCTGATCTACGAGAATGGTTGTCGAAAGCGAGACCGATACAACAAGTAGCTCATTCATGTCAATGTGAGCAGCTTATTTCCGCAGTCCTTTCAGAATGCCACTGCTGTGCATCTGAACCTCGACAATCGGTATTCAACCGATTAACAAACATCACCAGGCCTGTCAAGCGACGACGTCATCACAAAAAGAAAATAGCCGAAGCTGAACATCCCGAAGTCATTATTAATATGATAGGTAGAGGGAAGGCCTTAGCTCCCAGTTCGGACGAATCAGAAAGAAGTCATTCCCCGACTGTTCGGGAAATCTGTGAAGAGTTTGAAGGGATATAGCGACGCACCCGAACTCGCACCGGAGTTATCTGCTTGGTTAACTATCGTAAGTTAGCCAAGGGGATTACTTCGGATGATGAACATTCAGCAATTGCTGATTCTCAATCATCAAGCTCCGTCATGGCACGAGAGACTCTTGTTTACATGACTGGAGGCCCCGAAGACTTAGCAAAGAGAGTTAATGAACATCAAGCCATACTCCAGGCACAAAGAGACACTCCTCCAGATGAAGGACATGTTGGCCCAGCTCCTTGTAGAAAAAGGCCAAAGGCCGAAGTCTTCCTGGAGAACAATTTCAAAAGGAAAGCAGAAAGCGCCTGAGAATTCAGATCGCAAAACTTACAACCTGGAATCCTCCTCCGAAAATGAGAAGGAGATGGAAAGAGAACTGAATCCTCAGTCATCTAAGATCGATGAACTAGAGGCTCGCCTCAACGCAATTGCTAACAGAAGTGAACTTCACGAGGAAGGAGTGGTACGGTCTTATCAGCTCCCTATCCGCCAAAATTTAAGGCTGCAACCTTACAGCCCTTTGATGACACATGATCACTGAACCAACACATCTACTACTTCAAGTCACAGACAGGAGATGTGGTAGCAAACGACGTCATTCTGACCCGTTTGTTCATCGGCACCCTTAAGGGTGTTGATTTCAAATGGTTCATGAAGCTGCATGCTGGATCTAGGGATTGGCGATTCCCGTATATCGACTATGTCTTGTACAGAATTCTGCCTGACAATTTCAAGAAAGCAGCCGCCATCAAACGAAAAGCCCTCCGATTCTATTATGACGCAGTTTCTCAAATTTTGTATCGTAAGTCACACGATGGAATTTTGCTTCGATGCCTTTCTCGAAAAAAGCAAAGGAGGCTCTCAAGGAAGCTCACGACGGAATGTGCGGAGCTCATTAACCCGGGGCTAAGTTGGGAGATCACCTCCGACGAATTGGCTATTATTGGCCAAAAATATTTTCAGACGCAGTTGATTATGCTAAACATTGTCATGCGTGTCAAATTCATGGTAACTTTATCCATCAAGCGTCAGGGAACTTACATCCCACATCTACGTCTTGGCCATTCGAGATGTGGGGAATGGATATCGTAGGACCAATCTCTCCTCCGACTTCTAAGGGATACCGATTTATTTTGACCGTGACCGATTACTTCTCTAAATGGGCGGAGGCAATCCTGCTGAAAGAAGTCAAGACTTCGAACGTGATTAAATTCATCAAACATCACGTCATCTACTGTTTTGGAGTCCCGAGACAAATAGTTCACGACAATGGAACACAATTTGTCAGATTTGGATTTTAGAGATTTTGTGATAAATTTAGAATCCAAAGTGTTGCATCTATGGCCTATTATTCGCCAGTAAATGGCCTTGCAGAAGCTTTTAACAAGACCATTGTGAAGTTTCTCAAAAAGTTTGTTTTCAAGAGCCAACGCGATTGGGACGAAAGACTCGGCGAATGTCTGTAGGCCTATCGCACAACGGTGAAGACCCCTACAAAAGCTACGCCATTCTCTTTGGTATACGATTGCGAAGCTGTGCTACCGTTAGAAATTCAGATCCCTTCCCTGAGAATCGCCATCGCAACCGGAATGACAGAAGAAGAGAAACATCGATTGCGCCTTCAGGAACTTGAAGCCTTAGACGACAAGTGACTTTAAACCCAGCAGCAGATTGAGTTATATTAAGCCCGGATTTCTAAAGCCTACAACAAAAAGGTTAAAGAACAGATTTTCAAGAAAGGTGATTTGGTCTTAGCCGTCAGACGACCTATGGTGATGACATACAAAACCAAAGGGAAATTGAATCCCAAATGGGAAGAGCCCTTTGTGATAGAGACAGTCTATTCCAATGGAGCCTACCGTCTCATCGATAAAAAGGCGATAGACTCATGATGCTAATTAATGGAAAGTTTCTCAAGAAATATTACTCGTGGATTACGAAGTCTCTTTTCGCTAAAACCCTCCAAGGTAAGCCTAGCTGGGGGTGGCCTACTAGAAGTTCGTTTGAACAAAAAGTGGTAAATTGTTTCTCCTACTTTGTATGTCATTAAGTTAACATTACACCTCTGACGATTGAAGTTGTCGAGAACTATTATAATAAAGAAAATTTCCAAAATATACCAGATGATTGTCAACGTGATCTAATCCTGTGGAAAAGTCCCAACAATTTGGAATACGTCTAGCCTTCCTGAATGCAAGTCTCATAACTGCATTTCAAGTCTCTTAGACGTAAGGCCCAACCCTGCGTTTTTGACTTTTAAAAGGGGACAGACCTGCGTTGAATTCATTCAAACACAAAGGTTTAACCATAACAGGGGAATTTCCAGAGATTACTCTAACAATAGCAAAGAGAATCTGCAATTCAAAGTGATGATCACAATTCAGAAGAGCACAACACAGAAAATGCAAAGAAGAAACAAGCAGCAGCAATTCATTCCATGCAGATAATAAGTGTTTGGAGAAATAATGCCAAGTTATTACAAAACCAAAATAAAAGTAAGGGTTGCTAGAGCTTAAAATAAAGAGAAGCTTAAAAGATAAGCTTCGGTTTCATATACATCCTTTTCATGCTTCGCCAACGCCTCTTCTTCAGCCTTCTTACGGAGTTGAACATCAGGGGCTACAGCTGCGACAGAAGCTCTTTGTTGCAACGCTTGGATGGCCTCCTTTTCTACTCGAACCCTTGCGTCGAAGGTGGCATCCCCAAGGTTGAACTATTCTGGGGTTATTTCCCCTGCAGCAAGTTTGGCCCTGGCATGGTGACGCTGCTTCTGCAAGTTCCAGATGATAGTTTTCCTCTCCGAGATGCTGAAGGCTCAGGCTCTGTCAGCAACTTTCTTTTTCAGCCTAGCATTACTTATGGCCTATTGTATCTTAGGCCTCAAATCTATATGCTTCAGCTCCTCCAAGAAACGAGCGGCACCTGAGAAGCGGTGGATTTTCTCTACACAACATCGAGCATAGTGGAGGTCGACTTCAGCAAGAGCATTCAACCCTTCCTCGATAGAAGCTTGAAACTCGGGGAAGGAGCCCCACCCATGCATCACGATGGAGAAAGCTTGTTTCACCTGATTCTCTAAGCGCCTAAGGAGGAAGAGAGTACAACCGGGTTCCAGATAAGAAGCCTCATAAGTCACCCACTCAAAATCCTCGTCATGGAGATTGGTTGAATGTAAGAGGCATAGCCCGAATCATGAGATATGATAGGCTTAGAAGCAGAATCCCCACCTTACAACAAAACAAAAAAAAAAAGCAAAGTTAATAAAAATAGATGAATTCAAACGTAGGAGTCTGGACCTGCGTCGAAGTTAAATTAGACGCAAGAAAATAGACCCGCGTTGAATCATTCTGAACACAATAAATTAAACTTGCGTTATGACCTTCCAAAACAAAGAGATTTAGTCCTGCATCACCCTTCTTAAACGTAGCAGGATTAAACCAGCATGTCGAAATGAGGGGATTGACCCTTTGTTTCATGAATGAGCGCAGAGGTTTATTTCTGCGCTCGAGATTAGGAAGACGAACGATCTTTGTCATTATCAATCCGAACCCACTCGAGGGGTTTAAAGAAAACTTATCAAAAAAGGATGCTGAATAGAAAAGACAACATGGCTTACCTCGATGAC
>NC_033794.1:75090136-75115564 GCF_001876935.1 Asparagus officinalis | reverse complement strand
GTCAGATTTGGATTTTAGAGATTTTGTGATAAATTTAGAATCCAAAGTGTTGCATCTATGGCCTATTATTCGCCAGTAAATGGCCTTGCAGAAGCTTTTAACAAGACCATTGTGAAGTTTCTCAAAAAGTTTGTTTTCAAGAGCCAACGCGATTGGGACGAAAGACTCGGCGAATGTCTGTAGGCCTATCGCACAACGGTGAAGACCCCTACAAAAGCTACGCCATTCTCTTTGGTATACGATTGCGAAGCTGTGCTACCGTTAGAAATTCAGATCCCTTCCCTGAGAATCGCCATCGCAACCGGAATGACAGAAGAAGAGAAACATCGATTGCGCCTTCAGGAACTTGAAGCCTTAGACGACAAGTGACTTTAAACCCAGCAGCAGATTGAGTTATATTAAGCCCGGATTTCTAAAGCCTACAACAAAAAGGTTAAAGAACAGATTTTCAAGAAAGGTGATTTGGTCTTAGCCGTCAGACGACCTATGGTGATGACATACAAAACCAAAGGGAAATTGAATCCCAAATGGGAAGAGCCCTTTGTGATAGAGACAGTCTATTCCAATGGAGCCTACCGTCTCATCGATAAAAAGGCGATAGACTCATGATGCTAATTAATGGAAAGTTTCTCAAGAAATATTACTCGTGGATTACGAAGTCTCTTTTCGCTAAAACCCTCCAAGGTAAGCCTAGCTGGGGGTGGCCTACTAGAAGTTCGTTTGAACAAAAAGTGGTAAATTGTTTCTCCTACTTTGTATGTCGTCAAGTTAACAATATGCCTCTGCCGATTGAAGTTGTTGAGAACTATTATAATAAAGAAAATTTTCAAAATATACCAGATGATTGTCAACGTGATCTAATCCTGTGGAAAAGTCCCAACAATTTGGAATACGTCTAGCCTTCCTGAATGCAAGTCTCATAACTGCATTTCAAGTCTCTTAGACGTAAGGCCCAACCCTGCGTTTTTGACTTTTAAAAGGGGACAGACCTGCGTTGAATTCATTCAAACACAAAGGTTTAACCATAACAGGGGAATTTCCAGAGATTACTCTAACAATAGCAAAGAGAATCTGCAATTCAAAGTGATGATCACAATTCAGAAGAGCACAACACAGAAAATGCAAAGAAGAAACAAGCAGCAGCAATTCATTCCATGCAGATAATAAGTGTTTGGAGAAATAATGCCAAGTTATTACAAAACCAAAATAAAAGTAAGGGTTGCTAGAGCTTAAAATAAAGAGAAGCTTAAAAGATAAGCTTCGGTTTCATATACATCCTTTTCATGCTTCGCCAACGCCTCTTCTTCAGCCTTCTTACGGAGTTGAACATCAGGGGCTACAGCTGCGACAGAAGCTCTTTGTTGCAACGCTTGGATGGCCTCCTTTTCTACTCGAACCCTTGCGTCGAAGGTGGCATCCCCAAGGTTGAACTATTCTGGGGTTATTTCCCCTGCAGCAAGTTTGGCCCTGGCATGGCAACGCTGCTTCAGCAAGTTCCAGATGATAGCTTTCCTCTCCGAGATGTTGAAGGCTCGAGCTCTGTCAGCAACTTTCTTTTTCATCCTGGCATTACTTATGACACATTGTATCTTAGGCCCCAAATCTGTATGCTTCAGCTCCTCCAAGAAACGAGCGGCACCTGAGAAGCGGTGGATTTTCTCTGCACAACGTCGAGCATGGTGGAGGTCGACTTCAGCAAGAGCATTCAACCCTTCCTCGATAGAAGCTTGAAACTCGGGGAAGGAGCCCCACCCATGCATCACGATGGAGAAGGCTTGTTTCACCTGATTCTCTAGGCGTCTAAGGAAGAAGAGAGTATAATCAGGTGCCAGATAAGAAGCCTCATAAGTCACCCGTTCGAAGTCCTCGTTTGGGAGAATCATGGAGATTGGTGGGATGGAAGGGGCATAGCCCGAATCATGTGATATGATGGGCTTAGAAGCAGAAACCCCACCTTGCAGCAAAACAAATAAAAGAAAAGTTAATTAAAAAAAGAAGAGATGAATTGAAATGCAGGAGTCTAAACCTGTGTCGAAGTTGACTTAGACACAAGAGATTAGACCCGCATTGAATCATTCTAAACGCAATAAATTAAAATTGCGTTATGAGCTTCCAAAACGAAGAGATTTAGTTCTGCGTCGCCTTTCTTAAACGCGGCAGGAATAAACCAGCATGTCGAAACGAGGGGATCGACCCTTCGTTTCGTCAATAAACGTAGAAGTTTCTTTCTGCGCTCGAGATTAAGGAGACGAACATTATTCGTCATTGTCAACCAGAACCCACTTAAGGGATTTGAAGAAAACCTATCAAAAAGGATGCTAAACGGAAAAGACAATATGGCTTGCCTTGATGACCGGACATTGGTAAGGGAGGCGTCGACGTCGGTCCAAAGGTGGACCCGAAAGCATTCTCCGACGACAGCATGGTGTGCACCACCCATTCGTCTCCTCTTGAGCAAGATCCCTTGTAGGTCATGGACGGAGACGATTTGAAACAGCCGAAGAGTTTTGGAATTAACGAGAAGAAACTCGTTTATGAGTTCAAGATGGAAGTTTAAACGTTTTGCGGCTCTTGACAAGACCAATCAGGTCTATTTATAAATAATCACCGTGGGTGATATGGAGTTCCGAGACTCCCGCCCAAGTGTGGTCTCTTCGTCATCATTATAGTCGTTCAGACTTCTGATAAGACGCGAGACAAGACCCTGCGTTTAAAGGATATAAGGACGAGGCCAAACACAATGATCTGAAGATGCGTTCAAATCCCTAGCGCTGTTCCAGACATACACAGCTCAGTTTCAACAAAGGCTTAGCCCTGGGATCAAAGACCCAAACACAGGGGGTACCTCTACCCTTGCGTTCTCAAAATATGGTGCTGAATCTCTACGGCCACGTAGTGCGCCCTTCTAAAACTAAATCAGTCGACAAAACCTCTTTAATTTTGTCGAGATAGCATCATACTTACGATGACTTTCATTGTCACGGAGTTTGAATTCTGCATATATCAGTCTGTCACGTAATAATTGTTAGACCCTAGAGGGGGGGTGATTAGGGTCTTATGCTAATCTAATCCGATTAAATGCAATTAAAACTAATTCACAAAGTTACCTAGTAAGTAATGGAAAGCAACAACAATTATATGTAACTAGGATAAGCAATATGGAACAAATGAATATATCCTATAATGAGATATTAACAAGTATAATGAGGCAAGGATATATAACTCAAAAGGTACACAATCTAAACTAGATAGTGGAGATATAATAAATGACTAGATGAACAATGGCGATATAAGATATGAACATACATGAAGAACGCCAAAAGCACACTCAAACAAGAAATGATCACGTGAGTTCGGACTTCCGTCCTACTTCGCGCCCCCACTACCGGGAGAAATCCACCTATCACAACCGGGTTTCTACGCTCACACCGAATAACGTTTACACCTCACAGTGTCGTTTTCAACGCTCACGCGATCACGTTCACGACTCACGTGTACCTCACAATGTCGGTTTGCAAACGTTCCCCAACGAGTCAACGTCCACATCCTCACCTCGTTTTCTAGTTCACGGCGAAAACTTCACAACACCTCGGTTTCTAAGCTCACCGAAAACGCTTACAACTCTCACAAAGTAAATACAACACATTTGTTCTCACAATAGATGAGAACACAATTAGCACACTCAAGTTACATCTCTCACACCCAACAAACTATGTATGCAAATACTAATACCAATGTGGGTGTGTGTGAACAAGAGTAAAATAACATTAACTCATTAACAAACTACAAATAATAGATATAAAATCAATAATGCAAATTGGCTAAGAAAAGAGTTAGAAACTTCGCGTCTAAAGAACACAAGAAGAGGATGAAGGGGATTAGAATGAATTCCTCATCTGCAGTGAAAACTCCTCCTTTGTAAGACAGAAAAACCGCAACTCAAAACAATAACAGTAAAAACCTAAACCCTTGCTAAACTTTTCTTTTCTTTTAAAACATTTCTTGGTTAGCTTGAGAGTTGGAAGACAATGGGGTATTTATACCCTCTCAGCAACTCAGCAACAAACCAAGCAAAAAGACAAAACAGCCGCCAGGCAACGGTCAAAAAACTAGGCCGTTGGAATGCAGAAAATCACATCGTCGTCGAATCCGAAATTCGTCGGTCGACCGAAACATTTTCATCGGTCGATCCGACAGGACTCTGTCGTCCCACAGAGAACTTTGACCTCAGGTTCGGTCGACCGTGCGGTCGATCCTGGAATACTGATACCTGCAAAACCTGATTTTAAAACTCTGTTTAAAAATATAAATAATTACCAAAAAATGTAAGAAATTTGGGGAATGATTGTAGACCATGATAATAAACATGCTACAATGACTCGTTTCGAAAAAGACTTCCCAAATGAAAAATAATCATCATTTTAACAAATACGTCCAAAACACGAAAATGTAAACAATGTGAATTTTGCATTTTGGCTAAACCAACTTTGAAACTTACCCAAAGATTTTATAGACTTGAAGAAAGATGTAACTATTGGTTATGAAGTCTAATATAAAGCGATGAAATGTAGTATTTTATCAAAATAACACATATAATGCACTACAACATGATTTCATTAAAATAACTAAAATTGAATATGATGAAATCATATATATGCATACGAGTATGAACAAAAAAATGTTTTCTAATTATATTATTGTTTCATAGTAAAACTTGAAAACTAATAAACCAAAACATAAGTATATATATAATATATATAATCAAGCCAAGCAAAACGTGTATGTGTGTATTATATGGAGCTTAAAGTACTTAAACACCATATATAGAATGTCCTAAACTAAATTACCAAGGCAATGATATGATCTTCAATAACTTGAGCTTGGTAATCTCGCGGATGAAGCTGAATTGGATTTGAACTTTGAATAGCAAGCTTCACGACATTCGCACCTCCCTTTGGATATGAAATCCGTGAATGCTTCTATTCCATCCATCCTCCAACTACGTTTTTGTCACAACAAACATAAATGCATCAAACTAACTAGACAAACAACATTAGTAATAAATTGTTTGTTAAACATCATCAAAACAAGAAGGCCAACAATAATAATTCTTTTGTCGGAACTAACTTATCGACTCTTGTCAATAGAGCGATATGTCCTCAAAGTTGCTCCGATCGCAACACTTCTAACTTATCGACTCTCGTCAATAGAGCGATAGGTCCTTAAAGTTACTCCGATCGCAACACTTCTAACTTATCGACTCTCATCAATAGAGCGATAGGTCCTCAAAGTTGCTCCGATCGTAACACTTCTAACTTATCGACTCTCGTCAATAGAGCGATAGGTCCTCAAAGTTGTTCTGATCGCAACACTTCTAACTTATCGACTCTCGTCAATAGAACGATAGGTCCTCAAAGTTACTCCGATCGTAACACTTCTAACTTATCGACTCTCGTCACTAGAGCGATAGGTCCTCAAAGTTGCTCCGATCGTAATACTTCTAACTTATCGACTCTCGTCAATAGAGCGATAAAGCCACAAATTCACCATGTTAATATTACACCCCTGGTACTCATAGGTTTCTTCCAGTACTTAAAGCAAGAGCATAATACAGGATGAATAAATAATTACTCATATGATATTAAAACGGCATTTCATTGTTCCATGTCAGAATATGATATGCAAAAGAAACGATGAAAAGCCAAAAACAGCACCACTTTTGTTCAAGGGAAAATGAAGCAATATAAGATAAATGTTGCTCCTACCAAAAGAACAATACAAAACTAAGTTCATCAATTCATCAAACTGAAAGAAGCAAGTTGGGACTTAAGGTCAGAGAGTTTCTCTTCGTGGTCAGCTCGCACCAGCATCTCAGCCTGTTACGAAGCTCCTCCTCGCTGGACAACATGGCAGCAACTTTTTTCCTAGCCTCCTCAAGAGCACTAGCTTCTGTGCGATAATTGATCAGAGAAGTCGTACTTTTGACGTTGAGCTCAGTAACAATAGTCTCTTCTCGCTTAAACTAGGTCTTCAATCTAGCCAACTCTATTTCAGTGGCAATAATCTTCTCTAGTAAGTTTTTTAAAGAAGTATTTAAGAGAGCTAGTTCAGCCTGTTTTTGAGCATTTAGCTTCTACAGATGTTCCACCTGAACTTTCTTCTCAGCTATATGACGCCGAGCTGCTTCATACTTATTAATTTCTTCGGCTTGAATGTCCTCAAACGTGGATGCAATCTACGCTTGGATATCAACACGACCTAAGGCCTCCAAGAATCTTAGTTGTGCCTCTAGGCGTGAGATGGCTTCCGAGCAACGCTTAACGACGTGGACATCACCCACGAATTTGAGGTTATTCAAACTATTCGTGAGCATAGGTTTGAAGGTTTCAAAAATATCTCGACCGGCCAGCACAACTTCAATTACTTTCTTTGCTAGACTCTCTAAATAACCAAGAGAAATCTTAAGGAAATCAGGCACGTCTGTTGGACTCGAGACGACGATGGGAGACGGCACTGAAAGTTCCGAAGTTGCCAAGCTAAGTAAGAGGCCAGCAGGTGACTTCGGCGTAGTGGCCTAAAAAGGGATGTTGACATCCAATTGAGATGGACTCGATTGAAGAGCCGTAAATTCTATTATTCTGGATGATCTCGGCACGTCTACAACCTCCGTCGGGGCCAAAGAAATCATTAATAAAGTCGTCGGCGGAAGGGTTGCCATCGAAAGCTCCAAGCAAGTCTGCTCTTATGCGTGAGATGTTGGTGGTACAAGTTGTTGCATTGGAGAAGAAACAACAGCGGTTGCCTCAAGTGTCGTAGGATCTACACGAGAAAATAATTAATTCGGAACAAATGATACTTACCAGTGAGAGGTAGAGGAACGTAGGCTGACGCCTTATCAGAAGAAGATGGCGGCGGGATATCCCATTCACTAAGATCATCGCTGTTATCACCCGAGTTATCATTATCTTCATTATCTTCACCTTGATCACCACCATCATCCGCATCGTTCGCATCATCACTATGAGAGAAGGGTTCATAATTCGTAGGCTCTTCTTCATCTATAAACGAATAGGCTGATGGATTCTCAGCAATGGTAGGTTTGGACATGACTCCGGTTGTGGGGATGGGTTGTGTGTCTCCTACAGGCGGTAGCAACGCAGAAGCAGAAGGTGACTCATCCGCTCCTAAATCTTTTTGGGTGACCACTATGGAGTCCTTGACAAGAGGTTCATCTCTTCCAACGTGAGAAGCAGTAGAAGTAGCGTCGTGAGGTGCGTCTTCGGGGATAGATTCTGCATCCCCCGCAAATGATTCGTCTGCACCCTCTTCCTCATTCAGTGAACGAGCAGAAGAAACTAGGCCTCCTAAAGCAGGACCAACTGTGGAGAGACCAGGGTAAGGCGGGAGCTCCATAGCAATAGACGCTCGCTCTTCCTCTTCTGCATGCCATGCTTTACGAGCATATGACATAAGCTTAGATGTAGGAGGCTCGAGTGTTAGTTTTCGTCGAGCCCGCTTATCATACTCAGCTTCTTCAGTTGAGTCAAGTGCTCTTTTTCCGGTAGCACTTTTACTCCGAGTCTTAACTCTTGAAGGTTCCACTTCATGAGCATCGGGCATCCTAATATCTTCTTGGAACCCCTCTGGTGATTGTCGCCTATCATCTTCAGTAATCGTCTCTTCATATGATAAGTATTCATTAACCCCTCTCGCACGGGACTTTTTGGCACTTCGCTTTGAAGCATACCATTTTCGAATGACTTTCAGGCATGAAGTATTCATATTATAGGCTAAAATTTGAGAAGCAGCCTAATACCAGGTACAGAAGCTTAAAGAGGTGTGAACGTTGGGCGTTTTATGTGGCAACTTGAACTGTGCCCCAGTACAGCCCGCTACCGAATAATACCAAGCTCTTGCTCCTTCATACACATTACTTGTGTACGCAATGGTGGGGTTTGGATTTCCGACATAAATTTGATCATAGCCGAATTGCTGAGAAAAGCGATAAGGCTGATATGGTTCAATGAAGCATTTCCTCCCTTGTCGGAAAATAAGATAGCCCGGGCGAATATTTATAAGCCACCAGAAGACACCTCTACTAAGTGTAGTGAAAGAGTTACGCTCTGGAGTGTCTTGATGGATCTCTCCATATGCACCACCCTCAAAAACAGGGAATTTGCAAGCAATTTCGTAATTATAATCCCGCCTAAATATCTCGTGGAATTTAACCTGATACCAACCAACCCATCGAGCGGTTTCCAATTGTTGAACGAGAGGGACCGAGGTATCATTTGATTCAGGCGTTGATATTATTGAAGGGCAATATAATACGAACCAGGATACCAAGTAGATATATGGCATCGGCACCCGAGGAGTTGGAGTCTGAATGATAGTCTTCCCATCTGATTCTAATTTCTTGACAGCAACAAATTCAGAGGCTAGCTCTCGTAGGTCACTCTGCAAGCAACATACCATGGCCGAAAGGAGATTCAGGGGTCGTCCATAAGCCAGAAGAACAGCTGGATACAGTACATCTACTGTGATAGCATCTACCGGCCTAGTGGGTTCTACGTAATGCTTCAACCAAAGGGTAAGGAAACCTGCAAACAAGCCTGCGTCGGAGATTGGGATTTCTACCTGGTAATGGAAGCTTTCAAATACGGTGAAAGCTGGGAAGACGTCTTCCTCTACCTCGCAAGTATAGTGAGAGGTGGCATCATTGATGCGCTCGTTGATTTCCTCCAAAGTACTGACAGCTAAACGAGTCACTTCCGCATCTTTGTCCCACAAATTTCGGAAAAGGTACTCTGCCCATTGCCCTTGTTTCACACCACCGGCTCTCTTCTCGGTAGTTTGTGCACATATTTGGAAATGGCACATTAATTCCCAATAAGTGTCATAGATTTTCGGGGCACCATGCTTCAGAATCTCTAATTCCCTATTCCCAGGAACAAATTTCTCATAAGACAATTCTTCAAAAGACAATCCAGAGATCTCAAACATCTCATGAAGAGCAAAGCCTAATTCATTAGCAGGTGTGAAAAGGTACCGGTGTGAGGATTGTAAAATTCCAGCATAACAAAAAATCTGCTATAATTTGGAGAAATCCCATACTGAGTAGCTAGTATTGGAGTCCTCAACTCCGAAGTCCTCAAAGGTTCTTCCAGCTCCTCTAAGACAAAGTTTATCATCCGAGCCCACCAATCGGTTTCACTTGAATGTACCCATGTTGGAGCCCTGAAATCTTGAGCAGGGAATTCTTCTTTGACAGAGATAAACTTTCTAATAAAGACCTCCGCTAGCTTAGTAGGTTCACCTACCGGATGCTCCTTTTTGAATGAATATGGTTTCAAAGCTACAAAGTGGTTAAAGCCAGCCGGATGAGTACCACAGGGGTGATGTGCCCAGTAGCAACACCTCCTTGATCTTGGACGAGTTCCCAGTTCATGGACCGTGGGACAGAAGCGCATTGATAATAGGAAATCGGCCACATTCGCTCTAAGTTGGGTAGAAAGAGGCGACGATTATTGATGGCTCTCAGCTATTTATAGTTTCCCTCAAACATCCGTTTGGGGTCCATTTTGACAGAGTCCCAAAAAAGGAAAGACGGTTTCTTTAAAATCTCACGTTCTGCCGTCTCAAACTTAGCGTCTGTAACCAAAGATCTGAGGGTTTCAGGGAAAGCCTGAGTGATGAGTTTCGCTCGTTCTTTGTTGGTATCCTGGAATATCGGATATTCTAAGTGAAAGCTAACAATTGTGTTTTTCTCCGCACCTCCCGCATGACCGAAGTAATGGTTGAAAGAAAGAGGCTCATTGGAGTAGTTTTTCTCCGCACCTCCCGCATGACCGAAGTAATGGTTGAAAGAAAGAGGCTCATTGGAGTAGCACACTTCAAATGGAAAATGTAATCAGTCAGTCTAACAAAAGGGTTTGATTCAAGAACACATGGTCCAGACCCACGTCCAAAATTCTAAACGCAGGGTCCATACCTGATTCCAAACACAGGGTTCAAACCCACATTCAAAATCCGAAACGCAGGATCCGAGCCTGCGTTGAAGTATCATGAACGATGGAGTTAACCATGCGTTCTAAACCGAGAAACACTAAGAATTATCTCTGTGTTCTAATGGCGGAATGCGAACTACCAATCAAAGATTGAGGATAAGGAATCTGTCAAAACAATTTACGATTGCCAAAACTTATCGTTAATCGAAGAAACCGAAGACGACGGCGCGGCGGTTTGAACATCCCCGGAGGTTTTAGTCGAAGGAGCACCCTGAGCTTGGGCGATCTTTGATTTGGAAGCAATTTTCTTCTTGGGAGCCATCCTAATTGCGGCGAAGAAAATAGAAAACGGTTGACGTAGGATCTTAGAATGATTTTTTCCTTCGATTGAAGCACCGGAGAAGATGAACGGGAACCATGTTAAGTGTTCAACAAGAGAGTAAGAAGAGAAAAGTCGAATGACTTTTGATTTGACCAGCGATTTGTTTATATATAGTTGTAGCGGTCAAATCAATGCGAGATTCTAGGTAAAAGAAAATCTCACCCGAAACGTGATTTTCGCGTTTTCAAATAGGTGGTTTCAATCTCCAAAACGGACCCTCACATTCTGATAAATCAAACGCATGATTTAGCCATGTGTTTTGGTGCTCGGACTCAGTCGTTCGCGCAACTCACCCTTTCAAATGGTTTAACATTCCAACTAAGAGTAATGACGATATTGTTAAAATCATCACCCCATTTGAGATGATCAAGAAAGGAGACAAAGTGGATTCTTATGAGGTTGTCCTCTTGCCAAACTTGGATAAAATCCTTCTCGACCACGACGATGGGTCTGTCTTCAGCCAAAAGGTATTTAACTTCATTGAAGAAGACCTCGTTGATAAGTTTGCAGTGTGTGTTTCTACCATAAGCTTCGTTATTATGCCCGCAGCCACGCGTGGAGTGTTCATTAATTCCTACAAGAATTTTCTGGACAACTGAATACATCTCATTGCAGATTGAGTGGAGTATCTCAAGGACCCGTACGAAACCCGAAGAATACACCTCATCGCAGATGGAGTGGAGTATCTTAAGGATCCAGAAAAGATCGTTATCATCTTCATCACAATGGGCTTTAGCTTGTTTGACTAAGTTCATTGTCATCAAGGCACAAAAGTTACATTATTTGTTTTGAGGAAGTTGAATCACTACGTTCCGACAACCAGGTTCGTGATGTCTTCAAATCAGACAGAGTGAATGATCAAGCAACAATATCTCGGGATCCAAAGTATTCCGAAAATTCGTCCCAGTCAACCGTGAACTTTCGAAACTTTGGAGGGGGTTCTGTAGGCTGTTTAAAAATCACAATAGAGAGTTGACCCCTGTCAAACATCAACCAACAGTTCTAGCTAAGAAGGTTACAATCAGATGACTTTCATGTCAACAAAGGAAGGCTACAATTGGAGGATTCTCATGTAGATTAAGAAGAGATTACAAGTCAACAATTTCTTCAAATCGAGGTGCGGAATTCATCCCTGCATCCCAAAGTTAAAATACAAGTGATTACGTTCCAGAGTCAAAGCAACGCAATCACCACATCTTTAGCTACCAACGCAACTCAAACACAACATAAACGCAGTGTCTTCAGCCACTGAACGCAGCACAAACGCGGTACCGATTCAACCGCGGACGCAGCTCAAACTCAGACGCTGACGCATCATCCAAAAGCATGCGTTTGAACGCAGGTTCATGCCCAGAACGTAAATCATGGCTTGGACTCGTTCAAACATGATCCAAACAGTTCCCAAAACCGTTTTTCACCCATGATCTGGGGAGTGGTTCGAGTGGGTTGTTACACCCGATTAATGGGGCGACTAAACCTCCATTTAGGAGTGGATTAAGGGGGCAGTTACACCCCTAATCTCTATATAAATCCTAACAAACTCCACAGAGTGAAGGGATCAGATTTTTATGATCTGAGGAGGATTCTTTCGGCTAGAGTTTTGGAGATCGAACTTCCAAAAGTCAAGATCAAGGGCTGGGGCTTGGAAGGCATTCTTCAGCAACAAAGAATTCATATACTTGGTGTATTAACTGATTATTCGGTTCAAACAACTCTTTTGACAGAGTTTTGCACTCATTCTGAGCCATAAAACTTGTGAAGAGTTCTCCAATTGTTCCAGTGAAACAAGACGTTCGTATCGTCAACGAAAAGCAAACTCGACGCAAGCATTCGAGAGAGGCATCTCATCGCTACCGTGAAGAACCCAGATTTAAACAAAAGGGAGAACTCAGATCAATTCTCCTTTCTTTTGTAATCAGAAAATTCAATTGTAATCGAGATCGAGAGAATACAAATCAAATTTCTTTCATTCCTTTTACTACAAATTTTCCACCAAACAGGTACAAAACATTGTAAAGAACAGAGAAGTGCTCATCAAGGCACTTTCTTCTCTCGGAGAAGATGCAGGTAAAGGTGGAGAAGGGGCTACTTACCTCTGGCGAAAGCTCCCTGATAAAATTCTCTATTGATTTCGAGGTTGTTAGGTGGCTTGGAAGAAAGCACAGTGTAATTGTAGTCCCTGGTAGTGCCAGTGGTGGGCCTAGGTACATTCGAATATCTCTTGGCGGGCTCAAGGAGGCTGACTGTGAAGTTGCTGCTCAGAGGCTGAAAAGGGGGCAAGAGGAGCTAGTTCGAGATCGAATGGTATAGGAGTTGCTGTTATTGGTATAATACTACGATCTTAAATAGAATCTATTTAAGTTTTTCTAGAATAAGATGTTGATTTGGAGATGTAAGATTTGGTCACCTTCATTGTGCGAAGCCTGCCCGTGTAAAATTTGGTCATTCAGGTTTTCATTCCTGAAAATGTCAAATATTGCTCTCTGAAACAAGAGAACATACAGTTTCAATGATACTTCTATGGTTACACCACTGTTTATCTTCTGTATGTAATGTGATGCACTTTTTTATCTTCAACATCCCCAAGATTGTAAACTCTAGAATTTATGATTATTTCTTATACGCGAGGAGTGATCGACTGTCAGTTCAGGAGGGAGAGGATTATATAGAGACATGAAATTTGAGATAGTTTTTTTTCCAAATTAATTGCAAATAGACCCCCTATAGTATTGTTGCTTTGAACTTATTACTCTTGCAATTCCATTGTTGCAAATAGGCCGCCTAGTTAAATTTTTTTTGACTCTTTTAATTTGGATGAAATATTAGACGATATTACCAACGTGTGAAATTGGTGACTAGAGAGTCTATCTGAGGGTTTAAGAGTAAAAATTGTCTTAACTTGGGGGTCTATCAGCAACAACACTAAATGTTAGTAACTTCAAAACAACAATACTACATAGAGCTCTGTGCAAATAATCCTTTCCATAAATACGGTCAAACAAAGCAAGCGAAGCGATTTACAGAACGAAAAGGCTTGAGAGCCTAAAAGATCCTCAAGTACCATTTTGCATTACAAGAAGTTCCGTTCTTTGTGTATAACATCAATTATTGATATTCATGCGACTCTCCCATTAGAGCAATTTGATTATATTATTACATTACGACACAAAAGAGAATATGATTATTATTATTAAATCAGAATGGTAAAGTCTCTGGCTGGTATATTCAAATTATTGAGTGTTAATTGCGGATGGACACCCTTACAATGTTCTGTAGTTCTATTATTACATATAGACCCCTGAGTGAAAATTTTTAATTCTTTTACCTTCAGAAGGTCATTTGTCAAGGAAAAAAAATTAATTTCTCCGAGAGTAAAAGAGTAAAAAGAGTTCCGCTCGGGAGTCAAGTCTGAAAGAATAGAACCACAAGGGGTTTCTGTACAATTAACCCTTATCTATATTCTATGTGGCATATATAAATCTTGAGGTATATACCCTGTTTTGACAGGGCACTTAAAGATTTGTGTCAGAAGTTAAGACTTGAATGAGACTCCCTTAAAGAGGAAAAAAAAATACAAGTACACTTTGATTGATTCTAAAGTTCAAAATGAATGCCACATGTTGTATCGAGATTCAATAGAATGAGAGGCGAAGATTTCCCGAGTCTAGAAATCTATCTATCAACAACTCTGGTTTCAAAGCCAGCAAGTGATCAACATTGAGCCAAAAAGTCATTGACCTAATTGAACTGCATTAAAGACCAAATGAATGCAAAGAAGTAAAAAGATGGTGGGAGTAAATGAAATTATGAGGCTTTTCTATTCAATGCTGGTGAGCAGCAAAGCATATGCGTGTATTCATTATTAGAACGAGCTTTCCGTTAGGTGAAGCAACATTATATGTTTCTGATCTGTAGAAGATTGACTCAATAATGAAATCACAAATTATTTCAGAGGGTACTACTGGTTAATGTGCTGATGCTTATTAATTTTCACTGTATGTTAATTTATTATGCGACAGGGGTAGTTATTGATCGTTGGGTGAACTGTTATTAACCCCATTCAATTATTTACAGGCTATGGAAACAAAACCTCTAGGCTATGTGAACTGTTATTAACCCCATTCAATTATTTACAGGCTATGGAAACAAAACCTCTAGGCTATCTCCTGTATCTTTTCAGATGAGAATCCTTCTTCCTCTGTTCACATTTGAGTCTTTTTGGCCATCTAATATGATGTTCCTCTCATACATGGTTGGGTAAATTGTTGAATAGCAAGTTCCTAATATGTTTTGGTAACATGTTATTGGGATTCCTAATCTGTTTTGGTAACAGGATTCCTAATCTGTTTTGATAACAAGTTATTTGGATTCCTAATCTGTTTTGATTTTGGTTTTAGAATTCCTAGTATGCTTTTGGTTTTAGGATTTCTATATATATAGGAACATGTTTTAGGTTTGGAGAGCAGCAAATTGGGGATATTTGGAGCACAGAAAAGAGATATTTTCTGAGCTATTGGTTAGGGTTTTGTTTGGAGAGAATTAGAGATTTGTTGGTGAGATTAATTTGTGAGTTTGAGTGATTTATAATATCATTTTTTGTACTCTTCTTCTCTATTAGTGAAAAACTATATCTCATTCTTGCCCCATGGACGTCGATAACTTGCCGAACCACGTTAAAATTGGTTGTTTGAGTTTGTGCCGTTATTTTGCATTGTTTGGCCTTCTCTCGGCTTTTGTTTGATTTGGTCTCTCGAAGCACATCGGTTTGGATTTGGCTTCCGTTGTGCACAACAAGTGGTATCAGAGCTTGGGCTATGCTTGGGCTAATTGGAAGAGTAGATCGCTTTGGAAGTTCGTCTAGGGCTTCAGTTGGTGATAAAGATGGGATTTTTCCTATTTGTGGATCTCGTTTCCATCGTGCAGGGTGATATCTTTCGGAGGCTCTTGTTAGGGTTTCAATTGGAGGTAAAAATCTCTCATTTATCAGTTTGGATCTATTCTTCGTTTGTTCCACATTGGTTTGTTGGTGTTTTGAGATAAATGACTGAGAAAGAAGGAGTTGAGACTGGGATATTGGATTATTGAGAAGTGTCTTGACCTACATATTGAAGTCCTTTGAGCACATTGGTATGAGCAAAGAGACCGAGGTGGTGTTTAGCACTTCTATTCGATGATTGATAGGTCTTCTAGGTGGTGTTCATTCAGGCATTTGGGGACCTTCTAAGGAGGCATCATTAGGAGGTAATCGGTATTTGGTTTTCGTAGTTGGGGATTGTTCTAGGTATTAGTGGGTTGTAACCAAGTCCCGTTAGTTGTAAAGTCCTAGAAGTCAACAACAGATGGAGGGAGTGTATTGGCAGAAAGGTAACCCGTTGTTCTATTTTTGGTAGAGGTTCTTTCTTATATTTGTGCCGAGCTCATGGCAGTTTGAGACACTTCATTAGAGAGGAAATATTGGGGGTGACGAAATGAGATGACAGTTTTGATGGGTCGTTCATTGCTGGAAGAGGATCGGTGTTGGTTGTCGAGCATTGGATTGCAGAGGAGTTTTAGAGCTTCGACATATTTGGGTCATCTTAGTCATAAATTACCGACTGTTGCGTTAGAGATTTTGGATCTGGTGGAGCTGCTTCAGATTTTGGGTTACGTTGGATGTTTGGTTGCCCAATATTTGGTCACATCGAGGATGTGAGATTTGATCTGATTGCGCATTTGGGATTCAGAGGCTTGTTTGGTTATCAGTTGGGAGACTCTGATTTGGTTCTGGGTAGGTATGTCACTTTTGACTCTCGGCAGGTGGAGAGTGTTGATTAGATCGTTAGGATATCGCAGCGGGTGGAGGGTTATGCTACTCCACGTTAGGTGGAGATTACTCCACGTTAGATCGAGATTACTCCAAATCATACTGCATGATTTGGGATTCCAGCTGAGGTGACACAGTTTGGGAATCATTTAGATTTGGATGCAGATGATGAGTTGGTTGATTCGAGTACAGCTGGTGGACATAGTTTCAATTTGGATATGACTGTTGGTTCATCTCAGATGAAGGTGTTTAGTTTGTTTCATTTTGGGGTCATTGGGAGAGCTATCAGTTATAGATTCGTTGATGATATCGGTGAAGAGTTGAGAACTCTTCTATTGGATTGAGGGTCTTTGGAGGTCATTGGGGGAACTACGTGAATGCTTGATTCCTTGGGCAAGATGATACGTAGGTAGTCATTTATGATGCAGCCAATTTGGTGAGTAGATACCGACGTTTAGAGAGTGGTCACATTCTCGTTTGGGTCTCGACTTGTTGTGGATTGAGTCCGTTCTTGTGATTTTGTTTCACTTCGTACTGAACGCAACAAGTGAGACATTTGTTTGGTGTTGGTGTCGGCTCAGTTTTGGAAAAACTTCGCCGAGGTGGAGAATTATTGAATAGAAAGTTCCTAATATGTTTCTTAATATGTTTTGGTAATATGTTATTGCGATTCCTAATCTGTTTTGGTAACAGAATTCCTAATCTGTTTTGGTAACAAGTTATTAGGATTCCTAATCTGTTTTGATTTTGGTTTTAGAATTCCTAGTATGCTTTTGGTTTTAGGATTATTGAATAGTAATGGGGGTTTACTGCAATATAGTTTTTTTTTATTACCCAAAAAGAAAATAACAATAGAAATTGAAAGAACAAAGGACACTCAAACACGACAACGTGACAACAACTTGACATCAAGCATTTATATATATATAAAGCTATGACACGAAAGGTAACAATGTTGATCTTAAAGAACGAATAACGTGAGATAAGATTCATAAATTAATGCTTATTTCTCATAGTTTCTTCTCTTTAAGGTTTGGGTTTGTAGAAACTTCTATATAGTGGATGTATAGTTTTTGACTTATGGGACACCCCCTGTTCTCTCGAAGAAGCTTTATGAATGGAGCTTCGCTTCGGACATCATAAAATGCTTGCTAGCTAGAAATTAATGGTTCAAAGTCCCCCACAAATTATCTTTTATTGTGCAACACCTCCTTTTGAGAAAGGAAATTAGTTTAAACTAGCTAGCGGCACATCGCTAATGAAGGTTTTTGCAAGCGGACCTGCACATATAATGTTGGGTCGAAACTTACACGTCATGCTATGAGTAAATAATAGAAATTTAACGAACTAACTCAATCTCACGACGCGATCGATATAAGTTAGTTAACAATAAGAGATGAGAGCTACATACTAATTTAGCCTCTCTTTTTTTTGTTATTTATTATTAGAAGCGTATTGTAGCTTGTTGTTCTCTATCTGATGAAGGGTTTCCATCATGAGATGAAGATTTGTGGTCTCCACGTGAAGATAAATGTGTAGGTCTTAGCATGAAAGCTAGCTAGTTGGACTACTAAATATTCAAGGTGGAGAGACCTAGGTCAGCTACTAACATTAAGTAGGTGGTTGAGGCTGGAAATATGGTTCTAAGTTTGGTTACAGTAGGTGAGACTTTAATTTAGGCAGGCTAAGATTGGTGATTTAAGTAAGAATTTCATCCTCAATCTAATTATTTGAGACTTGGTGAAAGATTGGATGCACGGAAACATATATAAATGCTTTTACTATTGTATATTTGTTTGCATGGATTAAGTTCTGACAACCTTTGTCAGGAAATTAAGGAGTTCGGGCCCATTGATTATTTTTGTGACAGTTATGCCCTTGCCAGTGGGGTACGTAAGTTTGCCAAATACTTGAACATGCGCTTCACAGAAGGACTTTTCTCCAAAAATCATTTTCCTTTGATTTGTTTACTTGAAATATGTTTTCTTGCAAGAGAATGGAACGGATGAAGAGGCTGTTTGGTTTATAGCGATTGTACAATAGCAGATTTCAATTTTCAATGTTTACTTTAGCACCACATAAATGATGGGAATGATATATAATTAGATTTATAGTTTGTGGAGGGGGAAAATTTGCAGCACTTGGTTGCAATCAATTTGGCAGTAGCACCATTGCAGTTCATTTCCATAAACAAGCAATTTAATTAAAGATAATCCCATGTGGTAATGGACTCTTAACCCAGGAAATGTAATTAAATCCCTAAAAACAATCTCGATCACTTCGTTGGTGATGTAACAAATTTCCATAAATAAGCAATTTATATCTTACGACAAATGCTGCATGTAATTAACATTTTTTTACCCGCAAGAGGTTTTACTGTTGAGACAATATATTGGTATTAATCATCATTTGTTAAGGATTAGTGGACTTTTCTTTTTCTTGTACGTGGTTGTACTCAACAAGAGAGATATCTCAATTGGTAGCTGTAGGCCGATAATGTAGTTAACAGCTTCAATATCTGATAGCATGCAGAGTTGAACTGTATATATATTATTGATTAATGATGTTACTTTATCAACTTTATGAAAGGATCCTCTCCTCATCCTAATATTTACTAACGAAGAATTGTGAAGAGTTGGGAGGGGGTCCACAAGGATAGGTGGGAAAATGAAAGGCCATGATGAAAATGAAAGGACATGATCTCTTTATTAGGAGATATTAAGAGCTTTTCATTAGGAGAGGATCCGGATCCCTAGCTACATACGACTATATATGTAGCATGCACCAATTTCTAGGTCCTTGCTGCTCAAAAAAGAGTGTGGCAATAATCAAGTCTACTAAGATGTGATGCTGCAAGTCTTCACAAATTTAATGGTGTAGGCCTACTCTTGTCAACCAATTTTCTCAACCAAAACCCGTACTTCAAGCTAACATTATCAAGATGTCGCTTTCCCCCCTTGATTCAGAGATATATCGCTTTAAGATGACAAATTTTCTTTCGATATTGTCTCTCTCATTGATCAATAAGTGAACAATAATAAAAGTTTTCTACATAAGCATGAGTAAGGCGTCAAAGACTTTGCATACTGACCATCAGATCGTTTCATGTTTCCGCATAAGCATCAAAAAAGTTAAATTGATACGTTACGTCACTCGACAACGAATCTAGGGAAAAACTTCTTAGAGGGACAAATGAAAAGTATCTATTTAACCAAAATTAAAATATAAGATTAAAATTCAAATTAGTATACTTTTGAATAGGGCACCTCACACTATTTTTACTTAAAAAAAGAATAAAATTCAAATGAGCTACATGTTTGTTTTTTTTTTGTCAATGAACTGTAAATTTTATTCATCTCCCAAAATGAACATGTAAGGTATTACAAAGAACCAGAAAAACCTGGAAACCAAAAGAAAATTACAAATTTCCAAGTAGTTCTTTCATATGCACGTATGAACTATCATTTAGGACTTTATAGAAAACTGAAAGTTTAATATCCCTAAAGACTTGAGTAGGCATCCTCCTCTTGTCCTGAAAAGTTCTTAAATTTCTCTCCCTCCAAATCATATATACAGCAGCAGATAATATCATCCTTTTCAGCTTCTTCATAGGTTTTTTTCCTTTCAAATTGAAAGAGTACCAGTTCAGTAGCATGCTCCATGAACAGGATCTCCATTTATACCCCAACCAGCTCATCACTAAGTTCCACACTTCAGCTGAATATTTACACTCAAAGAATATATGATCCCTTGTTTCTATTTGGTGACTGTCACACAGAACACAGTGAATTTGATTGGTGCTCAAGATGTTCATACGGCACAATCTATCTTTGGTAAGTAGCCTAGAATGACATGCTAACCAAAACACAAAGGAGTGTTTAGGGTATAGGAAGCCATCCCAAACTGTTTTAGCCCAAGTAGCTGTACTAGCAGGTTGCAAAAAAGCTCTGTATACTGCAGATAAATGAAGATTTCCTTCAGAGCAACAATCTGCTATAACATTCATCACAGTAACAACACTTCCAAACTTACTCAAAAGCAAATCTCTCACTTTAAGGAGTTGCCTCCACATCCAAGAGTCATTAGTCTTAGGTTGAACAGTCCATATACCTTGGTTATGTAGATAGTTTCCATGAACCCACTTGATCCATAGGAGATCCTTTTTAAGATGGATCATCCACAGGAGCTTAGTGGCAGTTGCATAGTTCCAGAATTTAGCAGAGAATATACTCAGGCCTCCATATTCTTTTCCTTGACAGACAGACCCCCAATTTACTAAGTGAAATTTGTGCCCCCACAGAAAATCAGAACACATACTGTCTATCTTTTCCAGAGCATTGATTGGGAGGATGTAATTGCTTAGCCAATATGTTTGAATTCCCAAAATAACAGATTTAATCAGCTCAAGTCTGCCAGCATAGGATAAGCATTTATTTTGCTGCCAGGATTGGAATTGACTGTAAATTTTGCCAATACGACTAGAACAATCAGTGAATGAGAGT
This sequence comes from Asparagus officinalis, assembly GCF_001876935.1. NCBI lineage: Eukaryota > Viridiplantae > Streptophyta > Magnoliopsida > Asparagales > Asparagaceae > Asparagus > Asparagus officinalis. Next base: position 75,094,870 of record NC_033794.1, on the reverse strand, counting down.
CTTTTTGCAGTCAGAGGAAGTCCCAGATATTTCATAGGCTGTAAGCCCTCAGGGAATTTGAGATAGTTACATATCTGAGCTTTGAGATCTTCAGTTACACCACTCAGGTAGACAGAGCACTTGCTTAAGTTGGCTTCCAGTCCAGAAAATTGTCCAAATTCTTGGAGACATGTGAAAATTTTAGTGATAGATCTCATGTCAGCCTTGCATAACAGCAGTAAGTCGTCAGCGAAAATCATATGATTAATCTTCAGTCTAGAGCATTTTGGATGAAATTTGAATGATGAATCCTCTTTTAGAGTGCTGAGACTCCTAGATAGAAATTCCATCCCTATAACAAAAAGATAGGGGGAGAGAGGATCCCCTTGTCTCAAACCTCTTGCGCCATGCAAATAACCATGCAGACCTCCATTCAAGGCTAAAGAAAATTTTGGAGTAGATATGCACTCCATGATCCAGCCAATCATATTACTTGGAAAATTCAGACCAATCAACATGCTTCTTATGAAATCCCAACTGATAGTGTCGAATGCCTTCCTCAGATCAACATTTAAGATAGCTCTTGGGGAATTATTTTTCCTCCCATAGTGCTTAAAAAGCTCATGTGTCTCCCTCTTACAAAATCAGTAGCCGAGATAGGATTAAGGACTTTAGGCACAAGGGTAATAGATGTTGCATTAAGGGATCCCAAGAGTATACCTGAGTGAAAGAATTCCTCAACTGTTAGAAAAAGATCCTCTTTGATTACAGACCATGCAGCTTTGTAGAAGAAGGCGTTGAATCCGTCAGGACCAGGTGCCTTACTATCAGGCATTGAGAAAAGAGCTTTTTTGATCTCATCCCTAGAAACAGGGGAACTCAGGTCATGTTTTTGTTCAAAAGTTAAAATGGGACCATTTGAGATTATGTTAGGATCAGCAGCAGTATTAACTTTAGCAGAACCCAGCAGCTTCTTATAGAAATCAATGAGCTCAGCAGATATATCAGACAAATCTGTGAGTCTGGAACCATCAGCAGCATAAATTGATAATATCCTGTTATGGTGTCTCTTGCTTTTCATAACTGAATGGAAAAATTGAGAACCCTTGTCAGAATGAAGCCCCCATTTTATGCTAGCTTTTTGCCTAAAGAAAGAATTTTCATTACCCAGCATAATAGAGTATTTCCTAGTGCAAGCTTTCTCCCTTATAATTAGATCAGAATTAAAAGGATCAGCATCCAGCTTGGTTTGGACATCCAACAGATCAGCTTGAGCTCTCAGAACTTGTTGACTGATATTCATGTAACTCTTGTTATTCAGTTCCTTGAGAGCATACTTGAGACTTTTAAGCTTTGTACAAAACCTGTACATGTGATACCCCCTGATATGCCTACTCCAAACAGACCTGGCCACCTCTAGAAAATCTGGGTGCTTAGTCCACATATTGAAGAATTTGAAAGGCTTTTTGCCTTCAAATATATCATCACCAATAGAAATAAGACCAGGAGAGTGATCAGAGCACAAAGGCATCAAATACTCCACTTGACTTGTAGTATATTGATTAATCCAGTCTTCATTCACTAGGGATCTGTCCAATCTGCTCCATACTCTAGTATCAGCATTCTGCTTGTTACTCCATGTGAAAAAGCATCCTGAAGTTTTTATATGATTCAGCTGACTGGATGAGATAAAATTTTGAAAATCACCATTTCCAGTATCAGATGCCTGAACACCTCCAATTCTTTCATCACTATTAATAATAGCATTAAAGTCCCCTCCCACCAGCCATGGGCAAGCAACATTACTGTTAAATGTTAGTAAGTCTTCCCATAAGGCTTTCCTGTCATCATTCAGATTGTGGGCATAAACTGCAGTGAGAAGACAAGATAATTTGCCATCGTTAGATTTCAAATCACAAGTGATGTATTGATCAGAGGATTTAATCTCTTGAACAGTAAGGACAGCACTGTCCCAAAGAATCCATACTCTAGCATTACTAGCTAAGTGTTTATTGGATATCCAATTCCACTCCTTTGCAATCTTTTTACCAATAAGCTGCATTTTGTCATCCCTTGCAATTTTGGTTTCTAAGAGAGCAAGAAAAGATATTTTATAATCTTGAATAAACTTTTTCACTGCCCCATGCTTAGAGGATTTATTCAATCCCCTAATGTTCCAAATAGCTAGATGCATTTATAGAGTATAGTCCCCTCTATCAGCATTAGAGGGATCCAAATCAAAGATTTGATGATCAAGAATAGAGAATTGAGAGGCTTGTACTGATGTACCAGGTTCTCTCATAATAAGCCTTTTTGCAGCAAGAGCTCTAGTAACATTAGTGAATCCACTAGTATTAATAGAAGGGGAGTAAGGGTAAGCTGGACCCCCTGCTGTGCATGTTTTCCCAACCTCAGAAGGGTTTTGAGCATGATGCTTATCAAGGAGATGTTGCATTCCATTCAGGCCATTCCCAGAGTTTATTTTGTGAACTTGTGCATGTTTTTCCAGGAAAGAAGTGCCAGACACAAGCTTATCAATACACTCTATTCCTGCAGCAGAAAAAACCTGTGCATGTTTGTCCAGCAAAGAAACACCAGGCTCAGTTTCAGTACACTCTCCTCCTACAGCAGAAGGGATCTGAGCATGATTTACCAGTAAAGTAACTCCAGGCAAACCATTTATAGGATCCTGAGACCTTTGAGCAACTATTTTGTCAGTCCCTCCTCCTGTAGCAGGAGGAGGATTGGATTTTTTAACTGGCACCCAGGCTTTTTTAACACCATTTTTCCTGCAATGCTGAGTATCATGGCCTATAAGTTTACATATAGAACACCACTTTGGCTTGAACTCATGGAACACATTTTGATAGTAAGTTTTGCCATCAGGTCCTTGGATCTTAATTTGATCAGGCAAAGGAGATTTTAAAGGGAGGTTAACTTCCATACCCTTGCATAGCTCAATCTTTGCCTTGAAGCAGTAAGCTTGTCAGTAGCAATAGGACATCCAATCATACTCGCAATTTTGCTAATACCTGTGGAGCTCCATAAATTCAATCTCAAATTAGGAAATTGCACCCAAATTGGATGTTTCTGGTCATGTAGTTTATCAATATCCATATCAATTGACCATGACTTAAGAACGAACGGTCGTGAACCAAAGAACCAGGGACCTCCTTCAAGAATCCCCCTCATACTGCTCTCATTTTGAAATTCAAATAGGAAAATGCCTTGCTTAATCAAAAAAACTTTAGGAATGGAAATTTTCCCCCAGAGCTTAGTAACATAGGTCTCCATCGATTTAAATTTAGCATTCATCCCATTTACATGACCTATTAAAGCATATTTCCAAAAAATTTCCCCTTCTCTCCATTCTTCCTCATTAAAAGAAACTGTATTTTCCTGGGAGAGAGGAACAAAATTTAAAGATAAACCTCTACCAGCTTGCCTATTATCAGAGAATAAACTGACAAAAGATTGCTTACTCCCTTGAATTTCATTTTCAGGAGATTTAATTTCCTCATCCTTTTTTTCCAGATTCTTATTTTTGTCTTGAGAAAATTCATCAGATTTCCTATTAGAGTTTTCCTCCAAATTAGGTAAATCAATATCTGATTTAAACTGATCTACAAAAGGAGTTCGAAGCTCATCGCTTGAATCAATAATCAGATCAGAATCAGCAAATTCTTCAGTATCAGCCCAGGATTGAGAGGATTTACTTAGCTCATGAGAGACAGCACCAAGCTGATGAGGATCAGACAAAGAAGTCGTTCTTGAGAGAATCTCAACCATCGACAACTTCTTCTTCGCTCCCTTAGGTCCAGTGCTATCCATTTCTTGAAGAGGATTCACTGTTACATCCGATTCAACATCAAAGGAGAATCCAGCAGAACTTGCAGAGATCCCAGACGAAGAAGGATAAGAGAACAGAGAATCACGAAGCTCCTTGTTGAGAGATCCCTTGCTAGCACTCTTCTTCTTCGTCGATTTTGCCATTGAAATCTCGGCGGGGGTGTAAGTTAGCAACACCAGATTCGCCTGCTAACTTGCACCATTTTGGACGTGTTAACTAGAAGGTAAAATTTTTTTTTTACCTTCTAGTTAGGGTGTAAGTTAGCTACATGTTTGTTTAGTGCTTATATAAGTAAAGTAGTTGGGGTGCAAATATTTCTTATTTAATGGGGGTCAAATTGTAAGATTAAAATATTGTAAAAATGTAATTTTTTTTATTTTATTTTCCTAGGGTGCGATTATTCCCCTAAGTTGGTACATAGACCCATCCCTGCTTTTCACTTACGCCTCGTTTGGTATGCGGGAATGAGTGGAAATAGAATGCAATTCTAACTTCTCATTCATGCTTTTACCAAACATTATTTGTTTATTTATGCTAGAAATATCATTCCCAATTCTCATCAATTCTTACTTCAAGTGGAAATTACTATTCCCAATAAGTTATCAATGAATTGATATTCTTGCTTAAGTGAGAATAAAATAATAAACTAAATTCCAGATATACCCTTCTTAAAGATATTCTCGCTTAATTCTCTAATCGCTCCCAAACATGAGAATGATAATGAGTATTCTATTCCCACACCAATTCCATTCCATTCCTACATGAAGAGAATACAGGAAAAACGACAGAAAACAGGTTTGGACTTCCAGTGGTCGATCGTGAGTGGCGCGACGGTCGACCGCAAACGTGCACGCAAGCTGGAAAAGTCTCTGGACTTTTCGCGGTCAACCGCGATTAGTGTGGCG
>NC_033794.1:75065976-75090126 GCF_001876935.1 Asparagus officinalis | reverse complement strand
ATTAGTGTGGCGGTCGACCGGCCAAACCTTGTAATGTTTTTCAGTCTCTGTCGTTCTGTCCGATCAACCACACGTGTCTCTGCGGTCGAACGCGAGTCGGGCTGGGCCTGAACTTTGGTTTCCTGTTCACATTGGGTTTGTGTTTTGATATATAATCAAATATGTTTTTTCTAGGGTTTCTATCAGAGATTCTAGACTGTACTGAGCATATTGAGAGGGAGAACTTGTGAGCAAGTTGAAAGATTTGGTTTAGGGTTTGTGTAAGTGATTTTGTGAGATTGTAACCCTTTGTACTCTCATTGATTTAGTGGAATCTTCCCATCCTCTCCCCATGGATGTAGGCAAATTGCCGAACTACGTATACCTCTGTATTTGGTTTGATTTGTCGTATTTGGTTTAAATTATGCTCGTGTGTGGTTGGTTCTCCTCTCCGGTGATCACAGATTCGTTCGGTGTGTGAGCACGCTTCCACATAGGCGCGCAACAATTAGTATCAGAGCTCAGATTTGAGATTTAGGGTTTTGGATTAGGTGGAGGAAGATTCAGTTAGGAAACTTGGTTCTTGGAGTTCTAGGCTTCGGTAGAGATAGGGTTTAGAGTTGCCGTTGAAGATCTCGCTTTCCTCGTGTGGTTAGGAGTTATATTTGGAATCCAATCTAGGGTTCAATTGAATAATTTCTCAATCCTTTCAAAGTTTGAATCTTTCTTTGTAATTTGGAGTTTGTGATTATGGGTGAAGAAGTTGGTGAAAGCAGCAAGATAGCGGGTACAGTTCAAGTTAGGTTTAAAAATACTAAGATTAGTATGGTGAAGTATGACGGCAAGATCAATTTTGATTTGTGGATGAACGATGTTTAGGATACGCTCAATGCTCAGAATTTGGAGCAGACCATCATGGTCCATGAGAGGCCACCAAAATATGAAGAGGTGATATGAAAAAAGATGAATAGGAACGCTTGTGGGGTGATCAGGTCTTGTTTGGAATAGGAGCTAAAATATGATGTGATTGAGGTAACATCTTCAATGAAGATGTGTGAAATTCTCAACAATAAGTACCTTACGAAGAGTGTTGAGAACAGATTGCACTTGTTGCGTAGGTTATTCAGATTTCATATGTCCAGGGGCACCTCACTAGCAGTTCATGTGAACAACTATACTAAGTTATTGTCGGACTTGGCTAATATGGATGGGAAGATATCGGATAAGTACAAGGCTATTATTCCTTTGGGCTCTTTATCATATGAGGAGTATGATACCTTTGTGCTTACATTGTTGAACGGGAGATCTTCTATCACTTATAGTGAAGTGACTAACACTTTGACAAATTATGATTTGAGGAGGAAGGACAATGAGACTTCTCGCGCTAGTACTTCAAGAGAGGTCTTGTCGACGAGAGGTAGAAACCCATATCTGAGAGGTGGCAATAGAGGCAGGTCAAAGTCAATGGGACATCACCAGCTAGGAAAGAACCAATATGCATTCTATAAGGAGCAGGGACATTGGAAGAGAGACTGTCCAAAGATCAAGGAAAATGAGAATAGCAAGAAGAAGGGTCCGAAGGCCAATGAGGTGAATATTATGAAAGACGATGATTTTGATGATTTGAGCTTTTCTCTATTGATTACTCTGGAGGTGAACCACTTAGATGCATCAGATTGGATGCTTGTTTCTAGCGCTACTTATCATGTGACTCCTACGAGAGATTGGTTTTTATCATTTGAGAGACTCGAAGGGGTTGTTATTGTCATGGGAAATGATCAATCCTGTGATATTTTTAGGATAGGTACCGTGAGGATTCGGATGCACGATGGAGTAGTCCGTGAATTAAAGGAGGTGAGATTTGTTTCTCAGTTAAAGAAGAATCTTATCTCAGTTGGGACTTTGGAGGCAAAGGGATTCAGTGTGGCCTTTGAGGATGTTGTAGCAAAGGTTACTAAAGGATCTTTAGTAGTGATGAAGGGAGTCCACAGTTGGAACTTATATTATCTGAAGGGGAGAACCGAGATTGGCCAGGTTACTTCAGCTATTTCAGAGGCGGATATTAGAAGACTTTGACACTACAGGTTGGGGCACACAGGAGAGAAGTCACTATATACTTTGTACAAGCAGGGGCTATTAAAGGGAGCCAAGAGTGGAAAAGTTGAGTTCTGTGAGCTCTATGTACTTGGCAAGAAGATGAATGTGAAGTTCGGGATAGCGATTCATAGGACGAGGGGTATCCTGAATTATGTGCACACATATATTTAGGGTCCCACCAAGACTGCATCACTTAGTGGTCGATATTGGTTCGTCACGTTCATTGATGACTATTCTAGTGTTGTTGGGTGTACATCATAGCAAAAAAGAGTGAAGTCCTAGATATATTTATAAAGTGGAAGAAGAGGTTAGAACCACAGACTGAGAGAAAGATCAAGACGTTGCGATCCGACAACGGTGGTGGGTACACATCAGACCCATTTCTACAGCTATGTCGAGATGAGGGCATAGAGAGACACATCATAGTTAGTCATACACCGTAACAGATGGAGTGGCAGAGATGTTAAATCGGTCTTTGTTGGAGAAGATCTTATGTTTGTTAGAGCATAGTAGTTTGGAGAAAATATTTTGGGCTAAGGTACTTTCATATGCGAGCCACCTCATTAACATACTGCATTCATCTGCGATTGAGGGGAAAACCCCTATGGAGATGTGGTCGAGAGAGCCAACATACGATTATTGTCACGCCCCGCTTCCTAAAATACCCGGGAATCAGAACGTGAACAAGCCCGCGACGTATTAGATCAAGGAGAGTAAATAAAAATAACCATTTCTCCTCAATCTAATATGCTAAGCTTCTGAAAATAAATACAATGCGAAGTCACAGGTCCCCGATCACAATCAGCAAGAATATAATGAACAAACTCAAAACATAATGATGCATATCACAACTGAAATGTCATCCAAGACATAATATTCGGGTCAAACATGTCCTTATACATATCTGAACAAATGAACTAAAGAAATATGAAATACATTGATCAGGCAGGAATGAAAAGAACTACAAAAGTAAAGTGGAACCATCAAAGAATAGGCTTCGACTCCTTCTTTTGCTCCGTCTACAAGGCACTCCTGTTGAGAATCTTCTGACTCCTGCTACCTGTTCTTCCTCTAAGTCTGACGTACACCAGAGAAAATAGGTGTACGTCAGCGTGTATGCACAAAAAAATAGAACGAACGGAAATCCAATGCGAAAAACGATACGATAACAGAAACAACAAAAGAACGTACAACTGAAATCCACAAATCAACATGAAACACAACTAAAACATGATAAACATAAAGCATCCAAAATCGATCAGGTAACGAGTCATGCAGCTAGCGATCAGACTAATCATCCAAGTCACATGGTCATACACTAGATGGAATTAATACTTAAAAATCTACAACTCGAGACGTAGTACGTCGAACGAAATAATCCAAACAAGGAAACCCTCATGTATATACTATATGTCTCGAATTGTAAATATTAACCCCGATCTATGTATGGAAGGAAAAACAACCGATCTACGTCTCACAAGAATCTATAAATCCTAACCAAAATGACGATACCGATTCACCTTGACCCAACACAGCAACCACAGTGGCGACACCGATCCACTGGTAACAAGTCATGTAACTAGCCATCCTATAACAGGTCACTGGTTCACATCTCACACAGAGTCAACGCTCATATTATCGGATAACTGACTGTTCACATATCCCCTACCCGCATCCCATCAAATAAATTCATGAATCAAAGTAGCGACACCGATCTACTTTGACCCAACCAATCAACCCCCAGTGGCGACACCGATCCACTGTGACTCAACCAATCAGCCCCCAGTGGCGACACCGATCCACTGGTATGAACCTAGAAGATATATCAACAGTCTTATCCGATTACATGAATCATGACTTCCACATCCCAACTCTTCTCGTTTTTCTAAGACAACACACGAGTCTCTAGGTCTTACTCACGTCACACAGGTCATTCTAGTCATAAACTACTAACGATTCTCAATACAATCAGGAACAATAAAAGCAGACATGTCAAATACAGTAAAATAATCACAAACATGAAATGTAATCCTGAATCAGCAACTACGTACTTCAGAAAATAATTCCTTTCCCAAAATAATTTCTTTTAAAAATTATTTCTCATTATAATAATCCAAAATATTCTCTTTCCTAGAATAAATTCTTTAAAATTAGTTCTCATCAATTATTATTCCAAAATAATTCTTTTTCTCAAAATAAATTCTTGTTCAATATTATAAATTCTCTAAAATGATTTCGTTATCAAAATAAATTCTTTCACTTCATTATCATTATTTCGAAAATACTCTTTATCACATAACTATGATTTAAATCAATATTATTCATCAAACTCACGCAGATAATAACAATTATAAATCTAATCTATGCAACTAATTAACGACAGATATAAATTAGAAATGACGAGTCAAGAGGAGCGGGATATTACCTAGGGTTTTTGTCAAACGAATCGACGTTAACAGCGTGGATCGGATCTGACGCGGTGGTGCGCGACGTCGGGGAACTCCGACGAGGGGCAGCGGGGATAGCGGACAGCGGCACGGTGGCGAGGAGGGCTCGGACTGGCAGCGGATCCGAGGCCGGCGAGGAGTGCGAGAGTTCCAGAAGACGTCTGCTCCGTGAGTGGTGGGCTCAGCAGGTGCCGGGCAAGGTACGGCGAGAGCACAGGGTCTGGAACCGGTGTCGGCGGGTGCGCTGGGCACTGGTGGCCTGCGAGCCTCGGGGATCAAGCCAGCGACTGGTGAAGAAGGGAGGGCAGAGCTTCTTGGCTGAGGGAGAGCGGGAGGTGGCTGTGCGAGTGTGCAGTGGAGAGGGCACGATTGGTCTCTCGGCGAGAGTGTGGGCTGCGCGGAGTCGGTGGTGCCTGCTCTGGCGACGGTGGCGGGCCTCGCGTGAGGCGGTAGGGGAGCTGTCGTGGCCGGAGGCTGGTCCGACGACGAGGCGGGCGATAGAATCGATGAGTGTTGGAGGCGCTAAGGGGCTCCATGGTGGACCAGGTCGTCCGGAGCGCCGAAGGAGAGATTCAGGGAATAGGAGAGACACTGTAGACAGGAAGAGAGAAACATAAGGAGGGGCGGACGGCTGGTGGAGTTTTGGGAGAAGGAAGCAGAGGAGATGAGAGAGGCTGAGCGGAGTTTGAAAAGCGACGAAGGAAAGTTGGGGATATACGACGCAACGCAGAGGGATATACAGTAAATATATATATACTATTGACATATTATAATATATATATAATATATATAGTATATATATAGTATATATTATATATATATATATATATATATTATATAGGGTTAGGGTTAGGGAATTTAACCAAAAATAATTAAAATAAATATTTTTGGGTACTTAAAATTTAAACTAATTACATAATAATTATCTATAATTAAAAACGTACATGTTGTGCTATTACAACCGTTGATACGAAATAGTCAAAATATACCCATATTACAATTAAACAAAAATAATTAATAAATAAAATATATTTATTTATATTTAAAATCAAATAATTATGGGATAATTATCTATACAGTAAAACGTACAAGTTATACTAACACGACCGATAATATGTAACAGTAAAATTAATACAACTAATTATACAGATAATACGTAATTAATAATACAACGTATTATACAAAAATATACATAATAATATTAATAATAATATCACGTATTACTCAAAATGATACGTAATAGTATCGGTAACACAACGGATAAATTCTAGAAATATTTACTGCCCTAAATAAATTTATAAATATTTAAATCATTTAAATAAATATAAAACTTAGATTTCAAATCATAGAAAAATCTAGAAATTCGAGAAAAATATAAATACTCTTCCAAAAATAATAATTAAATATTTAAAATACTAGAAAATTATTTTAACTAATATCGAAATTTCACGATCCTTATATTCTACCCCCCTTAAAACAAATTCCGCCCTCGGAATTAAACCCAAGGACAGAGATATGGAAAGAGAGGCTCAACCCAACGCATATAGAGAATAATTCAAAATAAATTGCATATCCATAAGCAAAGGGGAATGTAAGACAAGAACAACACAAGATGAGATACAAGTTGTGACAACTAAGATATCGCTATCGCACCTCAGACTTGCAACATAAATCCAAGCAAATACTATGATACAAACATATTTAACTGTGTGAACTTGTTACATAGTACTTGTAAATATATAAAAAATCTAATCAGTATAAGGTATAAGATAAGCAATAAGATAGAATCAAAACAATATGTACAATATAAATAAACAATCATATAGAGTGAATCATGCAAATAATATACAAGCTTTCATAGAAACAAAGCAGAAACATATTAAGTAAGAATAAAATCAAGTAAGAACAATAAATCTAAAGCAAACGCAAAAATAAGTCAAATACAATAGAAATAGACAGAAACATAAACAACATAATAAGAAAAGCCGAAAAGTCTAAAATACATAATAGTTTAAACAAACATAATAGCATGGTATAACAATGGCTAATAAAAACAAAAAGAAATTTAATTATGAAAAACACAATCAATACCGGTTCAAACTAATGATACTAAAAACACAATGCAAAATATAAAATCAATAAAAATGAGTAAACAAGCGAAAAACAAACATCAACAGGATCATATAACAAAATAGAATGATATACTAATAAGTATAAATCAAAGATAATAGGAAAAACAACCCTAAAACAATTATAATAATAATACATACAAAATAATCACAAATAAAAGAAAACATATTTAGTTGATGAAATGATGAAAATAGTCTGAAACATAGATAAGATACAAAGACAGTCAAGTATAAATAGCTAAACAAAATTATTAAAATAATTATACAATCAAATAATCATGTAAAGCAGTATACAAAATTTAGTAGATAAATAATTCATTACACAAATATTGGGAATTTACAAATTGTATACACAGAAATTAGAATGCGACAAACAATATAATTATATAAAATAAGCAACACAATGCAGGTGGAATATTAGAAGGTAATTAAACATAAACCAAAAAGATATTATATACAAAACAATACAAGGTAGATAATCATGGAAGGATAAGGTGATATGACACAACAACATATAAGAAAATGAATTATATGTAGTATATCATATCAAAAATAAAATAAATAATTATAATCGTATATCATAGCAATAATTATCAAAAACACACACTTCATATAAATATTATGACTGAATAAATAAAGCAGACTAACATGAACAAAGAACAAAATAAAAGTAAGTATTAGAATGAATAAGAAACTGTATATACAACATAAGTAACCATAACATCAACAAAACTAAAAAGATCAAATGAATGATAAATTAAAACAAACAATAATGATACATGCAATTAGAGTAAGGAATGAAATAAAATATACTAAACGGAACTACTTGATACGTAGTAAAACAAGCTACCAAGTTAATAATGTACTTATAATATAATATACAATAGTAGACAATGATAATGTAAAATGACTGAAATAAACTAAACACGAGAATGATGCAATATCACTAGAAAAACACAAGATATAAAACAAGAATATAAAAAAAATTAGGCAGAAGTACAATAAAGATTATAATAAGGTATACAGAACATACATAATCACAATTGAAAATAACATGAATAAATAAACATAGATAGGGTCACATCAATACATATAGACAACTAACAGATGCAAATCACAATAATAATCAATAACAGAATGAAATGATACACAATAATTACTAGCATACAAACAGTTATATAAAACAAATTAAATAATACCAAATCATAGTTAGGTTCAAAGAAACACAATAAAATCAAAGTATAAAAATAAAAGATATAAAAGCAAAAGAAATAAACAAGATTTAAAAACATATGATGTGTATAACTAATATAATCACTATGTATAATCAGCGTTAAAAATGAAAATACATACATAATAATAAGCATATAAAAAGTCTGTATACTCATGGCACTAATCATGCTAACAAAATAAATTATAATGGAAAGAGTCACAAAATATTATATGATAAAATAGACATAAGAGTAAACACGTGATTCAAAATAAACATATTATATACAACATAATAAGAAGATTATAATTATATATTCGACAAACAATATGATAAATTAGAAGCATTAGTAATATTCATAAATGTAAACAAGAAACAACAATAATAATCATCACTATATAAAATCAATTTAGACATAGTAGTATATTGTGTAGTACTCAAAAATTACATAAATACAATCAACATAATATACATAAATAAAATGTATAATACATAAAACATGAACTATGAAATATAAAATAGATTTATAAACAAATAAAAAAATACAATATAATACTATATTTGATACATAAAATAATATAATAAATAATACAGAAATCAATACACTTAAACGATACACAAGTCAAATAAAAATAGTGTAAAATAATAACACATAAAATAATGACCGATACGAGGATAGATGAGTTATACAAAGAGAGGGTAATCGCAAAGCGATGAGACAAGAACCGTGGAAAGCTCCGGAGTCAAAGAGTGATAAGATAGGGACGAAACAAAATCTATCAAGAAATAGAATAAGGGCTCAAGAATAGTCTCACGGATAAAATTATGATATGTATCTAAATTGTCTATCATATTCTCACTGGGGAGGACTCGGGACCGTGATCGGAACCGTGACCTGCATGGGCCACCACTAAAACCTGTCACGCCCCGCTTTCCAAAATACCCAGGAATCGGAACGTGAACAAGCTCGTGACGTATTAGATCAAGGAGAGTAAATAAAAATAACCATTTCTCCTCAATATAATACGCTAAACGTCTAAAAATAAATACAATGTGAAGTCACAGGTCCCCGATCACAATCAGCAAGAATATAATGAACAAACTCAAAACATAATGATGCATATCACAACTGAAATGTCATCCAAGACATAATATTCGGGTCAAACATGTCCTTATACATATCTGAACAAATGAACTAAAGAAATATGAAATACATTGATCAGGCAGGAATGAAAAGAACTACAAAAGTAAAGTGGAACCATCAAAGAATAGGCTTCGACTCCTTCTTTTGCTCCGTCTACAAGGCACTCCTGTTGAGAATCTTCTGACTCCTGCTACCTGTTCTTCCTCTAAGTCTGACGTACACCAGAGAAAATAGGTGTACGTCAGCGTGTATGCACAAAAAAATAGAACGAACGGAAATCCAATGCGAAAAACGATACGATAACAGAAACAACAAAAGAACGTACAACTGAAATCCACAAATCAACATGAAACACTACTAAAACATGATAAATATAAAGCATCCAAAATCGATCAGGTAACGAGTCATGCAGCTAGCGATCAGACTAATCATTCAAGTCACAAGGTCATACACTAGATGGAATTAATACTTAAAAATCTACAACTCGAGACGTAGTACGTCGAACGAAATAATCCAAACAAAGAAACCCTCATGTATATACCATATGTCTCGAATTGTAAATATTAACCCCGATCTATGTATGGAAGGAAAAACAACTGATCTACGTCTCACAAGAATCTATAAATCCTAACCAAAATGACGATACCGATTCACCTTGACCCAACAAAGCAACCACAGTGGCGACACCGATCCACTGGTAACAAGTCATGTAACTAGCCATCCTATAACAGGTCACTGGTCACATCTCACACAGAGTCAACGCTCCTGTCATCGGATACTGACTGTTCACAAATCCCCTACGTGCATCCAATCAGGAATCAAAGTAGCGACACCGATCTACTTTGACCCAACCAATCAGCCCCCAGTGGCGACACCGATCCACTGTGACTCAACCAATCAGCCCCCAGTGGCGACACCGATCCACTGGTATGAACCTAGAAGATATATCAACAGTCTTATCCGATTACATGAATCATGACTTCCACATCCCAACTCTTCTCGTTTTTCTAAGACAACACACGAGTCTCTAGGTCTTACTCACGTCACACAGGTCATTCTAGTCATAAACTACTAACGATTCTCAATACAATCAGGAACAATAAAAGCAGACATGTCAAATACAGTAAAATAATCACAAACATGAAATGTAATCCTGAATCAGCAACTACGTACTTCAGAAAATAATTCCTTTCCCAAAATAGTTTCTTTTAAAAATTATTTCTTATTATAATAATCCAAAATATTCTCTTTCCTAGAATAAATTCTTTAAAATTAGTTCTCATCAATTATTATTCTAAAATAATTCTTTTTCTCAAAATAAATTCTTGTTCAATATTATAAATTCTCCAAAATGATTCCGTTATCAAAATAAATTCTTTCACTTCATTATCATTATTCTGAAAATACTCTTTATCACATAACTTTGATTTAAATCAATATTATTCATCAAACCCACGTAGATAATAACAATTATAAATCTAATCTATGCAACTAATTAACGGCAGATATAAATTAGAAATGACGAGTCAAGAGGAGCGGGATCTTACCTAGGGTTTTTGTCGAACGAATCGATGTTGACAGCGCGGATCGGATCTGACATGGTAGTGCGCGACGTCGGGGAATGCGGCAGCGGGGATAGCGCGGCCAGCAACCACGCGTGGCGAGGAGGGGCTCGGACTGCAGCTGGCAACGACGGTGGAGTTCAAGCCACTGCGGATGGTGGCCTTAGGAGCGCCGCCACAGCGCCGACCGCAGCAGGCCGGGTATGACAGCTCGGCGCAGGCGCTGCGACGCCTGGTGGCGAGCCTGGGGTCACCAGCGACGGCGGAAAGCAGGCATGGCCGGAGAAGAACACTCTTGGCTGCAGGGAGCAGCGGCGGTGGCTTCGCCGCGAGTTGTGTAGCGTGGAGAGCGACGTGGGTTCTCCAGTGCAGGTGGGGCTGCCGGCAGTCGCGTGGTGTCCTGCTCTGCCCCGAGGCGGTGGTGGGCTCGCGGTTGCAGGCGGCAGGCGGGGAGGAGACTGTCGTGGCCGGAGGCGGTCTGGCATGAGCGCGCGGCGGAGAACCGACGAGCTTGGAGGCCGATAAGGGGCTCGTAGTGCGAGTAGCCGTCGTCGCCGAGCGGCGATACGGAGAGCATCACGATAGAGCAGATACTTAGAACCAGAGAGAGAAAATAGAGGCGGGCCGACTGTGGCGTTTGGGAGAAGCAGAAGAGAGAGAAGAGAGAGAGAGCAGGAGAGAGAGAGAGAGAGAAAAGAGCAGAGAGAGCAGAGAGAGAGGAGAGAGAGAGACGTTCGCGGATTTGAACTTTTTGAACTGAGGGGAAGAGCAGAGGCGAGAGAGGGATACAGTATGTATATATATATATATATATAGGGTTAGGGTTAGGGTTAGGGAATTTAACCAAAAATAATTAAAATAAATATTTTTAGGTACTTAATTTAAAGTAATTACATAATAATTATCTACAATTAAAAACGTACATGTTGTGCTATTATAACCGTTGATACGAAATAGTCGAAATATACTCATATTGTACAATTAAATGAAAATAATTAATAAATAAAATACATTTATTTATATTTAAAATCAAATAATTATGGGATAATTATTTATACAGTAAAACGTACAAGTTATACTAACACGACCGATAATATGTAACAGTAAAATTAATACAACTAATTATACAGATAATATGTAATTAATAATACAATGTATTATACGAAAATATATGTAATAATAATAATAATAATAATAATAATAATAATAATAATAATAATATCACGTATTATTCAAAATGATACGTAATAGTATCGGTAACACAACGGATAAATTCCAGAAATATTTACTACCCTAAATAAATTTATAAATATTTAAATCATTTAAATAAATATAAAACTTAGATTTCAAATCATAGAAAAATCTAGAAATTCGAGAAAAATATAAATACTCTTCCAAAAATAAATAATTAAATATTTAAAATACTAGAAAATTATTTTAACTAATATCAAAATTTCACGATCCTTACAATTATGACCAACTCAAGGTATTTGGATGCCCTGCATACTATCATGTGAAGACTGATAAGTTGGAACCTCGAGCTAGGAAGTCCATATTTATCAGATTCAATCGTGATGTCAAGGGATACAAGCTATGGGATCCAGTTGATAGGAAGATTGTGCTGAGTAGGGATGTCACATTTGATGAGGCTTTTATCTTAAAGCTTCACAACTTTCATACGGTGGAGAGCGACCCGACAGAAGAGATATCGCAGGTAGTGGAGATCGATGCAGCTCCAAATTGTCCAGATGGTACAGTATCCATTAGAGTACTGACTAAGGTGACGCCAAGCGAGCACAGCGATGACTAGGAGGATACGGGAATAGTTGTGTAGGATAAAGGACTGACGGCTCAGGTTCAGGATTCTATTATAGTTCGGAGACAGAGGAGAGACATACAGATGCCAGCATGGTATACCTACACAGTAGTTGCATATATGCACTTTCGGTGGAGAATATCAATGAGTTGGTGCATACTACATTTAGAGAGGTCGAGCAGAGTTCGGAGGCTGATTCATGGCAGGTGGCTATGCAAGAGGAGATGGAGTCTCTTCATAAGAACGATACATGGGAGCTTGTTGAGCTTCCAAAGGGGGCGGAGGTAATTGATTGCAAGTGGGTGTACACGAAGAAGGAGGGCATTAAAGGCACTCCAATGAGGTTCAAGGCTAGGTTGGTTGCGAAGGGCTAAGTACAGGAGGAAGGAATTGATTATGATGAGGTTTTCTCTCCAGTGGTGAAGCATTCTTCGATTCGGATTTTACTAGCTTTGGTGGCACAGTATGGATTAGAGGTAGATCAGTTGGATGTGAAGACGATATTTCTTCACAGTGATCTTGATAAAAAATATATATATAACTTAGCCATTAGGATTCCGAGTTGCAGGGAAGGATAAGTTGGTTTGTAGGTTGAAGAAATTGCTATACGGTTTGAAGCAGTCTCCTCGACAGTGGTATAGGCAATTTGATGGCTTTATGCTTGGTCATTCGTACACTCGGAGCCAGTTTGATCCTTGTGTGTATTTTTGCAAGTTGAGAGAAGGTGTGTACATCTATTTATTGCTCTATATCGATGACATGATGGTTTCGTCTATTTACAGGTCTTCTATAGATGAGTTGAAAGCATAGCTTTCAAAGGAGTTTGAGATGAAGGATTTGGGTGAGGCTAAGTGTATTTTAGGGATTGAGATCTGTAGAGACAAAGAGAAGGGCAGAATTTGTTTGATACATGTGGCTTATTTGAAGAAGGTTCTATAGTGATTTCATGTTAGCATGGATACGAAGCCAGTTAGTGTACCTTTAGGAGCCCATTTAAAGCTTTTAGCTAACCTCTCACCAAAGATAGTTGAAGATCGAGAGTTGATGTCAAAGATTCCATATGCGAGCGTGGTTAGAATCTTGATATACACGATGGTATGTACGATGTCAGATTTGTCACAGGCGATGAGCATGATTTTGAGATACATGCATGATTCAGGAGTGGGTCATTTGGACGCCATGAGATGGATTTTGAGGTACATTCGAGGTACGCTCAATGTTGGTTTGGTTTTCGAGTGGGACACTACAAGTGGGTAGTTGTGTATTGGCTATGTTGATTCGGATTATGTCGGGGATTTGGATAAATATCGGTCTACTACAGGGTATGTGTTCATTTGGACCCGTGCGTCGATGTGTTGGAGATGCACCTTATAGTCTACGGTAGCTTTATCGATGATGGAGGCAGAGTATATAGCAATTATGGAGGCTGTGAAGGAGGCTATTTGGCTTCGAGGGCTTTTGGAGGAACTTGGTATATCGTAACGGTCCGTCACTATTAATCGTGATAGCATGAGTGCTATCTATTTGGCGAAGAATCGGTTTTTTCATGTGAGGACCAAGCACATTGATGTTCATTATCACTTCATTCGGGATGTTCTTGAAGATGGTGATGTGGAGATTGTGAAGGTCCACACGAAGGATAATCTGACAGATATGCTCACTAATGTGGTTCCGAGCAACAAGTTTAATCATTGTCGAAACTTGTTACACATTTGTGATTGTTAAGGCCGTTGATGTCTATTTGGATGAACTACGGGTGGCATGATCTCTTAGGAGAGGGGGTACGTAGGCAATCATATTAGTGCAGCCGATTTTGGAGAGACGACGCATTGGTGCTCTTCGTCTGGTGTCGGCTCAGTTTTGGAAAAACTTCACCGATGTGAAGAATTGAAGAGAATACAGAAAAAACGACAGAAAATAGGTTTGGACTTCCAGCGGTCGACTGTGAGTAGTGTGACGGTCGACCGCAAACGTGCACACAAGTTGGAAAAGTCTCTGGACTTTTCGCGGTCAACCGCGATTGGTGCAGCGATCGACCGATCAAACCCTGTAATGTTTTTCAGTCTCTATTGTTATGTTTGGTCGATCGCATGTGTCTCTGCGATCGATCGCGAGTTGGCTGGGCCTAAACTTTGGTTTCCTATTCGCATTGGGTTTGTGTTTTGATATATAATCAAACACATTTTTTTCTAAGGTTTCTATCAAAGATTCTAGATTTTACTAAGCATGTTGAGAGGGAGAACTTGTGAGCAAGTTGAGAGATTTGGTTTAGCGTTTGTGTGAGTGATTTTGTGAGATTGTAACCCTTTGTACTCTCCTTGATTTAGTGGAATCTCCCCATCCCCTCTCCGTGGACATAAGCAAATTACCGAACCACATATATCTTTGTGTTTGGTTTAATTTGACATATTTAGTTTGAATTGTGCTCGTGTGCGGTTGGTTCTCCTCTCCCGTGATCACAAATTCGTTCGGTGTGCGAGCACGTTTCCGCATAGGCGCGCAATACTATATTCATTCCATTCTCACTTGACTCCAATCATGTGTACCAAATGAGGTGTTTGGGGTTGCTTAGGGATGGAAATAGTGCTAGAGTAGTAATAATATGCCCTTGAACATTCAATATATATTATGTATAATATTCTTGAATATTAACAAAGATTTTATTATTGCTATAGGTTGTCTGCATATCACTGCAGATAGCTGATCCCCCATGAAACACCGATAATAAAAATTCCAATTTGATGGCTTTCAGAAGGCTACAATTTGAAGACTTTCATGTAGATCAATGAAGGTTACAATCTGATGACCTTCGCAACAACTGATGAAAGCTCTAATCAACAGCCTTCACAATCAAAGGTTACAATCTGATGACCTTCGCAACAACTGATGAAAGCTCTAATCAACAGCCTTCACAATCAACATCGGGAGTTACAATCTGGATGAAAGCTCTAATCAACAGCCTTCACAATCAACATCGGGAGTTACAATCTGACGACTCTTATATTTTTGAGGAGCCAAGAAGAAGGTTACAAGATGACGATGTTTACAATGCTCTAGCAAAAGAGACTACAAATTAACGGTCTATTCAAATCAAAACGTAGATATCTCTCAAACAGTAAGGAATTTGGCGAAATAGATAGGAGCAAACCAAACCCTATGATGTGGGTTTGGTTAGCTCCATATCATCGAGATAGTCAATTTTCATATATAATTTTTCTAATTCCGACTTACAGTTTGAAAGTTATGACATGTTCTTTGTACCAAGTTATATTGTGAAGTCCGTCTACAAGACTGGACTTCGCCTGAATATTGGACTTAACCTGAAGCTCTCCAGGCCTGCCTGAGGCTTGCCTATGCATTCCAGAGTCAAAATGCAGAGCTCATACCTGCGTTCCAGATGCAAAACGCAGTGTTCATGCCCAACATTCAAGTTCAAAGCGCAAGGTTCATCCCTAGCGTTCAAGTCTAGACGTAGAGCTCGTGGTCGTGTTCCCAGAACAAAACGCAGAGGTCCTCCCCATGTGTCAGCAACAAAACATAGAGGTTCTCCCTGCGTTGCAATATCAAAATGCAGAGGTCGGTCGGTCCTGCGTTGCAACATCCAAACGCAAACTTCATTGCTGTATTTTCAGCCCAAAACGCAGAATCTAACTCTGCATTCCAGATCCAAAAAATGGTGTGACCACTGCGTTCTGAGCCAATTGGAAATGCCCAACTCTGCGTTTCAAGTCTAAAATGCAGAGTTTGGACCCAAAATGCTGGCTTTTAGTGTTTGACTCGTTCAAACACGAGTTGAACGGTTCCAGAAACTATTTTCTCCCCACGATTTGAGGGATTTCCGCCCCACTTAGGACTAGATTAAGAGGGCGGTTACACCTCATTCAACCCCATTATGGAGAAAATTAAGGAGGCGGTTACACCCTTAGTCCTCTATAAATAGCTGGAAAATCTGCTTAGTTCGGATCCTTTGACATGACAGCAAAGAGGAGATCGGCTCGGCTTCTTCAGATCTTCTTGAAGTTTTGGAGATCAGCAACTTGAAGGAATTCTTGGATCATCTTGGAATATTTTTATTGAAGCCTTTAAGATTACTCGGCTTAGCTTGTGAACTCTTTCTAAGAGTCCTTCTCAACTTGATCAGAGTTCAAAACTTGCTCTCCAAGTTCTTGTAAACTCGTTTAGAGTTCTTTAACTCGATCAGAGTTCAAAACTTGCTCTGCAAGTTCTTCTAAACTCACTATGAGTTATTAACTCGTCAAGAGTTAATTTCAAACTTTCCGCGTAAGTTATTCTCGATATCAATCAAGAGGAATTAACCATGTTCTAGTAAAACAAGACGTTCGGGTCATCAACGAGAAGCAAACTCGACGCGAGCATTGGAGGGAGACATTTCATCGTCACCGTGAAGAACCCAGACTTAAACAAAGGAGAGAATTCGTATTAATTCTCTTCTCTTTTGTAATCAGAAAATTCAAATTATAATTGAGATTGAGAGAGTTGTAAACATTCTTTTTCTAAACAGTTAGAAAGAATAAATCAAATTCAATTCTATTAATTATCTTCTTATAAATTTTCCAACAAACAATTGCGCATATAATTTAGGTATCATTTATATAATTATTATATTATCCTTAGAAATTATTATGTTAGATATGCATTGCGATGGTCACTTACTTGGAGATGTGATCTAATTTTGAGATTTCTTAAATATGTGTTTAATCTATACCTAGTAAAGGATAACTTTGTTATAACAAGTTATTATACATGACACCAACATGCAAGATGTAGTGGTGGGTCTGTCTCAAATATATGGAATGAGTCACCTATATAAGTTAGAGAATTTAGATTGTTACATGGTCCCGTAGACTTGATAATATTGTTATTTTTATTCATAATTTAATATGCTTTAATGTGATGGTTAAACTTATTTTACAAGTTCTACACAACTTAAATTGTTGCATTAGTATGTTTTATTAAGGAAAATGATGGATATATAGATACGATACAATATGCTCATTATGATAAGTTAATTTATTATGCATATCCCATGATAAAATTAAATTCCTATCGGTAGGTGTTTGAAAATATTTTTCAAAAATTATTTTCTTATAAAAATAAAATACTTTGTGATTTCAAAATGATTTTTATTTATGATCATGGAGTTGCAATTTTAGGCATGAGCAATTAGGTGAATTGTCTTATTGGATAATGTTGCCTAAAATAAATGGATACTAGAGGGGACTAAATGTAAGATATTATTTATGAATAATCAATCTCATATTATAGAAGAGATTTTATGAAACATTGGTTAAACAGGGATTTTAGTAAAATTATTAATTTAATTAATAGTTGGTTCTTCGTATAGGACCCAGTTGTTCTTATAAAAGTCACTAGAAGATGTATAAATATAATATAATTATAATTCTATCCTATCCTTAATTATTCTGAATTTAGTTTTTGAACAGTCCTGAATCATTTAAGAATTGTTATCCATTAGGTTAGTCTAATTCTATTTTTAGGGTTCATATGTAGACTTATGGATTTGACAAAAAGCCATGAGAAAATTATGAGATCTTATCTCTTTGTATTGCTTATCTTCGGTGATGAGTGAATTCAGTTGGAGGCTTTTTCTCTGGAGAAAACTTTTTTTGCTTGATCTTGAGAGGTTATTTTGCAGACAATTGGAAAGTATTTTAGGTATTCTTCTTAATTTTATTAGTTTTAATTAAGTGTCATGATATGCATGTTCTGCCTTGTTATATGTTATGTGCCCAATAAATAGAGTTGCAAATGTAAATAGAGAAACTATATTTGTAAATATATTGTTTGATTTACAAAATTTTTTAGTGCATGCAACATTGGCTTTGGTACCAATCAGATAAGACCTGTGACCATGGTGAAAGTACCCTAGAGGGGGGTGAATAGGGTAATGCTAATCTAATCCGATTAACATGCCAAATTAAAACATATAAAACAATAACCTAGCAATATGATATGCAAAAATATATTGCAATGATAAACAATAAGACAATAGGTGATATAAAAACAAGCACAAAATGAAAAGTAAAATAGTGCGCCAAAACACAATCACAAACACAAGATATGATCATGGAGTTCGGTCAACCCTCGACCTACGTCTCCGCTCCTTACCTCGAGGAGATCTTCACTATCACCCAAAAAATCTACACAAAACGGTTTCCAAAGATCACCAATAACTTTTACAATACACACGATGTCAATCACATAAGCTACACTTCTCTAAGTGTCGAACTACCCGTGTCACCTTTCTTAAGTGTTTGGAATTACAAGCTCTCTCTAGGATTTACAACCAACCCACTCCTCTTGGAATTGACCCCGGTCTTTTCCAACCACTTTTCTAAGTATTCTTATGTATTACAACATGTTTAACAATAAGGGCGAATATGGAATTTTTTTCTCTAAATAAATTAGAACAAAAATATAACTCACTCTCAATGAAACACTCTTACAACCAGATTATACTAGAAATGAAATACTTAAGCTCAAGTGAGTGTGTGTGTAAACAATGAGTAAAACGAAATCAAACACAAATAAATATATCAAAGTATATATTAGCTGAAGAGAGCGTTTAGAAAACTTCTCCAAAACAAGGAGAGATAGAGATGTGAAGATGAACGCCTATAAACCGAAATTGAGATCCTTCTCTTTGTAAAACTCTTTTTCACATAAACAAACACATTTAAGCTTTCTCAAAACTAAAAAAAAGTGGGAAAACTCTCTTGTTATTCCGTATCTTACAAATAAGTCTTGAGGACTATTTATAGCCTCTCAACCAAATCTTTAAAAACTAGCCGTTACAGCAAAAAGCATGATCAATCGACTTGTTGAATATATCAGTCGACTGATCAACTAGCTGTTTGGTCAACTGGTTGTTCGATCAGTCGACTATTCATAGACTAATCTGAAGGAAAAACAAAACACTGATCGATCGACTGATCAACTGTTCGACCGACTGATTTCAAGCAATTGGTCTACTGGTCAACTGTAATAGTAGTTGCTGTAAAAATAGCCTTCTGCCAAGTTGATTGGTTGATTTTTCAGTCAACTAAAAATAGACACAGCTGATACTTGAATTTGCTGAAAAGTTAATTTTCTAAATTCGATTTAAAATAGTAAAACAATTCTAAAAATAGTAAAACTTAGGAAAATATTTATACCTATAAAAATAGATATGTTAAAAGAGGAATTTCTAAAATAGCATTTCCCATTTGAAAAAACTCATTATTTTTCAAAACGTATGAAAACGTTAAATATGATTTCATAGATTAACAAAATCGTCAAAAAGACAAAATCGTTGAATACTTGATTTTGATGAAATCATTTCAAACAAGTTTTGAGATACTTTTAAATGGATCAATAGACTTCAGAATAGATGTAAAATAGTATAATTAAGTCTATAATCTGAAAACACATTATTTTCCCAAAAAGACATATAATGCAATAAATCGAAATAATGTGTATGTGTATGGTTTGAGCTCTAAGTATAAACACATAAAGTAAAACACCTAAACTAACAAACACTATACCCAAGCTGATAATCTTCATGAAGCTTGATCTTGGTAGTAAGGATGAAGCGCGATCGTATGTCTTTGACTTGAATGGCGATGACTTCATTCCAATTTCCAATAGGATGTCATCGTTAAAGTACAATTCCATCCAACGTCCAACAGAGGATGTTTGTGTAGGATACCTAGCGATCAAATGCAAATACTCAAAAATGATATTAGGAATTGTTTGTTAATCATCAAAACCATATTAGACAATAGGCTCATAAACATGAGACTTAACATAGGAGGCCCCTTTCGCAGTTCATGTGACATCCCCACTTTAGTCCGACATGGACTAGTATGAAAAAATGTTAGTGTCATAAATAAAGAAGCCCAAGGACAAAGAACAACTAGTGTTAGTATTTTGACAGTGGACTTTAGCCAACATTGAGTTGCTCTTAGTGGATCTAACGGCTTGCACGCACCAACGGGCCCGTGGCCCCGAGGCGTGATAGTTCAGACCTGGGAGAATAGCACAAATATAACAATGTTATAATTAGAAATTAGAGATAGGCATTGCCATGAACACAATTCAACCTGTGGCTTTTTGAGCCAATGCATCAAGCCCCCAACCACTAAGCCATGCATGCAGGGGTGGGGTTGTAGGGTCGAAAAATATACGATTGATTCTTATTTTAAGAATGTGTTCTATCACTTGGTAAGAATCCCTTACAATCGCTCTCTATAGAGTACAGAGGAAGAGAAGGTTAATTTGAATTCTTTTTTGTTTAGCGTGGGCTCTGTGTGGCAAAAGGATGCCTTACTCGATGCTTAAGTAGAGCTTGCTTCTAGTTGACGATCAGATCAAGATTGCGAAGGTTTTTGGAGATGGCTTAGGCTGCAAGAACCGAGATTCGGGTCTTAGGCTTGTGGGCAAAAGCTCTACTTGGATTCCTCTATGATCCAAAAGTCGTTTTTTCATAGCTGCTCGTGACTATTTATAAGCCCTTAGCACATAACTGGCGTGCTGAAGTCGTGGGTAGAGAGGCGTAACTGCCTCCTGCAATTTAGCCCACGTGGGCTGACTGGGTCTTTAAAACCACTACAGCTGAACTTCGTGAGGAGGACGAGCCTCGCTGCATGGCGAGGTTCGTTAGAGAGGTTCATTAGATTAGACTAGCCTTAATGCGCAGTAAGGTTCATCTGGTAAGGCAGGTTGCGCAGAATAGCAAGCTTCTTCTGACAAATTTTTGTCTTCACTGACTAACTTCGTCTGACGAGCTTCGTCTTCACTAACGAACTTCATCTTGAATAGTTGAATCTAACTACGTAGCAAGACTTGTGGACTCGAATCTAACTACGTAGCAAGACTTGTGGACTCCTTATGACGAGCTTCGCCTTCACTGAAGAGCTTTGTAATCTGATGAACTTTGATTCTTGTTTCCAATGACGAGCTTCAAACTTCGTATCTAACATTGAGCTTCGAAGCTTCTAGATTAGCTTTGTCCTCAGTGGAGTGTTTTGGATTGAGTCTCGTCTTCAATGATGAGGTTTGTCTTCAATGACGAGGTTTGTTGGCTGAGACAAGGTTCGTCTGCGTGAGCCTCGACCCTCATTTGCTTCTTGGCATTTTTTAGTGTCTACAGGGGTGGAGGGTGGGGGGTTAATTACGAAAGGTAAATAGACTTGCATTTGTAGAAAAAAATTACAACAAATGCTATGACGAATATGGTGGGAGAAAAATATGCAAGCTTCACAGAAGAAAATTAAAAATAAAAATAATTCCACCTTATTAAACTATCTACACCAAATTTCTCCATATGTCAATTTTTTTGTAATTTTTGCCTAATTATTCTTCAACCAAACACCAAACTTGCATTTGAAATACATTTCCTACAACATAACTGTAGCTATCTAAACATCGTATTTAAAGTTAATTTTCAGCAACAAATGATGCATGTAATATTTGTTGCTACAACATTTACTGCAATTTATTTTAGCAGCAAACCAAACAATCCATTAATTCTTTTAAAGTTTATCATCTACCAAAAATATTATTTGGGTAAATTACATCAAACCCCTCAAGAACTTTCAACATTTTGGAGTAAATCCACAATAACTTTCAAATTGCATTGAACCCCTAATGATTTTCATAAAAACCCCCCCAATATATTTTGGGTAAATTACACTAAACCCCCAATACCTTTTAAAATGCATGTTTATGTTATTTTTTGGTTGTAAGTTATGGGGGTTATCTGTAAAATGAGAAGAGTAATTAAGGACGTTTAGCAATTCTAAAAGATTAGTGGAGGTTTAGTATAATTTTGAAAGTTCTTGGGGGTTTAGTGTAATTTACCATTTAGGAAAAAACATTTCAAAAATTAAGTTGAACATATGAGACGTTATACGGATTGTCATATAAAATACCCAAGAGGGTAAGTCAGTAAAATTAATTAATTGCAGTAGTAAATAGCGTTTATTCTACTTAGCTCATATAGGGGGTGTTTGTTTCAAATCCCAAAATTTATGGATATAGATTTCACCATAGAATTTAAAATCCATAAATTTTTTTTGTGAGTTTTGGGATCTCTAAAATTTTATTTGTTTCATCAATATTTTAGGATTTGGAATACTATAATTTGTAATATTTTGCTTGTTTCATCAATATTTTAGAATTTGGAATACTATAATTTGTAATTTATACGTATAATTTATTTTATGATATTTATTATATATTATTATGCAATATCACATACTATATTATATAATCGTACAAAATATATATTATAATATTATATAATATTTTAATAACATATATTATTATATAATATATTATATTAAATGTAGTTGATATTTTATTGTAGCAATTATATTATAGTGTACTATATTAAACCAATATAATAATAAAAACAACCGACATGTCAAGATCCAAATTCGCCGACAGCTGGGCTGGGTACGATGATGGGCGAGAGAGGGAAAAAAACCTTCTGGATGGATCGGGAAAAGTGACCTCCGGCTCAGCCCCCACGACTTCCTTCCCTTCGCGTAGCTCAGGCGATGGAATCCCTGTAGCTGCATAGCTACAGCCCGATGGAATCCCTTTTTTTTCCCAGAATGAATTCGCCCGACCACGAGGAATCCTGCCCTCCTGTCTTTCTTTCTCATTGGACCACTGGCTGGGACGCCCCTATGAATTCAATGATTTAAGGTAAGGGCCCCGGGGGAAAACTTCCCCAAGAAAGCCTACTGGTTGGTCTGGTTGTCCCCCCGGCGGTGGCCGGGCGGGCCTCGGTTCAATCTTGCCGATTCCACCTAGACATGGCTCAATAGAAGGGGTAAGGTTAAGGTCGACGTGTTCTTAAAACAAACAAAACTCTCAGTCCACTTCGGAGCACGGTCTTCCGTTAGGTCCTTTACGGGCGACGAAAGCCTCTTGGCTATACTCTACTGTCCGCCGGAGGCGGTTCTTTCCTTTTGGCTCGGCGGAGCTGGGTTCCATTGCACTCTGTAGGAAATGCATAGGAAGTCCACGCAGCAAACCGAGACCCTGCGTGCGCCGTACCGCCGACGAATAATAGGTACCCCCACCCCAGGCAGAGTTTGTGAGCCGTGTAATAGGCGACCATTTCGCGCGGTTCGGGGGGCACTTGAGTAAGCCGCCGGCGCCCGGCTGCGTCTTTACCCCTATCCAATTTTTGGGCCAATTCCCCCTTCGTACTACCAAAAAATGAGATTCTTGCCGAATCCGAGTTTGCTGCTCCAACCATTACAAAACTCATACCTATTCTGTTTAGTACTTCAGGTGCTTCTCTAGCGTATAATGTAAATCCCGTAGCGGATCAATTCCAACGAGCCCTTCAAACTAGTACTTTTTGTAATCGACTCTATTGCTTCTTCAATAAACGCTGGTTCTTCGATCAAGTTTTGAATGACTTTCTAGTCAGATCGTTCCTGCGTTTCGGATATTCAGTCTCATTCGAAGCTTTAGACAAGGGTGCTATTGAGATATTGGGCCCTTATGGTATCTCGTACACATTCCGACGATTGGCCGAGCGAATAAGTCAACTTCAAAGTGGATCTGTTGTGCGAAGAATGCGTTATGAACCGTGGCCGCCTGCCTGGTGGGGGCGGCTCCTCCGTTGTGGGTAAACGGGAAACCCGACTCTACGAACCCGAGGAAAGGCTGCACAGCTTCCGTAGGGGCGTTAAGACCGGAGCTTTTTGTAGTGCTAGCAGGAAT
>NC_033794.1:75031944-75065097 GCF_001876935.1 Asparagus officinalis | reverse complement strand
ATTTCAAAAAGGACTTTCCAAATGAAAAATATCATTATTTTACAAAATAGTCCAAAACATGAAAATATGAGATACTTGAATTTTGATGTTTTGACATAAACAAACTTTTTAAAACTTTGTGAAATGTTTTTATAGACTTAGTAAAACATGTATAAATTGATATTGAAGTCTATAAACTAATAAGACAATATTTTCACAAAATTACATATTCTATGCAATAAGTACTAAAACACAATAGAGTATGTAATATCATAAAAACCAAAACACATGTATGTATATATAACTATATATATGCATAGAGACCAAAACTTGTGTATATATATATAACTATATATATATGAAGAAACCAATAAAATGTGTGTGTATATTATACTATATATATATATACGAAGAAACCAATAAATGTGTGTGTGTATATGATATTGAGCTTAGAGTATCTAACACACATAATATAAAACCTAAACTAAATATACCAAAGCTTGATCTTGATCTTCAATAGGCTTGACTTGATATATTTGCGGATGAAGCTTGAACTTGATATCTTGAACTTTGAATAGCAAGGCTTCACCGACATTCCGCCAACCTCCTTTGGATATGATCGTTGAAGCTCTATTCCATCCATCCTCCAACAACGTTGTTTGTCTATAATAAATAAGAAAACACAAATACTAGACAAACAACATTAGTAGTAAATTGTTTGTAAATCATCATCAAAACAAGAAGGCCAACATGTATGAAAGGAAATGAACAACCAATGTATAATATATCATGCATATAAACAAGAAAGAATATACTCATAATATTTCTCCCCCTTTGACAACATCAAAAAGGGGACAAAAAAATTAAGAGAGCGAAAGCTCCCCCTACAAATAAGCATGGGTGAGTATGAAGCAAGTATAGGGATTGCTCCCCCTATCAAAATACCATATAAAATATAAGCAATAAAAGATCATGGCAAACATATGAGCAAGCATAAAAAATATGCTAAGAATCACTCACATTCAAGAGATAATGAGAACATAAATAAATATATCAAGATGAACATATTGTCTCATATCAAAAACATAAAAACCATGTATAAAAAAGATTTATGAAATCACAAGAAGGAAGACATGAGAATCATGAAAAAAGTTTTCAAATGAAAACAAATCAACCAATGAAATCATAAATCAAAGTTTAAATCCAAAAACGATGTTTGATCAATCAAGAAAATTTTCTTTGTGGGATTTGATCAAACCACATATGGAATACATTATAAGGCACGAATAAATGATCCATAAGCGCAAACACATAAATATCATCATATAAGTGAAATATAATGAATTCAAAGTAATACTTCAAAACAAAATCTTTAATAAAAGAATTTTAAGAGAGGCAACAATATATCAAGCTCTTAAGCTTGTTCTAAGCCATATAATCATTCTTGCATCCGGTAAACATGATTTGGGAATAAACACCCAATAAATCCGGAGGGTTATATAAATACAAACCTCTCATCAAAATCAAAGCTAGGAATTATGAAAACAAAAGAATTTGACCAATAAAAAGAATTGTTTTCATAAAAGATTAAAATACATTTTTCAAAACCAAGAAAAAGAAAATAAAAACTTCTAAAGTTCTTGGTTTAAAAAATTAAATTTATTTTGGTACCCAAGAACTCTTGGTACCAAAAGATTTAGGGACATGACCCCTATCATTCAACATTTGGGCACCGGGTCCGGTCATAGCAATAATTTTGTAAATGACCCATTCGATTGCAATAAGTACAATGAAGAGGATGCATTTGGTTATGTTGACCATGTGGATGTGCACGAGGAACATTTGCAAGTAAAGATGGTCTTTTAAGATTATTTTGCAAATGAGAAACATCATTAAACAAAGGTGGTCTTTTCGGAGCAATTTGCAAATTTGGAGTATTTTGCAAATCAAAACAAAATTTAGCAAGATGTCCAAACCTACCACAAGCCTCACATTTAAAAACATGTGGTCTACTAGATACATTTGACAAACGTGATTTCCTTTTCAAATCAAAACAATATTCGGCCGAATGACCAAAACGACCACAAAACTCACATTTGTACATATGGGCATGTTTATGATGATCTATACGTGTGTGTACATGTGAGTGTGATGATGAAGCTTGATGGGATGCACAAACATGATTAATCTTGATGGGTTTTTGTGCATTATAACAAAATCTAGCAAGGTGGCCTTTACAACCGCAATTAGTGCATTTATAGACTTTGTTATACATGTGTGCATAATGTGTAGGTTTCTTAGAAGAGTTTGCATTAGACTTTGCACACAAGTCCATAAGCTTATTATGATTATCAATGCATGTGTTTAAGGTTGAATCTAAACAAGATATGCGGTTTTTCACATGATTCAACTCATCATTAGATACAACATCATTGATAATAGAAGTAGAGCATGCATGGTTATTCTTAAAAGAATCAAATTCATTTCTAATGCATTCTACTTCTAGCATGGCATTATTTCCATGAGTTAAGCTAGAAATAGATGAGATCAATTTCTCATTTTCCAAATTTAACATATCATTGTTTTCTTTAAGCATTATATTTTCATTTTCAATGATGTCAAATTTGGACACTAGCTTCTCATGATCGGATTTCAATTCTACATGCTTGCTTTTAAGATCAATGAAATTATTTTGTAATTTTGTATAGGCATGCAATAATTTCTCATATGCACAAGCGAGTTCATTGATGGATATATCACTATCGGATTCCGAATCGCTTACCACACTAGGGCTATCGCCTAGTGGCCGTGTGCATGATGATGCTCCACACTCACTTGAAGAACAATCCTCCAAACTATGTCGGATTTCCTCCAAGTTGCCTTGATGTGCTTCTATGAATTTCCATAAATTGTAAGCACTATTAAAATGAACAAATTTGTTAGAAAATGATGAGTCAAAGGCATTAAGCAAATATTCTAACAAAAGCTTGTTCATATTAAACATTTTATTATCATGATCGCTCCACTAGGATTTCTCCAATGTGGGCACAATATAAGCACAATCAATAATTTTCCATAAGTCGATATTTCTAGATTCAATAAATAATTTAAATCTAGAAGCCCATTGAGCATAGGGAAAATTAATGAATTTAGGAGCAACATTTGTATTCCACTTGGATTTCTCCAAAGTGGGCACAATATAAGCATCATCTATAATTTCCCATAAATCAAAGTGTTTAGATTGAACAAAAAGTTTAAATCTAACACACCATTGGGCATAGGGGAAATTATCTAATCTAGGAGTAATATTAATGGCATAACCTAAACCATGCATATCCATAATATAAAAGGCAAGCAAGATACAAATAAAGCTCAAAATTAGATTAGCACAATAAGCTAACTTGGATCTTTAACTCAAGGCGATTAGACCTTAAATCAAAGAGCACCAAGCTCTGATACCAATTGTTAGACCCTAGAGGGGGGGTGATTAGGGTCTTATGCTAATCTAATCCGATTTTATGCCAATTAAAACTTAATTAATAAGTTATCCTAGCAAGTATGAAATACAACAATGTATATGAGCTAGGATAAGCAATATGAACAACAAGATATATCCTAACAAAGAGATATAGGCAATGTATGTGCAAGGATATATAAACTCAAGGGTAAACAATCTAAACTAGATAGTGGGCAATATAATCAACAAGCAATATACAAAGGCGATATAAGATAAGAACATAAAATTAAGTGCGCCAATGCAATCACAAACAAACAATATGATTACGGAGTTCGGTCCCCACGACCTACGTCTCCGCTCCTCACCTCGAGGAGATCTCCACTATCACAACCGGGTTTTCTACGTTCACCCGAACAACGTTTACACCTCACAATACAATCACTATGTAATCACACCTCACACACTAAGTGTTGGTCCTAGCCCGTGTCCTCCTCCTCAAGTGCTCGGTTACAACCTCTCCCTAGGCACGTCAACCGACGCCACTCCTCTTGGATTCGACCCCGTCTCTCACCACACACTTCTCTCGGTGTACAAGTGTATTACAAGTGAATCCTCACAATAAAGCACAATTATGACAAATGATTGTTCTCAAAATAAGGTGAGAACTCAATTAAGCTCACTCTCAATGTCACAAACCCACAACCCTAAATTATACTATGAATGTAAATACAATAAGCTCAATAGGTTGTGTGTGAACAAAGAGTATCAATAAAACAATTAAACTAAACTCAATATGAAATCTAGCTTATGAAATTATAATCAAAATAATAAGTTGCTAGATGAGTTTAGAAACACTTCTCTAAAGATGACAAGAGATTGGGAGAAGAGTGGATGCTCAAACACCAAATGATGATCTCAACTAGCTCTTGTGAAATTGAATTCACAAACTCAAACCCTCAATTGCTTAAAAGCTTCTTAAACCAAACTTAAATAAACACTAAACAAGTTTAAACCCTTGTTAAACTATTTTAAAACATTCTCTTGGTTGTTGGGAGATGTAAATGCAATGGGGTATTTATAACAACCCAAGACATCAGCCAAAACCCTAAGAAAATGACAAAAACAGCCCCAGCAAACAGCTCAGGAAATAGCCGTTGGGAAAGCAACGGTAATATGGGCGGTC
Organism: Asparagus officinalis; assembly: GCF_001876935.1. Taxonomy (NCBI): domain Eukaryota; kingdom Viridiplantae; phylum Streptophyta; class Magnoliopsida; order Asparagales; family Asparagaceae; genus Asparagus; species Asparagus officinalis. The sequence continues at coordinate 75,060,478 of NC_033794.1, read as the reverse complement.
GACCGGAAATTCTATCGGTCGACCGACGGAGAGCAAAAACCCGAAGAAACAATCTGGACCATCGTCGGTCGACCAATGGAGCTTTCGGTCGACCGGACCGGTCGACCGACAGACTCTCTGTCGCCCAGTAAGCATATGAACTCAGGTTCGGTCGACCGGTTCGGTCGACCGAAAACTGACATATATAAAAAATAGGTTTTTGACACATTTAAACAATTTGTAAAATATTCATTTGACTTGTGAAAATTATGAAACTTTGGGAAATGTATATAAACATGTAAATGAACATGTTACAAAAAGAATTTTCCAAATTGCATTTCTCATTTGTGAAAAATCATCATTTTGCAAAATAGTTCAAAACACGAAAATGTAAACATGTGAAATTTGATATTTTGGCTAAACCATGTTTTGAAACTTTGCACAATAATTATATAGACTTAATAAAATATCTATATGATTATTGTTAAGTCCAAAACTAAGAATATAATATTTTTTCAAATACAATAGAAAATAAAACATATGAGTATGTATATGAAAATATATTTGTTTCATATCTAAGTAGATAAACCAAATCACAATAATAAATATGAAACATGTAATTTCATATTTATAGACATAAAAATCAAAACTTGTGTTGTATATATATATATGACTACATATATATACAAGGAAACCAATAAAATGTGTGTGTATAGATAATTGAGCTTAGAGTACTTAACACACATAAAATAAAACCTAAACTACATTACCCAAGCAATCTTGATCTTCAATTAAGCTTGACTTGGTACACGTTGCGGATGAAGCTTGAACTTGATCTTTAACTTGAATTGTTGTATAGGCTTCAATCCGACATTCCGCCAACCTCCTTTGGTATGATCGTTATGGCGCAATCCATCCATCCTCCAACTACGTTGTTTGTCTACAAAACATAGGACGTTATCTTACAAATAAGTCTGGGACTATTATAGCCTCTCAACCAAAATTCTTTTAAAAAACTAGCCGCTTACGCAAAAGCATGATCAATCGGCTTGTTGAATATATCAGTCGACTTGATCAAACTTAGCTGTTTTGGCTCAACTGGGGTTGTTCGGATCAGTCGACTATCATAGACTAATCTTGAAGGAAAAACAAAACACGATCGATCGACTGATCAACTGTTCGACCAACTGATTCAAGCAATTGTCTACTGGTCAACAGTAATAGTATTGCTGTAAAAATAGCCTTCTGCCAAGTTGATTTGGTTGATTTTTCAGTCAACTAAATAAGACACATGCTGATACTTGAATTTGCTGAAACGTTTATTTTCTAATTCGATTTTTAAAATAGTAAAACATTCTAAAAATAGTAAAACTTAGGAACGAAAATATTTATACCTATAAAAATAGATATTGTTAAAAGATGGAATTTCTATAAAATAGCATTTCCCCATTTGAAAAAACTCATTATTTTCAAAACGCTATGAAACGTTAATATATTCATAGATTAACAAATCGTCAAAAAGACAAAAATCGTGAATACTTGATTTTGATGAAATCATTTTCAAACAAGTTTTGAGATACTTTTAAAATGGATCAATAACTTCAGATAGTATGTAAAATAGTTATAATTAAGTCTATTAATCTGCAAAAACACATTATTTTCCAAAAATGACATATAATGCAATAATCGCAAATAATGTGTAGGTGTATGGTTGTGAGCTCTTAAGTATAAACACATAAAGTTAAAACACCTAAACTAACAAACACTATAACCCAAGCTGATAATCTTCATGAAGCTTGATCTTAGGTAGTAAGGATGAAGCGCGATCGTATGTCTTTGACTTGAATGGGCGATGACTTCATTTCCGAATTCCAATTAGCGATGTCATCGTTAAAGCTACAATTCCATCCAACGGTCCAACAGAGGTATGTTTGTGTAGGGATACCTAGCGATCAAATTGCAAATACTCAAAAATGATATTAGAATTGTCTTGTTAATCATCAAAACCATATTAAGACAATAGGCTCATAAACATGAGACTTAACAGTAGGAGGCCCTTTCGCAGCTTCACTGTGACATCCCCACTCTTTAGTCCGACCATTAGACTAGTTATTGAAAAAATGTTAGTGTCATAAATAAAGAGCCCAAGTACAAAGAACAACTAGTGTTAGTTATTTGACAGTGGACTTTAGCAACATGCAGTTGCTCTTAGTGATCTAACGTCTTGCACGCGACCAACGGGCCCTTGGCCCCGAGGCGTGATAGTTCAGGACCTGGGAGAAGCCACAAATATAACAATGTTATAATTAGAAATTAGAGATAGGCATTTGCATGAACACAATTCAACCTGGGCGATTTTTGCAGCCCAATGCATCAAGCCCCAAAACACTAGCCATGCATGCAGGGGTGGGGTTGCTTAGGGTCGAAAATATACGATTGATTCTTATTTTTACAGAATGTGTTCTATCACTTGGTAAGAATCTTACAATCGCTCTCTATAAGAGTTACATGCAGCCGAAGAGAAGGGTTAATTGAATTTCTTTTTTGTTTAGCGTTGCGCGGCTCTGTGTTGGCAAAAGGTATGCCGTACTGATGCCTTAAGTAGAGCCTTGCTTCTAGTTGACGATCAGATCAAGATTGCCGAAGGTTTTTGGAGATGGCTTAGGCCCTGCCCAAGAACCGAGGATTCGGGTCTTAGGCTTGTGGGGCAAAAAGCTCTACTTGGATTCCTCATATTGATCCAAAAGTCGTTTTTTTCATAGCTGCTCGTGACTATTTATAAGCCCTAGCACATAACTGGTACGTGTGCCGTTCGTCTGATGTCGGGGGTTAGGAGAGGCGTATACTGCCTCTGCAATTTAGCCCACGTGGCTGACTGGGTCTTTAAAACATACAGCTGAACTTCGTGAGGAGGACGGAGCCTCGCCTGCATGGCGAGGCTTCGTTAGGAGAGGTTTCATTTAGATTAGACTAGCCCTTAATGCGCAAGTAAGGTTCATCTGCTGTAAGGCCAGGTTTGCGCAGGAATAAGCAAGCTTCTTCTGACAAATTTTTGTGTCTTCACTGACTTACTTCGTCTGACGAGCTTCTGTCTTCACTAATGGAACTTCATCTTGAATAGTTGAATCTAAACTACGTACAGACTTTGGACTCGAATCTAACTACGTAGCAAGACTTTTGTGGACTCCTTATGACGCGGGCAGCTTCGCCCTTCACTGAAGAGCTTTGTAATCCTGATGAACTTTGATTCTTCGTTTCCAATGACGAGCTTCAAAGCTTCGTATCTAACATTGAGCTTCGAAGCTTACTAGCATTAGCTTTGTCTTCAGTGGACTAAGTGTTTTGCGATTGCAGTCTCGTCTTCAATGATGGAGGCTTTGTCATTAATGAACAGAGGTTTGTTGGCTGAGACAAGGTTCGTTCTGCGTGAGCCTCGCACCCTCGAATTTGCTTCTTGGCATTTTTTTAGTGTCTACCAGCGGCGTGGAGCGGGGGTTAATTACGAAAGGTAAATAGACTATGCATTTCTTTCTGTATTGCTAGAAATTACAACAAATTGCTATGACGATATTGGTTGGTGAGAAAAATATGCTAAGCCTTCACAGAAGAAAATTAAAAATAAAAATAATCCACCTTATTAAAACTATCTACACCAAATTTCCTCCAATATGTCAATTTTTTTGTATAATTTTTGCCTAATTATCTTCAAACCAAACACCAAACTTGCCATTTGAAATACATTTCCTACAACAAACTTGTAGCTATATAAACATCGTGATTTAAAGTTAATTTTCAGTCAACAAATATGATGCATGTAATATTTGTTGACTAAAATTTACTGCAATTATTTAGCAGCCAACAAACAATCCATTAATTCTTTTAAAGTTTATCATCTACCAAAATATTATTTGGGCGTATATAATTATCATCAACCCCTCAAGCAACTTTCAACATTTTGGCAGCTAAATTTCCACAATACTTTCAAATTTGCATTTGAACCCCTAATGATTTCATAAAAACCCCCAATATATTTGGCGTAAATTTACACTAAACCCCAATACCTTTTTTTAAAATGGCATGTTATGTTATTTTTTTGCGTTGTAAAGTTATGGGGTTATCTGTAAAATGAGAGAAGAGTAATAAGGACGGTTAGCAATTCTAAAAGATTAGTGGAGGTTTAGTATAATTTTTGAAAGTTCTGCGGGCGCTTAGTGCTAATTACCATTTAGCGAAAAAACATTCCAAAAATTAGTTGAACATTGAGGACGTTATACGGATTGTCATATAAAAATACCCAAGGAGCGGTAAGTCAGCTAAATTAATTTAATTGCAGTAGTAAATTAGCGTTTATTCTACTTAGCTCATATAGGGGCGTGTTTGTTTTCAGAATCCCAAAATTTATGGATATAGATTTCACCATAGATATTTAAAATCCATAAATTTTTTTTCGTGCAGTTTTGGATCTCCTAAAATTTTTTCTTATTTGTCTTCATCAATATTTTAGTGATTTGGAATACTATAATTTGCTAATATTTTGCTTGTTTCATCAATATTTTAGCAATGGAATCACTATAATTTTGTAATTTATACCTTAAATTATTTTATGATATTTTATTATAATATTATTATGCAATCATCACATACTATATTATTATAATTCAGTAACAAATATATATTATAATATTATATAATATTTAATAACATATATTATTATATAATATATTATATTTTAATCTTATAATAGATATTTTTTTATTTATTTATTATATGTGTATTATATTTAAACCAATATATAATATTAAACTAATATAACAATATTTATATATATATATATATATTATTGTTAATATAATATAATACTTATCAGTTTTGAAAAATATTAATATATTATTACTATTAAAATGATTACTTTTAATATACTATTATTATAATTATCATGTAATGATTATAATATAAAAATATATATGTATATTTATAATATATAAATATATAAAATTTATATATATATATAATAATATATATTATATATATAATATATATATATAATAATATATATATATATAATATTATATATAATAATATAATATATATATATACTATATTATATATATATATATATAGTATAATATATATATTAAAATATAAATAATTTATAATGTATATATATATTATATATAATATATATAATATATATAAATTATATATATATGATAATACTATATATAATATATAATATTATATATATAATGCACCCTACCTAGTAATTATACTACAACATTTACTACAGCATGGACAGTGATTCTTGTAATAATATATATTATATATATACATATATTAATATTATATATAATATATGTATATAATGCTACAGTAATTTACTGCAGCATTTACTACAGCATGAACAGTGATTCTTGGGTCCTTCTATGCGGAATAGATGTATTATATTAAATATTATATTATTATAATTTTATATATAATATATTAATCTTATATTATATTAATTATTATATAGTATAGCATGCTAATATAATATAATATAATAGTTTTTTTTTCTAATTTGGGTGTTCAATATCCAACCTAAATCCTCTCTCAATGTTAGGATTTCAAAAATTCTAAAATATAATAGTTTTTTTATAATTTGGGGATTGAATATCCCAAAATTGGTTTTGAAACAAACATGGTTTATGGAATTCTAAAACCCAAAAAACTTGTAATCCTTGGTTTTGAAACAAACATGGTTTATGGAATTCTAAAACCCAAAAAACTTGTAATCCACCTTATATCCCCCAAAAAAGTTGAAACAAAAGAGAGGATCTCACAAATCCTAAAAATATATTATTTTTTTATAATTTAGGGATTCAAAATCCCAAAATTAATTTTGAAACAAACAAAGTTTATAGAATACCAAAACTCAAAAAAAAAAAAAACACTTTTCACATCCCAAAATTTGAAATCCACCCTATATACCAAAAAAAAGCGAAACAAATACCCCCTTAAAGTGCATGTACTATTTTGACTATTGGAAGTGCTATTAAAAAAGTACAGGTATAATTAATTAGTGACTAGTCCTTGCTCTTCAAAAAAACCCTCCTAATCTAACTTATTTTTTAGTGGCTTACCAGCCAGGCAGCCATATAGCTTGACCAAATAAAGGTCAACTTTACCCCCTCAACATCTAAGATAATTTCAAGGTCTCTTCAATATTTACATTTAGCATCATGTCTTTTTTGGTTATTTCAACAACAATGATAGATTATAATCCACTCATTTGCCAAACAATCTCCTACTAAAAGCAGCTTATAATCTAGTTTTTTTATGAAATATTTCAACTTATAATCCGCTTGGCTTATAATTCATTTATGGATTATAAGCCAAACTCTCAAACATGCCCTAAACCTATGCATAAATAAAAGATCCAGAAAAGATTCTACCATTATGATGAAGACAATATAAGAGATTTTATATGTACATGCATTTCTAAATTTTTGTGGTCTGTATTATAACCACTCTTAAAATCTTTTTATCTTTAGAGAAGAGATTCACAAGTCCTCTCTATACAAAACAATTTATGAATGAGAAACTTTGATATATGATGTAAGGTTTATGCTTTAAATTGCAAGTATCTAGAATTCAATGAATGATATGATTTATATCGAATAAAGACTGACTATAGATGGACTTAATTAGGAGTAAAATATCATTAGGAATGAATCACAACAACATAAAAGTTGATTAGAATATTTTTGTAAATTAAATATCCCTAATTGAAATTTAATTACAAAAGTGACTCAGTTTATATTTAATTATGAAAAATGGACCAACTTCTTTAAATTGGTCTTTTTTTTAAATCTACCTATTAAATATTCGGATTGGAATTCCATGATACTCTTTACATGCAAAAGACACTCGAGGATCGCCAATTCTTTGTATTTAAGGGATTAATTTTTTTAAAAAAATCAGCCACCTTCTTAAAAGTTGGTAGTTTTTTGTAATTATATTGTAGAGTTGAGTGAATTTTATAATTAGATTTTAAAAATGAAAAATATCTTTTTAATTTTCCTGTGCTTTAAATGAGAATGAAGAGGATCAAAACTCAAAATATACCCCAAAGTTTTGGAGGGCTTGTTAATGATTAATTTCCACCGTTGTATTGCAACATGTTGCTATGCTATCTTGTACCTGTGACGAGAAAACCGGCATTCGAATGCGCATGTGGCCTTTCCTTTTGCATTTATATGCGTGCTGCCCTGTATGTATGGGTCCCATTACATCTTTGCATACATATTAATGTATGGTGCTAGCATGGATAAATTTTCAAAACCAACCCCTCTCAACATTTAATCCCAAAAACCGACCGTTTTTGCACTTAATTTCAAAAAACGATCAGGTTTCAGCCTTGACGCTGAAACCAGGTCGGTTTTTGAAAAAAAATTCCGAAACTTCACGAGAATTGAACTCCCGTGAAGTTTAGCAGATTTTTAACAATCTACTAAAACTTCACGGGAGTTCAACTCCCATGAATTTTTTATTGTTGAACAAACTTCACTGGAGTTGAACTCCCGTGAAGTTGTATTTGTTGAACAAACTTCACGGGAGTTCAACTCCCGTAAAGTTTGTAACATGTCAAAAACTCCACGGGAGTTGAACTCCCGTGGAGTTTCAGTCCATTTTCCAGAGAGCCAACTCTCGAAAATTTTTTGACTGCAACTCCATGGGAGTTCAACTCCCCGTGGAGTTGTAGACGCCTATTTAAGGCCCAGCCCCGTGAAATCATCACCCAACCCGCACCCCTCCTCACCCGTTCCCAAACTAAAAACCCTAACCCTCTCTTCACCGTTCCCCATCACCACCAACTCCGTCGTCGCCAGTCCCCACTGCCGTTTGTCGAAGTCCCCGTACCGGCAGTCATCATCCTCACCGAAGTCATCATCCTCTCTCACCCGTTCCCAAACTGAAACCCTCACCCTCTCTTCACCGTTCCCCACCGCCACCAACTCTACCGTCGTCGGTCCCCACCGCCGTCACCGAAGTCCCCGCCGCCGGCGGTCATCATCCTCACCGGAGTAGATCGTTCTCGCCGCCGTCATCGCCGTGGATCACCAAAAATTAGAAAAAATTTAAGGTAAAATCTTTTTTAAAAAATTCCTCCTAAATTCTTATATATTCTCACTATATCATGATGATTACTTGGAAAAATTAGATTTTATAAATTACTTGTGAATTATTTAGGAATATTATGAAGAAAATTTAAATAATTTTGTGTATTTAGAGGGAAAATTATCAAAAAATGTAAATGTTAGTGTTACTACATATGTTTGATATTGATATATGAATTTAGTTAAAATTATGGGTTTCTAAAATTGATAATATAGGATTTAATGGTAAGTAACATTTTTTTAAAGTTTTTTTGTGTAATATTAATCGTGGATTTTTTACTCTTCAGAGGTAATGATGAACGATCAAATCATAATTCTTTGTTCATATGATGAGAAGATTAACTATCTCAAAAATAATATGCTCGTTTATGAAGGAGGTGTGACGAGACCGTTGTTTATAACAAAATCGTGTACTTTCGATGAATTGGTTAATGAATTACACAAACGGTGTGACGAGACCGTTGTTTATAACAAAATCGTGTACTTTCGATGAATTGGTTAATGAATTACACAAACTTACATTAACCATAACAAAATCGTGTACTTTCGATGAATTGGTTAATGAATTACACAAACTTACATTAACCAACTCACGTGATTATCACCTCAATGTTATTTACAATTATCCTGTTGTGGGGAACAGAATAAGCGGTATTCAAATATCAAGTGACTATGATATGGGTCTTATTGGAGTGTTACACTACGAGGAGCGTTCGGTCGAATTGTTTATTGAAAAACATCATACGAATTTGGGCAAATCGTTGAAAAATAACGGAATATACTCACGTATGTTGGAGGACCTTGAAGTTGACTCTGTCGTCTTTTTATCTCCGCAATAGGATGAAGGTTGGACACAATCACAATACATGAGCGGTCATTCGATGGTGGGCACTTCAAATGCTTTCGATACTAACACGACCCATCAATAAGATAATGCAAGTGTCAAATCCGAGAATGATGTGAAGAGGACGGTTTACAAATTAATAGCATGATGATGATAGATCGTGATAAAGGGGACAACCAACACATTGATGGATATTATACTAATAATGAGTATGTTGTCTTAGAGGATCCGCCGCCCGATAAACTCTAAGGAGAATAATGGATTGATAACTCCATGATGGAAAGTATTGCTATTGGCACTAATAACGGTGATGCTACACAGGGCGATGACTTCTCATTCATGAAGGGAGATCTTTTTAAAAGTAAGGAGAAATTGATTCATACGCTTCGCTCGTATGTCATTACCAAAAATGTCAAGTTTAGGCTACCAAAAAATAACACAACAAGCTATAATATGGTTTGTTTTTATCACAAAGATGGTGAAGACGAAGATAATAGTGGACACCACAACGGCAATGTGAAATGTCCTTGGAAGCTTAATTCACGTTCGGGTGTAAGAGTAGGTGGACATTTCAAAATCACGGCATACAACGGGCTCCACACATATAACAATCCTCGATTGGAGATGAATAACAAGCATGCGTCCTCTTCTTTTATATTGATTGATTTTACCACATCTAAGGTAGGATCTTGATCTAAGGCCGAAAGATATTCGTCTTTTATTGCATAAAGCGACCAACTTAGATGTATCATACAATAAGTGTTGGAATGCTAGGAGAAAAACGATGATAAAAATATTCGGGGATTGGGACAAATCTTATGAGATATTACCACATTATCTTGAAGCACTCAAAAGAGAAAATCCTGGGACTGTCTATGAAGTTTCATCAGGCCCTGTTGATGGCAGAGAACGACGGTTCAAAGGTGTATTTTGGGCATTTGGCCCTTGTATTGAGGGTTTCCAATATTGACGCCTTCTTCTTAGTATTGATGGCACTCACTTATACGGTAAGTACAAAAACGTTTTGCTTGTTGCAACCGGAGTTGACGCGGATGACAGGTTGTTTCCTTTGGTGCTTGTAGTGGTTGATGTTGAAAACACAGAGAATTGGGCGTGGTTTTTTACATGCATTAATATCATATCCTTAGTGTGGGGGTGAGTCCAATTATATTCATATTTGATAGGATGAAAAGAATTCCAAGAGAACTCCAACGTCATTTCCCATCACCACATGCACATCGTTATTTCCTGCGACATATTAGGGACAACTTTAAGAAGAAGTATGGAAACAGTCAGGTTCAAGATCTTCTTTCGCAAGCCGGTTGTGCAACAGAAAATTAGTTTATGATCAAATACAACGGCGGATTATGTTCATTTCACGAGCTGCACATGATTAGACCAAAACTAATTTAGGACCACACAATGTTGATAAGTGGGCTTTATGTGAAGATGGCGGGAGACGGTTCTATATGATGACTACGAACGCTTTTGAGAGTTTCAATGGCGTGCTCAGGGGAGTACGCGGTATGCCAATACAATCACTAATTGCTAAAATATTTTACAGACTTAATAACTTCTTTCTCCAACGTCACGTACTTGGTAAAAAGATCTGATCACAGCTTACACCGAAGGTTGATGAAATGCTAGCGGCTCGGATTGTGTAAGCTCGATCCTTTCATATCGTAAGATATAGTTTTAATGAATGTGATGTCATTGAGGGAATATCACATAGAGAAAGTCGCTCTTACAAAGTTAATATGTTAGTGGATCACACATATACGTGTACTTGTAATGTACCGCAACTACAATAGATTCCTTGTTCACATGTTGTCGCGGCTTGTTCTGATCTACAGAGTGATGTGAGGATTTCACATTATGAGTTCGTCGTGGGTTAGTATTCTAATTACAACTATCAACAAACATACAAAGAGTATTTTCATCTACCATATGATAGTCAATATTGGACACAAGATGGGCCACAGATTTTACCTTCTTTGTATAAAAGATCGGCGGAGCGCCCCCGTACCGTACGAATTAGAAATAGTATGGATGACGGCCGTGAAGGAATTAAGAGGAGAAATAAGTGTAGTAGACGCGATTAATCGGGCCACAACAAAAATAGTTGTCCAGCTAGGATTAGGTGTTGATTTGTAATTTGTAGCGTTTTGTACAGTGTTTGTTTTTGTATGACATTCGTAATTGTAATTTGTAGCATTTCGTACTATGTTTGGGATCTAATTTTAATGTTTGATTTCAAATTATTCCTTCTTCACATTGCGCATTCGTTTGTTGTAATATGTTTTTTATATATGACTAAGTCAGTCATTCAACTGAAATATCTAACACATTATATATTATCCTCTAATATTTTAATCTCAGATATATTCATTATGGATCCGGCACCGATACATCTCGACGTTTTGTACCTCCAGGAGAGTCATTTTTCAGACCATATTAGCTCAGGACAGGTAAAATATTTTTGGTATATATATTCCTTAGCATTGGCACTAATTTTAATTTTTCTCAATATACTTAATCAATTTTGTTTGACGTGCAGCCCGTACCAGACATCACCATGTTTGATCATTCACAGAGTCATTCAGCTTGGGTCATTGAGGATGAGAGAGTACTACAGCTGATAGCTCAGGTCGGGTTCAGGGAGTATTCGACAATGCGATATATTAGGCTTGATTAGCCGATTATCACTGCACTGATTGAGAGGTGGAGGCTAGAAACCAATATCTTTCACATGCATATATATGGGGAGTGTACCATCACCTTACAGGACGTAGCCGTCATACTTAGGCTCCGCATCGATGGCCCGACAGTTACGGGCACCAATGACCATATTTGGGCTAAGGTATGTACTAGGCTTCTTAGTCAGGTTCCTAACTTGAGGAGTGGTGCGATGAAGTTATCATGACTTCGTCAGACATTTCAGGGAGATATACCAGCAGATGCCTCCATTGAGACGCTTGAGTTTCATGGTCGTGCATACATACTGCACATGATAAGGTGCATGCTATTTCCTGATGCGAGCAAGACTCTTGTACATATATGATAGCTTCCACTATTGGAGGATTTTGGTGTATGCGACACACTATCGTGGGGCAGTACGGTGTTAGAATACTTGTATAGAGAACTAGGTAGAGTATCCTTAATGCAGAATAAAGAATTTAAGGGATGTCGCACATTGATCCAGAGTTGGCCATGGGAGCGCATTCATGTTGGTAGACCGACTTTGCTTGTGCACCACGACTTACAAGGACAGTTTCTTTTGGCATACATGTATAATTGTTCATACAATTTTATTCAACTGAATTTGAACTCATATATTCTTTATGCCAAATAGGTATAATGTGCGATACGCTAACTACAAATCAGCGACGCGACATCGTAAGTTTTACCGAAATGAGCTTGATGTCCTCCAACACGAATAGGTAAATGTAAAACTCGATGTCGTTATAAATATTATAGTTTTGTTGTTGATACTGATAAATGTTTTATCTTATTTCAGTTCAAGTGGAGACCCGATTCACTATCGGAGCTCGATATGCATACTCTTGCACCTATCTGTCGAGATAGTCCTGACTTGTGGAGAGCCAGAGTTCCATTGATCTGTTGGGAGATTGTGGAGATGCATGTCCCCGACCGTGTGCTACGGAAATTTCTGCTCTCTCAGCATGTACCAGAGCCTGTCGAGCATATCGATCGTCAGCTATGACCTACATCGCACTGTACTGACTGGGTCGTAGTCCGTGCGGCCTATATAGATAGGTGAACTCACAGGTGAGATTTCATACAAGATACAAGAGACACAGCTATTGACTATACCGCGTATATGTGTTGGTATTGGGATATCACACATAGATGGATCACGCGTGACCCACTGCCATCAGCTGGACATATGTCACGCCCACTGACAGATAGTTACATCCCTAGTAGCATGATCAAGAGAGATTATGTAAGTTTCTAAGCTAAATTATAATATTTTTTATTGAGATGGTACTTAATAAATTGTTTACCTTGCAGATTCGGGCTTTTGATAACATTGAAGGATCAAGAAGACAATAGCACAGATGTTTCATAAGACTCACGTCGACGAGTTTGCAGGTCGTGAGGACAGATCTCGATCATTTGGGCAAGCGTACACGCGACGACGATGGCCACATGACGATGAAGCCGGCACTTCGTATACTGATGGAGCCAGCACTTTGCAGCCTCATACACAGCCAGATACTCAGATAATCGAGGCTCATTAGCAGGAACGCATGGGGCGGGGAAGAGCGAGGGGGAGGGGGAAGAGAGGGAGAGGAAGGAGAGGATCTATTTTGGGTTGTATATGAGCTTATTTTGTTAAAATTTATAACTTTTATGAATTTTAAATACTATAATTTTGTGAATCAATTATTGTTTATATATATACTCTTTGTGAGTATTGTTTGATTCGCGTTTAATTCATGGTTGAATTATGTATATATTGTTGTAATTAAGTGTATATGAGATCAATTATTATTAACAGGTAAATATAATGTATATGAGGTACGTTACGTACAGAACATGCACAGGCTATTGTGCATGGTTTGTGAAACCTGCAACTCCATGGGAGTTGAACTCCCATGGAGTTACAGTCAAAAATTTTTTGAGAGTTGGCTCTCTGGAAAATGGACTGAAACTCCATAGAAGTTCAACTCCCGTAGAGTTTTTAGCATGTTACAAACTTCACGGGAGTTGAACTCCCGTGAAGTTTGTTCAACAATACAAATTCACAGGAGTTCAACTCCCATGAAGTTTGTTCAAACAATAAAAACTTCATGGGAGTTGAACTCCCGTGAAGTTTTAGCAGATTGTTAAAAATCTGCTAAATTTCACGGGAGTTCAATTCGCGTGAAGTTTTAAAAATATTTTTTCAAAAACCGACCTGGTTTTAACGCCAGGGCTGAAACTAGATCGGTTTTTGAAATTAAGTATAAAAGAGGTCGGTTTTTAGGATTAAATGTTGAAAGGGGTTGATTTTGAAAATTTGTCCGTACTAGCATAGAGGAGGGCAAATGGGCTGGCTTGTGCCTGGCAACGCTGCACATGATCTGCATTTTTTCAAAAAAAAAATGAAGCAAAAAGAAAAACATCATATTTATTATCAGATTCTCCATTGGAACATAGGGCTTTATTTAGGGGCTGTTCGTTTCGCAAAAAAAAGGGAAATCAAAGAATAGGAAACCTATTTCCTATAATAATTATTTTGAGGTTGTTTGGTTGGCTTAAAAAAAAGAAAACTATAGAATAGGAGATGACATGAGATGAGTTGTCACCTTATTATTAGATGATGTGAGTGATTTTAAAAAAAAAACTTGTTTTGAGGTTGTTTGGTTGGCTAAAAAAATAAGAAAATGAATTGGAGGTATATTATTGGATGATATTTGAGGTTGTTTGTGTTTGGTTCATTTTTAAAAATAAGAAAATAGATGAGATGAGATGAGTTAGAGGTATATTATTGGATGATGTGACACATACTTAAGGAAATCAATTTCTTGTTTTTTTTTTTGAGGAAATGGATGGAAATGAAGGTTTAATGAGATGAGATGAGTTGTCACAATATTATTGGATGATGTGTGTCATTTTAAAAAATGAGATAAGATAAGATGTGATGAGTTGGATGATGTGACACATTTCTTGTGTTTGGTTTATTTTTAAAAATAAGAAATGAGATGAGTTGGAAGATAAAAATATTATTTTATTGAATGTTGTGGGTGAGTTTTAGAGATGGAAATGGATAAAAATATTATTTTATTGGTTTTCTTGTACCGATTTTCTTTTCTTGGTTTTTAGGAAACCAACCAAACGGCCTCTTAGGGGAGAAACAAGGAAATGACTTTTCAAGAAATCCCATGTACGCTTTTGAGCGGAATCGTTCCCAGGCTTATTCGTTTTTGTTGTTTGTTTCGCTTCTACATTTTCAAAGAAGTGGGCTAAAAAAGATTTGCCATGTCACAAAAACTAGAAAGTTCATTTCTGAGCTTTTGAACTCAAAAATGAATTGGAAAGCTAATAAACATTAATAAATTAACGGGAGAGAGATTCGCAATGCAACTTTTTTGAGTTGGATTGTAATCAAATCCAATAAGGTGATGACCCCATTAACTTTTTTACTTTTACTTTCTTACTTCTAAGTTTTGGACTAATTAAACTATAGAAAGAAAGAAAAGACATTTCCACCTCATATTTTCCATGAGAAACAAACACCCATAAAGCCTTTCTAAGAAGCACACAGAAATAGTATAAAATGTATTTCCAATGTTACCTTCCATTTGCCATTTTTTCTGCAAACGAACCAAAATGGGGCCATAACATAAATCATAGAGGTAGATAACGAAAAGTAAAGTACAAAGACTAAGAAACTACCTCTAGACTTCATAATGATTAGTGAATAATAGGATTAACTCCCATTTGGAGGACTCACAATGTTTATGTTTGGACACATCTGCCAAGCTCTTACGTATCCACTTGGATTATCTAAAAAAGCAGGGCCAAGTTACAACCCCCCCTAGTCTTGAATTAGCCTAAACAGTTCAGTTCTAGTCTAGTAGGAGGTGGAATAATCCAAACCCTTTTTAAGATAAAAAATTGGCTTAACAAAACCAATTTAAGTTCAAATCCATCTATTTGCCAAATTATTTCTAGGCTAGTTTTGGCTCCACTGAACCAGTTTACTGAAGTTGCCAAATATGCCCTAGGGTTCATTACATAATCCAAATTAATTAGTAACTTGTTGAATTCCAACATTCATACTTGCATAGTACAATATAAATTCAAATATGAGAATTTATTAAGAATGGAACTCCATTCTCAATCCTAATCATAAGCAACCGCTTCTCTAGTAGCTTAAGCTATTCTTCTATGAGCCATATGATTGGTAACTTTTTGTTTAAGATGTTCATTTAGGTCGTGTTTCAACAATATATACTAAGTTCTATTGTCACTTAAAACATTTATATAATGCTATAATGAAAATTAAAATTATTTAAAATAATTTTTTCATACGAAATGAATAAAACGAAGATAATAAAAATATATTTAAATACAACTTGAGTATAATTAAGATATAAGACAGTTTAATATTCAAAAAAATATTATTTATGCCTCCTTTAAGATTAATAAAAAAATACCTATGAAGTTTTACTAAAATCCTCAAAAATAACTCAGTTTCTGTAAAAGATATATAATATGAAATACATGTTTATAGTTATAGAAATAATAAAATAATCAAACAATTTAGAGTAAATTAAACAAATCCTACATACCTATGAAGTTTTAATGAAATCCTCAAAAATAACCGAGTTTCCATAAAAAAAATTGTTAAACACATCTTCCATTATTATATAGTATTTTGTTGATATATTTATCCGAAAGCATAATTATTTTTACCTAATATATATTTTATTAACAAAAAGGATCAGAACTTATCATGCATGATTATCCTTTAGGTATGTTTTTCAAAATTCAAAATAAAGAGATTATTATAACTATAACATATCTAGAAGTATTGTATTATGGCCGATTTAAGATTTTAAATTTCACAAAATATTATCTTATCATAAATACTTCATTTAAATATTTAAATTTCTAGTATTTCTAATCTCTATAATTAAATTTTCAGCTATCAATTATGACTTTTAAATTAAAATCACATTTTTAGATTTATTTTTATCAAAAATTTTTAACAAACTTTTACTCACATAATCTTAATTTACATGAGTTATTATCTCCCCCTATATTATAGTTTTGGCAACAGAAACATTTAACAAATTAATATCTTGTATTTTGCAATATTATTTTCTAAAATATCTGGTATTAATTTCATATAATATATTTGAAATCAAATCTAGATGTAAATGAATCTACAGTTGGACTACAAAATTTAATTTACCAAAACAATATAAAAATACCTTTTTAATTCTTCCCATTTTATTTTTAAAATTCAAGATTACAACAATTTTTCGTAACACAAAGATTGGTAACAGGATAATTATCTTTATTTCAAAGAACCTATGTACTGAATTTTGTGTTTTTACTCAAATCAAAATTTTGAATTCTAATTTAAGAGAAAAAAAAGCCATGATTACACTACTAATAATTTATCTTTCAATTCCAAATTTACCTAAATCATTATTTCCTTCTTTATGTTAAAAAGTAAAAAAAGACTTGATTTTTGTTAAGATAAAGAAATTGTAAATAATATTTTGGTATATTTAAAATTTTACTATATTCATAAAAAAGATACTTTGTCTTTATTTGTATTAAAATTTATTATTTAAATTTAAAATTGTTATATCATGCAAATAGCTAAGTGTTAATCCTTAGTGGGAGACCGACACTTGTCCCACTCTATATCAAATCATCCACATTCGAAGAGGGACGACTCAAGCAACTTCAGTAGTCGACCTAATGAGGCAGACTAAAAAGACGGTACTTGTTGATCTACCCGTAAAACAACGTCCTCACTCGCCTACCATTCCGGTCGATCCCACTCCCTCTCGGCACTCAGCTCTTCCTAGCTGAAAACTTGCGAGGCGACTAAAAAATGGTGTTTATCAGCCTCTGGTGAGATGAATCGTAAGGTGGTGTATCTTCGAGCCTCCGTTGATAATTAATTGTCATCACCTTAAATGCATGATCAAAGTCATCATTGCTCTAGCACCGAAAGTCTTTATAACTTATCAGAGCTCGTCAGCACTATGCACATTCTGTCACCCTCATATTAAATGCATGTGTGACTTACACCCTCTGCGGCCAACACCTGTAAACCTGATGATGACTGAGTTGCCAGCTTAGCTCAGCTGAAGTTACCAACCTACCCTTTTGATCTGCTATAAAAGAAAATTAATGTCTGCTGCCCAGGGTAAGCAATTCTCTTCCTTAAAAACTAAAAACTTAACTTTTACTTCTCCACTCAAGCTCTGAACTCACTTGATCATCGGAGATCCTAACTCTAACCTCGTGTGAGTTCTTCATGTACAGGATAGGACTTCTTACTCAAGAATCAGCCGTCTGAGGGAGCTTGAGGACCCTAACACCCCTCATAATCCACAAACACTCCCTTTGTTAGATAACTGACATTAACACGAATATAATTCATTTAAGTGAAAAAATTATTATCTAGTAAATTAAATTTTAACAAAATAGCTAAAAACATTATTACTTACCTATATACTATTTAGCATATTTTCAATCAAGTTCTAAGATAAATACACATATATACATAAATATACATACATATATATTAATTTGATATAAATTATTCTAAAAATATTTGTTGTTTAATAAAGGAAGCACAAGAGAATCAAATTATTATCTACAAATATATAATAAATCTACAAAAAAAGAATAATTAGAGTATTCAGAAAAAATGAAATTGTTATCTACAAAAAATAAGATAAATCTGTTAAAAAAAGAATAATTAGAATATTCCAAAAAACCAAATAGTTATTTACATAAAATAAAATAAATCTGCAAAAAAAAAGGAATAATTACAATATTTAGGAAAAAATTATTGTCTACAAAAAATGAAACAAATCCCTAAAAACGTAACGAAAAATTGTGTCAAGGCCCCAAAATGTAATATCTTCATGTAATGCAGTCTCTTCACTTTTTTTCTCATGTAGTTTAGCCCTAAGAAGTATCACATTATGTGCTGCAGCCCTCTTTTAGTAATTATTACCAGTCAACTAAGCATAAAGAGAGGATAAAAAGTACAAAATCTCAAAATACCCTTATATACTCTATTCTTTCATGTTAGGTCTATTTAGGGTTCATGTTAGGTCTATTTAGATTCATGTTAGGTCTAATTTCATGTTAGGTCTAATAATAGTTCATGTTAAGTCTAATAATAGTTCATGTTAAGTCTAATTTCAGTTCATGTTATGTCTAATAATAGTTCATGTTAAGTCTAATTTCAGTTCATGTTATGTCTAATAATAGTTCATGTTAAGTCTAATTTTAGTTCATGTTATGTCTAATAATAGTTCATTAATAATAGTTCATGTTAAGTCTAATTTTAGTTCATGTTATGTCTAATAATAGTTCATGTTAAGTCTAATTTCAGTTCATGTTATGTCTAATTCCAGTTCATGTTATGTCTAATAATAGTTCACGTTAAGTGTAATAATAGTTCATGTTAGGTTTAATTTCATGTTAAGTCTAATAATAGTTCATGTTAGATCTAATAATAGTTCATGTTAAGTCTAATAATAGTTTATGTTAGGTCTAATAATAGTTCATGTTAGGTCTAATTTTAAATTAGACTTAACATGAAGTAAATTAGACATAAACGAAATTTAACATGAAGTAAATTAGACCTAACTTGAACTGTTATTAGACTTAATATGAACTGAATTTAGACTTAACACGAATCAAGTTGGACTTAACATGAAATTAGACCTAACATGAATTATTATTAGACTTAACATGAACTAAAATTAGACGTAACATGAACTATTATTAGACCTAACATGAACTATTATTAGACTTAACATAAAATTAAACCTAACGTGAACTATTATTAGGCTTAACATGAACTATTATTAGACCTAACTTGAACTCTTATTAGACTTAACATGAACTATTATTAGACATAACATGAAATAAAATTAGACCTAACATGAACTGAAATTAGACTTAACATGAACTATTATTAGACATAACATGAACTGAAATTAGACTTAACATGAACTATTATTAGACTTAACATGAACTAAAATTAGACCTAACATGAACTATTATTAGACTTAACATGAACTAAAATTAGACCTAACATGAATTCTAAATAGACCTAACATAAAATTAGACCTAACATAAACTCTAAATAGACCTAATATGAAAGAATAGAGGAGATAATGGTATTTTGGGGTTTTGTACTTTTTATGTTCTCTCTATGCTTAGTTGGCAGGTAATAATTACTAAAAGAGGGTTGCAGCTGTTTGCATCAGGGATAATTTTCATTGTAGCTCTCATTACAACATTTATCGTTTACAACGAAAACAAAAGAGTGAGTTTTTTTTATAAAACTTCACTTTACAACGAAAACAAAAAGGGCTATTCCCTAGAAACACATGCAGAAACTATTTATTAGTCGTTGCTTACGTAAGATCTTTGCCTGTGTCAGGGACGCTTTGATCAGTGGACCACCGATTCAACGATCTAGGTTGATCGTGAAGAAGGCTTTGTGTTAATGTATCATTTTAGAAATAAGAATAGAAGTGGATATCTCAGCAAGGTAAGATAAATACTCTTCCTAATATCAAATCGATGTTTGAGATTGGGGAAACACCGAAGGCCTTTGAGATCTATCAAAAAAAAGACGAAGAACTCTCTCTTTATGATCGAAGTTCGCCAAAATCATCATCTATCTCTCTCTCTGAAATTCATGGATACTTGCTCTTAGATCTGCCTGAAACCTTATTACTCATCCGTACTTTTTGTCCCTTCATCTTGTATATGGGCGCCGGGGGGTATTTATAGCACTTGGAAGTCATTATTGAAGATAAGAATTCAAAACCAATCGTGATTCAGATGAATTTTTAGTTTGTAATAGCCTCTCCGAATTTATAGATGTTCCCAAACAATTATGGAGCCACATGGACTGCATGAAACTCATAAAAACCGTCGAAAAATGTGTCACACTATCTCACAATAGCCGAGATAGTGTTTCCTGTCTTGCAGGCCGAGACACTCTACACTCTCTCGGCCCACGAGACAGTGTATACTGTCTCACCACTTGTGAGATAGTTTCGAGTACGTCGTTTCATTGTTTAGCGTGATTCTTCGTTTCTTCTTACATCAGATGATCTTTAGTGACTTAGATGATGACGTTCTTCGTCTTCTCTTTGTCTTGAGCTATGTTCGAGAACCTATAAGTATTTTTTTGACACCGACAGATACCCCCTTCAAAGTTTTCAGCCTCCTCAGTATTTTGTATTGAGGAGTCTAAAATACTTTAGATAAGATAGGTCCTTCTCTCAATCCCTTCAGTATGTTGTCGAGGAGTTTGCGTGAAAAGGACATGTGAATGGCTTTAATTCTCTGATTTCTTCAGCTTTCAACTTACTCAGTATTTTGTCGAGTATTCTGAAATACTTCTGGTGCTGCGTTTATCACTTGACCATCGTTGAAATCTAGAACTGAAGTTGATGCACTAATGTCGGAATTAGCTTGTGTCATTGAGTTAACATTGAACTGATCATCTTCGTCGGGAGTTTGTATCTGATTTACGATTGAACTCCCAGGGGTAAATTTCACATAGAATTATTCTGAGCCTAACTTTTGGTGAAATTGTTGAATCGTTTGTCGGGCATTGACTTCCACTACGGCATAAACATAGTTTATACTCGTACGTAACTAGAGTCTATATAGTTTAAGCTCTTAAGGCGTTGGAGCGGTGAGAAATAGTTTATACTCATATACTCCTCGGAGTTTGAGGATTAGTTTAACCTCATATATCTGTCAGGTTCAAGGAGAAGCAGTTTATACTCGTATACTTATTAGAGTGTAAAGAGCAAGTTGAGAATGCATCGGATGCTTGACAGGTCAAGCCCTTTGTATGAGATTTGATTGTAAGAGCAGTCGTTAGTGCTGATACGACTACAATCTCAAAGGCTAGCAAACATCTCAAGGACTTCAAAAATGCGTTCAAGGCTCCTTTTGAAATGGAATTTATCAAATCCTCAGATCCAATTATTGTGGAAACTTGGACTGGACTTGAGGCTATCCTGGGTCCTCAAGTCACAAGACCAACTGATGAAGCTGGTGCGTCAGTAACTATTAAATCTGAATAGCCTTCTACAACTCACGAGGTTGATTTAGCAGTGTTATGGAAGAGGAGGCTACCAAGGCACTACCACCGCAGACTCCATAAAAGTTGATTTGAAGGTGGAGCTTGCGTGAGTTTTGTGAAGAGAAGCTCTCTAAGCTAGAAGAGTGAACCCGTCGTCACAAGCTTCTTATCTAAGAATAATAGGATTTTTGGTAAATCATCAGCTATTAAAGGATTTGATGAGCCTTTACTGACTACAGTTTGAGTCGGTATAGCATGTAGATTGTCTAAGTCCGTTCTATATGTGACATTGTGCTAAAAGAATAAATTCTCTTAGACTTAGTGCTACGATATTGAATACATAGGCTTTGTCATTTTTACAGGAATGGACCACCTGGCAACATGTGTTAGATGTAGGTTTATCTCTAATAAGGGATCAAGATAAAGTCCCTCATGCATGAAAGCATGGGTTTAGGTGCTGAAGAGAAAGAAGATATTTTCTTATCTTCCACTTCAAAAGTTTTGTGTTTTCTCTTGGGGCAAAGACGAACCTGGTGTTGAAGAGAAAGAATATATTTTCTTATCTTCCGCTTCAAAAAATTTGTGTCTTCTCTTGGGGCAAAGACGAACCCGGTGTTGAAGAGAAAGAATGTACTTTCTTATCTTCCACTTCAAAAGTTTTGTGTCTTCTCTTGGGGCAAAGACGAACCCGGTGTTGAAGAAAAAGAAGGTATTTTCTTATCTTCCGCTTCAAAAGTTTTTGTATTAAAGGGAAAGAATGTATTTTTTTATCTTTTGCTTTAACAGAATGGAAGAAGGTATTTTTTTATCTTCCGCTATAAAAGAAACTCAGAATGGGATCTCCACTCCCAGAATCTTAAAAGGAAAACTCAGAGTGGGTTCTCTACTCTGAGAATCAAATCTGAGTCATGCCACGTGGCATGAGCAAAAATGTGGAATTTTGATGTTGGACCTAACTGTTAGAATGTTTGACCAGGTGGGAATTTGAGACGACCCTAAATGTCTAAATGTTTGATCATTCAATTTGAGTGGAGCTCTCATTCATGAAAGAAATCGAGAGGGGATTTTGGCTTTGGTCCTAAATGTCTGAAGGTTTGACCAAGTGGGAGTGAAGGTAGTAGAAACGATGAGCATGATTTTCACTACCATGGTTTCCTTGAAAATAAGGACAAAGTGGTAGTTTTGGTGTTAAGTTCTCGACGATATTTTCTTGCGAAAACCTAATGTAAGGGGTCAGGATTTTAACAGTAGGAGTGTTAAATGTTTGAACATAGCGGGAGGATGTATGAGTTTGATTTTATGGACCCACCATCAATTAATTAATCAGTGAGGGATTTTAAAGTGGAGGACAAGATCAATCAAATGGGATTGTCAGATTTCCATCCCAATGCAAAAGTGCACAAAGAGTCACAGTGAGAGGGTTTTAATCATCTTGATAATGATTAAATAACCATAGTGGGAGAGTTTAAATCATTTGAATTATTCAGATGGTTGGTTTTCATCTTGAATAATCAATTAATTTCTGGTTATCCTTAAGAATACCATGTGTATTATTCTCCAGGAACTTCCCGTTGGTGGGCATTGCCAATATCATTGATACGGAATTAGGTCTTGATTCCTGACTTCGTGTTCTCCTCTAAGTATTCCACCCCCAGATCTTTGGCGAAACTGAATCCATTGAGAAGCACACAATTTAAGCTCTTAAGGCATTGGAGCAAAGAGAAGTAGTTTATATTCGTATAATCATCAGAGTGTAGGGAGCAGTTTAACCTCTATACATATCGGAGGTAGGTAGCAGTTTAACCTCATATACCAATTAGAGGTAGGAAGCGGTTTAACCTTATCTACCAGTCGGAGGTAGGAAGTAGTTTAACCTCATATACAATTCGGAGGAAAGGGATTGCTACACCAAAAGTAGATGGACGCCATATTTGCTCCCACTTTATTTTTCTTCGGTGGTTTTGCCATTATAATGCCAATGTCAATCAAGGCTTGGATGCTGTCTTTGAGGACAAAACACACCTTGGTAGGATGTTGGACCCTCCTGTGATATGCATAATACTTCGGATCCAAAGTCTTGTTAGCTTCCTCCTGATTTATAACAGACGACGACTTTTTTATTGTTATCAAGGAGCTGCTTGAAGATGGTCGGAACCTCGTCATCTTTGAATGTGTACTCTTCATGAAATCTTGGATCAGGAGTCTTTGGTTGCCTCCGAGGTTGCTGTTGTGATGTTTGATGAGCATTAACAGTAGTCACATGTGCCTTTCCTTTACCATGAGAAGTAAAATTAGATTTCTAAGAATCCACCTTTGGTTGGTCTTTCTTAATCTTCTTTCTTTTGAGAAAACGCTCGGCTTGTCTCCGTGCATTTTTAACTCCTTCTAGGTCTTGGACGGTACAACCCCCATGGCTTCAAGAACATCCAATGAGAGATTGTTATGGCATGTCTGTAAGATGAATTCCTCTATAACTGGATCTTGGAAGTTTATGGCTTATTCCGGAAGCGTTTGACGAACTTGTCGACTGACTCTCTATCTTTCTGCTTCTTGTTCAGAAGAGTTCTGATTGACACTTTAGTGTCATCATCGAAGATATTAATGAGAAACAGGCTTTTCATATCATCCCAATTGTTGATACTCCCTGGCTTGAGGCGTCAGTACTAATTGAAGGTAGCCTCGCGAAGGGTGCCTACGAATGACCGGACCATCAAAGGTTCGTGTCTAGAGATCTTTCCCAAATATGACTTGAAGTAGATCAAGTGTCGAGTAGGTGAGCCTCTCCCATCAAACGACGTGAAGTTAATTAGATTGAATTTTGTTGGTTACAGAATTGACTCCCATTCTCTTAGATATAGGCATGGAATGCTAGTCTTCTTTACTTCTTGAGCGGATATTAAGGCGTTGACCTTACTCTCCAGCTCTCTCATCATCTTCTTATCCTCGTCTGTATCTTTCTTCTGGCGTTGTTGAGGAGGCTTAACTGGACCACCCATAGCATTATTCTTATTAGGGGGGGTGTCTGCAATGATGGTTTTGTCCATATCTGAGTCGCTGTCACCTGTATTAATTTGAACAGGTGTGGTAATGCGACGATTGGACTCAGCCCGTTGACTTGACTCATGTGGCTAAGGTTTTTGAGCCTGTAACTCTCTCATTTGCTGCATGGTCAGCTCCATCTATGTCCTCATTTTAGCTCTGATCTCTTCTTTTTGTTTAGCCAGAGCTTCCTGAAGCATTTGGGCTATAACATCAGGAGTGATGGTGAACGATTCTCTCGCTTGCCCTATACGGTGTCATCAGAAGCGATTGTGGAGCAAGAGTCTAAAAGTTCATCCTCTGAAGATGTTCCTTCGTGCATCCTTCTGTAATCTCTATGTTGAATGGCTCTCAATTAGAGTCGAGACATCCGTTGGGAGATTCTTGGATCGACTTTTCCCGCTGGGGTAAAGTCAGGATCAGAGTTAGTTGAATGCATCTTAGATTTTTTTTTCTTTGTCAACCATGTTGATGGCAGCTTTAGGGAGCTCATCATCTTGGAAGGCGTGTCTTTTCTTCCGGAAGCATCTTGTTTTGGGCTTTGGTGCTTCAGTGAAACACCAAGACTCTTCATGGAATGGCTTTTTTCTTTGAGCGGATGCACTCTGAAAGAACTGCTTTGATAAGCCTCTCACACGAACAATGAGAGCTCCTTTCTCGAATATTCCTTTTTTAGGTTTTTTCACACCCCCAGTCTGATGGTACAACTTAATGGCATGATGACCACAACACCCCATCCTTTGTTGGTGTGGTTCCCTAAGTATAACATTGTCTTCTGATGGACACATCTTTTTTAGGTACATTGAACCTTGTTGACATTCTCGGGACAACTTCATGTTACCTTTGAATGATCCAAGTTCACATTAGGAGTCATACGTTTAGAGCCACCCCATTGCGAGTATGAAGTCGTAACGGGCTCCTGGGTGTTAACATGGACCCCTAGGCGAGAGGTGACAGGAATTCTCCTAGAAGAGGAGGATTCCTTACCCCTTTTGTGCACAATGCACGAACAAGTACATTGAAGTGTCCTGGTTTGTTTGTAAGTGGCAGGACACATTTGAGCAGCAGTTGGCTTGATAGGAGTGTATGCACGACCCCAGTTTGAGAAGCTACTTAGGTTTTGATCGCTAGGCCCAAGCGCTCCTTCACTGGTGCTTTGCCTCGATCTTCATGTGAAGGACCAAGGCGATCTATAACCGTCATTTTAAATTTAGATAGGTCGGTGCTAACCCAAGGCTTTACTGGTGGCATGGTAGATATGGACACAATAGATAGACCAGGAACGAACGTCGACGGAGGCGAAGAAGTGGCCGCTGAGACCTATCTTTGGGAGAGACAATATAAAGTGTCTCGACAAAAGCTTTGGGCGAGACGACATTTGGTGTCTCGGGAGATGAGACAGCTGGGACTATCTTGGCTACATAAGATAGTTCCTGCTATCTCTGAACTCGTTTTTCACGTAAATTTAGATGTTGATATCTAAACTTTGCGGGATTTTGGTGGTTCATCGGCTAACCCTTTCTTCTTCAATTCTTGTGTCTTTTGCACAAGAGCACGAGCTTGTGCGGCACATGTGCGACACTTCTAGATGCACTCCTTCCTTATAGAACGAGTCCTCCTGATGAGAACCCACTCTTCGGTCGATGGCTTGGAGGAATTACCAACGATTTTTTGTTGGATTAGTCCAGTTGCTTGACGATTCCTAGACTCCAAATCCGCATAATAGCAGACTCCATCCACCGATTGCAAGGCCTTTGCAAACTGACGAGCCTAGCATTGGCGTTATCTCTAACGAGCCCTCTTCATCAGAGTTGGTGAACTTTGGTTGAACAACTCCTTAACTAGGGAGAAGTCGTTGCGAGCAGAGCTTCCAACTTTGTTAGTTGCCAAAATAACGTTGCGAGGTGAAGCATTGACAATTGTTGGGTGAGAGTCACCTTGAGCCTTCATTAGTGTTGAAACATTCTTCGAAGATGAGGTCTTCCTGTACTTGCGGGGAGAGGAGGACTTTGACGAAGACGATGTTTATCCGAAGACAGCCTCAACATCGAGACTGTTGACTCCCACTGTGGTCGTCAGCGTGTGTAGGCTGTCTAAAAAATCACAATAGATAGCTGATCCCCATCAAACACCGATGATGGAAGTTACAATCTGACGACTTCCAGAAGGCTATAATTTGAAGACTTTCACGTAGATCGCTAAAGGTTACAATCTGACAACCCTTCACGACAACCGATGAGAGCTCTAGTTTAACAACCTTCACCATCAACATCGAGAGTTACAATCTGACGACTCTTGCATATCAAAGAGCTAAAGTAGAGATTACAAAATGATGATCTTTGCAACGCTTCGACAAAAAGAGACTACAAATCGATGGTCTCTTCAAATCAAGACGTGGAAGTCCTCCCCGCGTACCAGCATCAAGATGCGCTACGTTCATAGCCACGAACGCAGCTCAAATGCAGCTCCAAAAGTTGCAAACACAGCTTAAATCGCCACTGGATGCAGCTTTATTCGCTGCCTGACGCAGCTCAACATCGCTGCCCGACGCAGCTCAACATCGCTGCCCGACGCAGCTCAACATCGCTGCACGACGCAGCTCAACATCGCTGCACAACACAGCTCTATTCGCCGCCCGACGCTGCTCAACACAGCTCCAAGCGCTACCCAACGCAGCTCTATACCGCTGCCAAACGCAGCTTTCATCCGTTGCAAACGCAGCTTCCAATCACTGCGTTCAAGCTTCCAGACACTGCATTTGGACACAGAATTCATGCCAGAATGCAGGATCTGCGTTTGACTCGTTCAAACACGAGCTGAACGGTTCCAAAACCGTTTCCCACGATCTGAGGGGATCACAACTCCACTCAGGAGTGATTTAAGGGGCGGTTACATCCCATTAGCCCCACTTAGGAGCGAATTAAGGGATCGGATTTTTGATAATTAGATCAAGAGAGATTTCTTTTCATTAATCGGAGGGGGATCTTTCGATCAAATCTTCCAGAATCAGAAAAAGGAGGATTGACTCCTTACACAGTCTGGGAAATCAACAAACGGAGGATCTCTAAACCATCGATATTTGGCTTATTAACCGAATTATTTTCGGTTCCAACAACTCTATCATTAGAGTTTGTTACTTGTTCTGAATCACAAAACTCGACAAGAGTTATCAACCGGCCAAGACAGTTGTTCCAGTGAAGTATAGATATTCGGATCGTCAACGAGAAGCAAACTCGACGCAAGCATTCGAGGGAGGCATCTCATCGCTACCGTGAAGAACCCAGAATTAAACAAAGGGGAGAATCCAGATCATTCTCTTCTCTTTTGTAACTAGGAATCCAAATTGTAATCGAGAGTTGAGAGAATTGTAATCATTCTTTTTCTAAGCAGTTAGAGAGAATAAAATCAAATACAGTTCTTTCCTTGTTTTCTTATTACAAATTTTCCAACAACCAAAAGATGACGACTCCGCTGGGGACAAGCTTCTCTGACGAAGAAGTGGTGGCGCAATCTGACGTTCATCTCACTGGAACAACCGTCGAAACTCTCGTGATAGAGTTTGATCAAGCCAAGTTTGAGGAGGATATCTCCTCCGGATCCCTTAGCCCCAAGGCTATACGCAAGATCCACAAAGTCTCCAAAGAGACTAAAGCTCCAACTGCTCCAATTGCAGCCGAACCGCCTAAG
>NC_033794.1:75029618-75031554 GCF_001876935.1 Asparagus officinalis | reverse complement strand
GCTGATCGGGCAGTGAGACCCCCGAATACTCTGCGTAGCGCGACTTGGTTGAGGGGCGGATATAAAAAGTCCATGGATTCAAAGTATCTCAACCAGATCCATGTTCACCAAGAGCCAGTCCTGTCCAATCATGGACTGGGGGTTCCAATTCAAACCTCACGATCAGTGAGTAATTCTCGAGTCTTTACAACAGACTTGAGAGAGTTCATATCGAGAGAAAGATCGATACAATACGTCATTCGTTCATTCCAATATGAACGACTGATTTCTATGGTCCTCTCGGGATGTCAATGCTGCTCATATGCGGCCAAACTGTTGGTGTTCGACCAATTTACGAACGTTGCTTTGCCCAACCAACGACGACGTTCTCACAGGAAGAAGTCTCCAGAGACTGAATATCCTGAGGTCACTATCAATGTGATCAGCAGAGGGAAAGCCTCAGGTCCTAGTTCCGACGACTCTGAGACAAGTCGTTCGCCGACCGTTAGAGAAATCGCTAACGAGTTTGAAGGAGTCTACCAACGCACTCGGACGCGAACAGGAACCATTCTCCATGTCAATTATCGGAGGTTAGCCAGAGGAACCAATTCCGATGATGAACACTCAGCCATCGCGGAGTCTCAATCGTCAAGTTCCTTTGTTGAACGTGAAAGCTCCGCCTATATGATAGAAAGCCATGAAGATCTCGCGAAGAGACTTGATGAGCAGGAGGCCATGCTCAAATCTCAACAAGGCCAAATCTCAGAAGACATATTCGCCACCTAGGCAAGAACTCTCCCGGAGAGGAAAGACGTCTTCGTCCCGACCTCACACAGGCAAAGGGAAGGGAAAAATGGTTGATGACACGGCTTCAGACCAAGAAGCCCACAACCTGGAATCTTCCTCTGATGAAGGAAGAGAGACTGAGAACGAGTATAATCTCCAGTCTGCCAAAATGGAAGAATTGGAAGCCCACCTCAATGCCATGGCCAACAAAAGCGAGCTCCAAGAAGAGGGAGTTGTCAGACCCTCTAACAGAAGCGAGCTCCAAGAAGAGGGAGTTGTCAGACCCTATCCTGCCGAATGGGATGCAGCCCCTTATCCTCCAAAATTCGAAGTCCCGATGCTACAAACTTTTGACGGCACGGGATCACCGAACCAACATATCTATCATTTCAAGTCACAGACTGGAAATGTGATATCAAACGACGCCATACTGGCTCGATTGTTCATTGGCACCCTCAAGGGAGTTGCCTTTGAATGGTTCAGGAAACTACCTGCGGGATGTATCCAAAATTGGGCAGATTTAGAGAGACTCTTCCTTTCAAGTCACAGACTGGAAATGTGATATCAAACGACGCCATACTGGCTCGATTGTTCATTGGCACCCTCAAGGGAGTTGCCTTTGAATGGTTCAGGAAACTACCTGCGGGATGTATCCAAAATTGGACGGATCTAGAGAGACTCTTCCTATCAAGATTCTTTGAAGAGGATACAGAAGTCTCTCAAGGCGAACAGGCTCAAAAGATTATTGCCAGGATCAAAGCTGAAGAACAAAGTAGGCAGGATCAACCTGAGCAATCAGACCAAGCCCAATCTTCTCCTGAGCAATCGGACCAAGCCCAATCTTTTCAGTCAGAAGGGAAAGATACTACGGCCACTGAAGTCAATCCTCTTCAGTAGGATGGTGGGTCCAACAACTATCACGTTAACAGTTACCTCTGATAGTCAAACTCATCAGATAATGGCCTACCTAGTGATGTGACTATATTCCGACTTCATGGATAGTGCCTCACTAGGCGATGTGCCTTGTCTACCTCTTTTTCTTCCCCTGCTAAGTCTTAACCAAGACTGGGGGTTGGTCTTAATCAAGACTGGGGGTTGATTACTTGGAATCCACTGGATTAAGAGTAACGAATCTTTCACATCGTCGAGTTAACATTACACTTCTGACGAT